>NC_060124.1:294543734-294853076 GCF_021461395.2 Schistocerca americana
GAGAATGGCAGGGTGTGCTCCTGTCGAAATATCGGCGGTGTTCGACGACGTCACCCGGCAGCAAACCCGTAAGTTATTTGAATATCCACCTTTACTTTATCATAGCCCTCTAATCGTTATGTTACAGAGCACGCTTAATGAGCCACTAGAAAAAAATAAAAAATTTGCCCTGTCATCCTGATTTTAACTTCACATTATGAAAGGAAATGCTACTAAAAATGATATCACCACGGTTCCCATCTATCTGGTATTTCTGTTTTTCCCTATTATTTATAAACGTTGAGGAAATGAAACTAGATATTTGTTTTACTTAAACTGGTCATGAAGTTCAGCTATTATGTGAAATATCTTCGGTTGGAAAACATGAAATGTAAAATGAAAAACAAGTGTACGTGTTGGTTAATCTAATCATGTAGCAGAGGGCTCAAGGCGTCTCCTGTCAGCAGCTTTAACTGGACAGAACCGCCTCGGTTTTGAAAGACAAGCGACTTGTGTCACGTAGATACGGCATGAATTAGGCTAGAGCAGCTACATCCCGACCACCATGTAGACATCTGCCAGGGAGAACACAAAGTACATTGCAACGCACGGTGTAGAACAGTGGGACACCGAATGTTGCCTAGCAGCGGATTCGAAGATGTGAACTTTCTTATAGCCTGGCTTCATTATTTTTATGTTTTTTCTTTTTATTCCAAAGTGAATATGCTTATTTTAGTTTCACAGTATTGCTACACTCCATGTTCCTCTTGAAACTAAGGCCAAATAAGTTTGCACGTATGCTGGTAATGCATAACTAATTATAAAATAATATGAATTAAAATATGTATTGCCAGGGGGTCGTACAATGATGGGAAGAAGCATTACTGTATTACCCACAGCAAGATTAGAAGCCGTCTCATGGCGTTGTAAGCACGTGACTCAGTAAGGAACGTGTATAAGCAGAGAAAAGATAGGCAGAGTATTATGGTCCAACACATGAGAAACAGCTTTTCGAAATCAGCGAAGTTAGCTTGCTGTTTGCATGCTACTGTCGTATCTGTAGAAAGGGTTCGAAGGTCGGCGAAGTAAAGTCATGTGGCCTGATTGGCTGTGACACGTCAACGGGTAGGATCAGCGACTTCAAATGGAAAGGTTTTTCCTATACTACATACGTGTGGGCACCTACCCTTTGAAAAGTGTGGGCGTTGCGTGTTGTTTAAGTGTAACAGTTCAATGTAGGTGAAAAACGTTTGAGCGCGCGCGGGTGTGTGTGTGTGTGTGTGTGTGTGTGTGTGTGTGTGTGTGTGTTGGAAGACGATGACATATGGGAGAGATTGTGGACCTGGTGCCAGTATCTAGCTTGCTTTCTTTCTTCCTTCGAATAGCACCACGGGGTACCATCAATGGGCGATTCTTGCGTAGTTACATCTGCCGTCATTTTTCTTCACGAAAGTGGTTTGACTTCCTAGATCTAATTACCAGAATTTTCTTCCAAAACTGGAGTCCCACAAGTTGGCTCTCTCGTTGGTTTGGGATGCATTGAGCCCTGCCTCCACACGATTCAGGTTTTCCTCCCTTTTACCTACTTTTTGTGTGGTCTGTTGTACCGTTTTCTTTCCCCTTTTCTTGTCTCTTCTTCCCTGGGTTTATCCCAGTTGTGTTACATTCATGGTATAATGTAGGGATCGAGATGGGTCGGCAGTAGTACTGGGGCCCCATCGTTTGTAGTGTCTTTAGGCGCCCCCTGCTGTCGATCTTCCTCCTCCCCCTCCCGTTCTTTACCCTTCCTGCCTTCCTGATGTTCCTTTTGTCTTTTCCTTTCCAATCCACTGGGCTGTGCTGTTTGTGTTGTCCCTCCCTTAGTATCTGTAAGCTCAGATCGTGTGAGCGATGAGATCGCTATTTGGTCACTCCTTTACATCCTCCAATGAACCAACGAATCGAGGGGTCCGCTGACCTTAAAGTCGCCATCTGAGTGACGGATCACCATCAGCAGTGTAGCATGATCTCGTTTCATGAAGCATACAGACTGGATTGAAATTTCATTCGACACTGGTGCCAAGACCACCAATCAGAGACTCAACACCACCTCTCCTGTTCCCCTGCAGTGAAGGCTAGCAGGAACTTGCCAAAAGCACACTGTGTACCCAGATGGTCATACATACAATTGCCTACTCGCCATGCCAAACGGTGTTCTGGTGGGAGATGTTAGACTTGAGGAATAGAGAAAACAGTAGTAGCCGACAAGATGTTGGATGTCCAGGCCTCATCACAGTAACAGAGGTTGGACACTTACTTGATTTGTAAGGCAGGATAGGAGGCGATGAGTCACAGATCTTACGACAGAGTGCAATGTTGATGCAAGCAGAAGTGTTTCAGGGCACACCGTTTAGCGCTCACTCATGAACATGGAGCTCCACAGCAAGTGACCCTAACATATTCCTATGTCGACCCAACGACATCATCACTTATGACTGCAGTGATCATGGAGTCATAGTCATTCAACCGTCGATCTGTGAAAACGTATAGAATGGTAGCATGAATCATATTTCTTGCTCGACAGGGTCGACTGTTGTGTCCGGGTATGGCGCCATCTGGGTGAACGGCTGCTCAGAACATGCAGCGCACCTCAGATGCAAGCCTGTGGAGGCAATTGTATGCTACAGAAGACATGCACAGTGACAGCTGTGGACTATGTGAAGGTTATTGCGAACCAGCCACATCCCTTCATTGTTAACGTCTTCCTAGATAGCGGTGGAAGCTTCCAAAAGGCCAGAATCGTGTTGCAGTGGTGTGAGGAACATGGTAGTAGACTCACGTTGATGCCCTGCTCGCCAAATCCGTCTGATCTGAGCCTAATGGAAAACATCTGGGATCCTATTGGGCACCAGATCCGGACCCCAAAATTCATCGATCTTTAATTTCCGGATATTGCATGACTTTTGTGTAGACATCTGGTTTTACATACCTACAGAAATCGGCCAAGACTTGTCGAATTCACGCCATGCAGAATCGCTGGTCTGATTATGTTACAAACGTGAGCCAACACGATGTTAAACAGGTGGCGATAATGATCCAGCTCATTAGTGTATAATCTGCGTTAATGTGTCTCGAATATTAATGGTTGTTCCAGAGTTTACTTCGTTCGTGGTTCTTCGGCTTTCTGTCCAGAGACACTCCGGTTCCGAGTTACATACAGTAGATTCATTGTCATGCGCTGTGCCGCCGCTCTGCCAACATTTTGAAGAGCGCATTTTTTCTGCTGTCGAATATAAGACAGAGTGGCGGACCCAGGAATGGTTGCAGGTCTGTCGTAAGAGGAAAAGAACCCGCTGCTCCCGTCCCTGCCAGCAATAAATCTGCTCTTCTATCCCTTTGCAGCGCTGTTTCTGTTTTACCTCTGGATTCCTGCATAGCGTATCTCAGGAGAGCCAGGTGCTGCATACTTCTGTTGCATTAATATCGCGCGTGCCGCGAATAGCTTCAGGAACTATGCTCGTATACTCGATAAAACGAGTGTGTGTGTGTGTGTGTGTGTGTGTGTGTGTGTGTGTGTGTTCTTACGTTAATTGAAGTACAAGGAAATCCTCAAAAATAATTACTCCAAATTTTTGTGTGAATTCTCTTAAAGGCTTTTTAAATAAAACTAACGTTATTAACTTTCCACGTTTTTATTCTTAATGTTTACGTATTTCCACCCCTCCGCCTTTAGAAGTGTCCGAATTGTAGCGTGTAACATAGCGGCATGTAACGTAATTATGTCATGCATGCGAAACAGCGTGCAGTAATCGAATTTCAAATTCGATTTCGTCCACACATGAAGCACCCTCTCCTTTAGCATGACAATGTCCGATTACAGACAAGAGCTGCGACACATTCAACAATCAGACGCCTTGGGTTTACGTCAACGTTCATCCTCCATAGAGTCCTGACTCTATTTTCATCTGCTTCCAAAACTTAAAGAACACCTACGAGGAATTTATTTCGATAGTGATCAAGCGGCGCAAATAGAGAAGAGATTGTGTGTCTGTGAAAAAAGTCGAACATCGTACAATCACGGTATCAACAAACTGTTCTTTCTTTGAGAGAAATGTGTTCGCTACTAGGGTGACTACGTTGGGAAATAAATATGTCTGAGTGAAGAATAAAGATATAGAATCTTAGCGAAGTTTGTTATATTTAAGAATCTCCACTTTCTGCTGTGGTCCATTCTTGCGAACACTCTTCAGCATAAACGACCTTTAGAACTTCTGGGCCTATTTTCTAAATACACTCTAAATAAATAAAAAAGCGGACGACGTACTACGAAGGAATTATCCGAATGAGACGGAAATCGGTGATATTTTGTACATACATAGACAAATAAAAGATTACATTTTCAAAAATCTGGGGATCCATTCAAGAGAAGAGATTCCCCAAGTCAGCAACGCGCTGGTCCACCTCTGGCCCTTATGCAACCAGTTGTTCGGCCTGGCATTGTTTGATGTGTTTGTTCGGTGTCCTTCCCAGGGATATTGTGCTAAAATCTACCAATTGGCATGTTAGACAGTAAAAATCCCGAGCTTGGTGGAGGGTCCAGCCCACAATGCTTCGGACGTTCTCAATTGGAGAGAAATCTGGCAACCTTACTAGTCAAAGTAGGGTTTGGTAACATCGAAGACAAACAGTAGAAACTCTCGCAGTGTGCAGGCGAGCATTAATATGCTGAAATGTAAGCCTGGAGTAGCTTGCCAAAACGGGTGACAAAACGGGACGTAGAATATCGTCGACGTGCCGCTGTGCTGTAAGGGTAAAGCGGATGACAGCCAAACGGTTCGTGCCATGAAAAAAAAAAGAGGCGCTCCAGACCATCACTCCTGGTTGTTGTGCCGTATGGCGGGCGATGTCAGGTTAATATCCTACCGCCCTCTGAGGCGGCTCCAGACTAGTCTTCAGCCTGGAAAGTCATTGACTAGAGTAGAATTGTCACAAGTGATGAGTCCCGTTTCGAACTGCGCCCTGATGACAAGCTATGACATGTCTGGAGACGCCATCAACAGCGGTTGGATTCCAGTCTGACTGTCGCCCACCATACGAGTCCACAATCAGGAGTAATGTCCTGGCGTTTCATTTCTTTTCTTAGGAAAACCGCTTTTGGTTGCCATCGGCGATAAGTCGACGATTTTGTGCGCCCCGTTTTGTTGCCCTTAATTGGAAGCCATCCTGGATTTCCATTTCAGCAAGATAATGCCCGACTGTACATTGTGTACTTCTACTGCTTGTCTTCGTGCTTGCCAAGTCTTGTCAGCACTATGACCGCATCTCTCCCCAAGTGAGAATGTTTGGAGCATTATGAGCAGGGCTCTCCAACCCGCTTGTGATTTTGACGATCTAACGCCTCAATTGGACAGAATTTGCACGTTATCCCTCAGGAGGACATACAGAAAATCTGTCAATCAATGCCAATATGAAAACAGGTTACAGAAGAGCCAGAGCTGGATAAACGCGTTTGCGACTTCCTCAATTTGTCAACTCTTTCTTTCGAGCGAATATCTAATTTTTCTGGAATTATCACAATTTGTTCGTCTGTACTTGTGCATAACATCTACCGATTTCTGTCCCATTCAGTTCCGCGTCGTTAATTTTCTTAGAGTGTATTAAAGAAGTTTAGAAATGAAAGATAAAATACTCAAATTTTTTGACAGCCGTGGGGAAATGACGTCTGTACACTCCCGGAGAATGAGTTCCGGTGAATGTAGGTGGGTGGATGACTGAGTAAATATGGGTAGCTAGAGATTGGCGTGGATCTTGAGGGACAGTTGTAAAGAGAGATGAATGTAGGACTTTTTGGGGCTGGCCCTGAAGTAGGACTTGGAGAGGCGGTTGAAAGAGCTCTAATTTATGGATGAGATAGGAGAGAAAGCGATTACAGTTTGTAGGAGGGAAGTATTTCTCCACGTAGTTTCGGCTCCAGAAGCTGACACTGGCTTATCTCGCCCTCAGACCGGATGTGGAGTTGGATTCTTGGTTGGTTCGGGATTAAGCGGTTGAAGAGTGTGGTCATCAGCCCATCGTACAGGGGATAGCATACCTGAAGTTAGCGACATCGACAAGAAATCTGATCGAATTGTGATAGTATGTAGGAGTGGTATAGTGCAGGCATTTAAAGTAATAACTGCTGCCAGACGGAAGAAATAATTGCATGATATGTGAAAGTACAGGGGTTAGGCCAATCTGCAAACCAGAGAGAAGATTAGATACAAAAGAAGATATGTGTTGGTGGATCGACAGCTCCATGCCGATAACAGCATCCACTAACGTTCATTTTAACGTTATTCGTAGACTGTGGGGTAATATGCTTACGTGGAGTATAAGGAGGCTTGAGCTCAGGACTGCTTATGCCTACCATGCTCGCTGACGACTCGTACTTCCCGTCAAACACTCGGCTCAACGCAGAAGAGCCTCATGTCTTTTACATTGCCTTCTCGTTGCAGCTAGTTGGAGAGTGACTATGTAGAGTCTACTGTATGGTAATTTGGTAAAGGCAGTAGTGTTGCAAAACGACCAGCCGTGTCTGCAGCTCTCACTAAAGCTCTGCCTCGAAATTGTGGCAGCATGCTGGAGGCCGCCACGTCACACTTATGGTCAAACACTGACGTCCTCAGTATATTTAGTTGTTTTTATTAAACTACGTATCTCAACCACCTCACGTATTTTACGTTCTGTCGTGGTTTCTTTGAATCACTGAAGACCAGTACCCCAATGATCACTTTGGGGAGACCACAGCACCAACTTCAAACGGAATATCTCCAACTTTCAGTAATAAAAAGATGTAAGAAACGTCAGATACAAAGTATATTTCTGACGGGTATGAACCCCGGTTTTCGTGCTGCTGTCATTAACAGCAAAGGTGACGGCAAAGAACTCAAACACCTAGCGTTGTAGTAACGCGTTTTAAATTGGTCATCTCGAATCCTCACAAATAGCAACGGAAACAGCAGCATCAGCAGCAGGAAAACATCGAAATTATTTTATGAATGAAAGTTAGTTTTTAATATTCCACGTTTCTTATCGTACTAAAAAGGATCATGTAATTTCTCCTAGCCCCATACAGATTCCTAGCCTCATACTGATATTCCTGAAAATTTATGACAATTTTTAATAGCTACGGAAGTACTTGTAAGATTTAGAACAGAAATAGCGCAGTACGTAACTGATACATAAATAGTTCACCTCCTTAGTTTGATCTGTTATATGCTACGTATGTTTTTCGTTTGAAATCTTACAAGTATTTTCGTAACCAATAAAAATTCAGTATCGTAAATTAAATATTATCGATATTGGGCTGAGAATCTGTAGGGGACATGGAGAAACGATTTTATACTTTTTAGCCTGATTTAGAAACGTGGTATATTAAAAACCGATGTTTATCTGAGGAATTATTTTCTGTGTTTTAGTCCTGCGTGTGTGAAATTTTTCAATCGATCTCAAATGTTCTGGTGAGATTACAACAGACATGTGCTGAACTTCAGCTATATTTCTGTTTTTCTTCACGCGAGTCAACCAATATAGTGCTTCGTCCTATATGTATGTCTTGAAGAGACCGCGACAATCCGAACTACGGAGATTCGAGCCCACATACGAGCTCACCGCACGATCGTTCTTCCCTCCTACCCGTCGCGACTTGAACAAGGAAACGGGGATATGGCAGTGGTACACCAAGCCACCTCCACCACACAACAAAGAAAGCGAGTTAATCGTGCGTTGTCATCCTGTTCTGAGCTGTGTGGAGAGTTTCGAGTTTCTAGTCAATGGAAACGACAGTGGTAAATTATGTACCTTGTGCCACACACCAGACAAGAAAGCGAGTTAATGTCGCATTGTCGTCTACTCAAGAGCTATTTTTAAATTTTCAAGCCTTTCCGCATCTGGGAGTTAGGCAAAAATCAACTGCAATATGTATACCGAACAGACACACAGACAAGAAAGCTATCAAAAAAAAAGGTGCTATAAACATATTGTACGACGCAAAGTCGAAATTACAGGGCAATAACAATATTCTGGAGCAGTTTTCTATATCTTTATTATGAAAATAGGTTAAAAAACCAATTAGTATCAGAGAAATTATACTCCTCCGCAGTAAGATTTGTTTAAGAGAGAAGGTGAAGGTTTATGAACTTTATGAAAAGTTTTTCTTAGTGCATTGTTTCCGTAAGGTTCTACTTATTACTGAGAAATGCTCGAAATACAACGGGCAGTCAAATAAAAACGAGACAGATGGTAAGAAGTAAGTAAACGTTTATTATCTGAAAAGCAATTGCGACAACTGTTAATACATTTAGCCCACTGTGAGACAAGTCGGTCAATGCGTTCATGGAAAAATATTTGCGACTGCCTACGGAAACCGTTCGTACACAGGTGTGCCTCTTCGCTTGAAACAAATCGACAGCTAGGAGTGTCTTTCTTGAGGACTCCGAAAATATGGAAATCGCGTAGAAAGATCGGGACTGAATGGAGGCTGTAGAAGGGCTTTCCAGCGTAACTTATACAGCACATTCGAAACAACCTTGGCAACATGTAAAAACTGCCGAGGTCATCGGTTCCTAAGCTTACACACTACTTAAACTAACTTACCCTATGGAGAACACACACTCCCATGCCCGAGGGAAGACTCGAACCTCCGACGGGGCGAGCCGCGCGTACCGTGACAAGACGCCTCAGACCGTGCGGCTACCCCGCGTGGCTGGCATCATGTGGGTGTGCATTTTGTTGGTAGGTTGTTTCGACTAAGCTGCAGAAGTTTCGTTGAGAAGCCTTTACAAATCATCCACAGAGTCCTGATCTCTCCCCTAGTGATTTCCATATTTTTGGACGTGTGAAGAAACACATTCATTGCCGTCGATTTGCTTCGGATGAAGAGATGCACCCCTCAATACAATCGTGGTTCCGTCGGGAGTCGCAAACTTTTTTCCTTGAGCACATTGACCACATTGCTTTATTGTGCAATAAATGTATTAATTATTATAGGGATTACTTCGAAAGAATGAACAGTTTACGTACCTGACGATAAAACCTTCTCGGGAAGACAACCGAGTCAATCTGTTTTTCTCTAGCAACGTTTCAGCAAGTTCCTTACTTGCCATCTTCAGGCGAAGACTTTGCCTGAAGATGTAAGTGAGAAACTTGCTGAAACATTGCCGGAGAACAACGCATTGACTCGGCTGTCAACCCGAGAAGATTCTGTGATCGACATTCGCCGAGAAAGCCAGCATTCTCATACAGTTTACGTACTTCCTTTCCATCAATCTCGTTTTACCTTAACTATCCCTTACGTATTATACAGGTTCGTCAAGCGCGTTTTCTCAGGTGTCGGCAATTTCAATTTTGTTTTTCCAACGTGTAGCCCAAACAACCCAAATAAATGAAGCCCATCACGGCTTTCATGTGACGCCCAGTGTTAATGGAAAGTGTCAGTTTGCGTCTCGTTTCAAACAATATGTTTTTCAAATCTGGATGTTACGTGCTCATTCGACTTCCTTTTGAAAAGGGAAACAAATCGACGCATTCCGTCGACGCTTGTCGTCTCATGTAAACGTAATGTGAAGTATTGGTTTGGACTTACACCAGTTACACGCTGCAAAAACTAAATAGCAAATATCTGCCGAAACACAAGAGAAAATGTGCCTAACGACTCTCAGGAGAGACACCCATTATACTATGTTCATGTTGATATTGTTGCGTGTTTGTTAATTTATATTGAAACAAGCTATTATGGAAAACAAATATTTTTGTGATAATAGGCATTCCGTACAAATACACACATCAAAAATGTTTTCCATCAGCCCGTTTCCCAGAACTCGGGAAACCAGATGTTGACTGTGGATATTGTATCACAGACAAAGACCCTCTGACGTCACTAAATCCGCCCAAAGATGTAAAGAACCCTCTGTAAAGTTTGGAAGGTAGGAGACGAGGTACTGGCAGAAGTAAAGCTGTGAGTACCGGGCGTGAGTCGTGCTTCGGTAGCTCAGTTGGTAGAGCACTTGCCCGCGAAAGGCAAAGGTCCCGAGTTCGAGTCTCGGTCGGGCACACAGTTTTAATCTGCCAGGAAGTTTCATATCAGCGCACACTCCGCTGCAGAGTGAAAGTTCTCATTCTATGCCTGCGATAGATTGAGAAGGACTGTTTATGGACGACGTGACCCACCACCCACTCTGAGGGATCTACCCCGAATAGCCGTTGAGGAGTGGGACAGTCTGGACCAAGAGTGCCTTGATGCACTTGTGTATAGAATGTCACGACGAATACAGTCATGCATCAATGGAAAAAGACGTGCTAATGGGTACTAGTAGTACCAATGTGTACAGTGGTCTGGACCACCATCCCTGAAGGTCTCGCTGTGTAGTGACACGATATGCAATGTGTGATTTTCATGAATAATAAAAAGGGCGGAAACGATATTTATGTCGATCTCTATTCAGATATTCTGTACAAGTTCCGGAACTCTCGGAACTGAGGTAATGCATAACTCTTTTTTTGATCTGTGTATTTCACCCATGCGTGAAGCACTTACAAATCCTGCCTTGTTAGTTAACAACACACTCATGCATCTCTCTTTTTTCATGTATTTCTTGTAACGATACACTAATCTCATGTAAATGAATGGCAAAAGTATGCAGCAGGTTTCAAGAAAAAAAACTACGAAATGAAATGGAACAATTTATACTTCAGTGACTCAAACATTTGCAGACAAACAAATGTCAGTGATACTTCAAGAAGTTAACCTCTGATAATGACGTATCAATTTTGTGAAAGTTGGAACACTGCAGCCCTCTAAGTTATATAGTCGCCCTTGAATCTTACATCTTAGGAAGATTAACACTCTTGTATATGGCTCTGAGCACTATGGGACTTAACATCTGTGGTCATCAGTCCCCTAGAACTTAGAACTACTTAAACCTAACTAACCTAAGGACATCACACACATCCATGCACTCTTGTATAAATTTCTCCTTGCTGCATCTCTCCCTTTAACAGATATACTATGAAAATATGTTTCGTTTTTTCCTCGGAAAGTGTAGCCAACGGCATAATACTGTAGCATTATTTTAATGGAAACTTCCGATAATACGTAACGTATCCTGTGCTTTAAACGTATTAGTGGGATCCAATACGGCCGCAATTATCATGTGACGTAACTTCTGCCAGTCGTGAAATGAAGACAACAGCAAGTGCAGGAAAAAAGGATCACCATTCCTTCTCAAGTCAAAGCTTTACCGCTGAATGTTTGGCGTTTATGCTATGTTTTGGGTGATAACTCAATTTCAATTCAGAGTTGTACTAAATGCTATGGTGGCGTGCGTAAGAAGGGATAGGCAGATCACCAAGTCCACTACGAAAGATTGTCAAGGAACATCGACCAGGAGCTGGGACACTTTGAATCGATAGCTACCTGACCTTTAGCTAAGACAGTCCATAGAAACTATCGTACAAAATGGAGATAACATCATGCGTAAATAATTAATAATTGGCTTACTAAATAGAATGAAAGTTTCCCCTGCTGATGTTTCATATTCCCAACATTATTTATTAAGAAGAATGTTAAGAAGATGAATCAAATTAACACGAGAAATGTCGGCGGAAATGCCCCTTTGCAGGCAAGTAAGGTTCTGTTGGAAATGTTCATTAGGCAGCCTAGCTAGTCGCTCAGTGATGTTTACAAGCTACTCGTCTTCTAACCAACAAATTATGGTTTTAAAATCTAAAATAATGTAAATGTTACACGTAGCTCATGTGACATTTGAAGCAATACCAAGTGGCTCTAAAGAAGAGACAGTGAAATTATTTATATTACACTACTAACCATTAAAATTCCCACACCAAGAAGAAATGCAGATAATGAACGGGTATTCATTGGACAAATGTATTATACTAGAGCCTACATGTGATTACATTTTCACGCAATTTTGGTGCATAGATCCTGAGAAATCAGTACCCAGAACAACCACCTCTGGCCGAAATAATAGCTTTGATACGCCTTAGCATTGAGTCAAACAGAGCTTGGATGGCGTGTACAGGTACAGCTGCCCATGCAGCTTGAACACGATACCACAGTTCATCAAGAGTAGTGACTGACTTATGACGAGCCAGTTGCTCGCCCACCATTGACCAGACGTTTTCAATTGGTTAGCGATCTGGAGAATGTGCTAGCCAGGGCAGCATTCGAACATTTTCTGTATCCAGAAAGACCCGTACAGGACCTGCAATGTCTCGATACGATAAACCGCAATCACGATAGGCTACACTCCGACCTTTATCAAAGTCTGAAACGTGATGGTACGCATTTCTTCTCCTTACACGAGGCATCACAACACCGTTTCACCAGGCAACGCCGGTCAACTGCTGTTTGTGTATGAGAAATCGGTTGGAAACTTTCCTCATGTCAGCACGTTGTAGGTGTCGCCACCGGCGCCGACCCTGTGTGAATGCTCTGAAAAGCTGTTCATTTGCACATCACAGCATCTTCTTCCTGTCGGTTAAATTTCGCACCTGTAGCACGTCATCTTCGTAGTGTAGCAATTTTAATGGCCAGTTAAGACTATAGCACAGCATTGATTTTATCTTATCGTCAGTGTTTTCCTCATTTAACACAACAGGGGAAATAAATAATATGGCATTAGTTTTTCTTAAATCCAAGACCATGAACACTCTTTTAGTGACAGTAGGTGTGATCCCCTTCCCTAGGCTTAGTTTCGCTGTAGAAAATAGCAATTTCAGGAACCGAAACCCATGGAGAATATTGTGATGAGGACAACGAGACATCTTTATCAGATATGTGGTACATTATTCAGACAAACCCCGAACCACAGAGTGTAGATTGTTGAGATTTACTCTTGCAGTTTATCCAACGAGCCATCAATACGCCACCTCACGTAGTGAATAGCTTAGGGAATTACCGTACTGAGATTGTCAGCCACCGGATCAGCTCGCACATTTAACGTTTTCCTTGTGCTCCTACCGATACCACCAGAATAATACGTCATGATGTGCAGCAAACAAGTTTCACATATTGTCGCAGATGTATTCCATTTCTTTCCGGCTGTTTCAATATCTTGGGAGGAGAAATGCGACCGTCGTTATTAAATTTAAGACCAAAAAGAGAATAGCAAAGCAGTACTCGTCGCTTTATTGCAGTCTCCCTTTACATCTCAGAAGTCACTCTTTCCTTATGTTAGACATTTATGAAACGACTGGTCTTATGGAAGAGAGATTTCGGGCCAATACCCATCAGAAATATTACGTAGTTCTTTCCTGACTCATTTCCTATCTTGCGATTTACAGTATTAGTTGAATAAATCTGCTCCACAGCAAATCCACAATACACGAGTCCCAGTTGTTGCCGATTTATGAGAACGTCATGCAATAATTGTACGTTGGTTGGTCGCCATAACGGGACTTAACCAGGAGACTGACATCTGACGCAGTATGTCGGGCAATAGCCTACAGACCCGAAGCTTCGTACTGTGCACACTCATTGCCTTAATGACTTAACAACTCCGGTGGTTGTTGAGAGAACACAACGCAATATTGTACACATTCATAGTACGTATGTGTCCGTCTACATTCGTACTCTGCGAGCCACCATATGGTGCATGGTAAAGATCACATTGTACCACTACTAGTAATTCCAGTTCCGGTTCCACTCGTAAATGGGGGGAGGGACAAATGACTGCCTGTATGTCTCTGTACAAGCCGTAATTAGTCTTACTTTCTCTACGCGGGGCTTACGCTAAACTCACGTTGATGACGTTAGTATCGTTCAGCTACAAATGCCAGTTCTCTACATTTTCCAGGTATTGTTCGCATAGTGAAATCCATCCTCCCTCCAGGTATTTCCGTTTTAGTTAAAGAAGCATGTTCATAATGTTCGCGTGTTGATCGAATATACTGCTAGCAAATGTGGCAGCACGCCTCTGATATGCTTCATGTCTTTCTTTAATCGACCAGGTTGGAATTCCAAACGTACTGCCAGTGCTCAAGAATGGGTCGCATTAGCTTTCTGTACACGGTCTTCTTTAGCGATGAGCTACACTTTCCTAAAATTCTCCCACTAACCCGAATTCGACCAATCTCCTTCCCTACTATCGACCTTATGTACTCGTTGCATTTCATACCACTATGCAACGTCACGTACAGATATTTAATTAACTTGACTTTGTAAAGCAACACACCACTAATACCGTATTCCAACATTACAGGGTTCTTTCCTCACTCATCCGCAATAATTCACTTTTTTCAACATTTAGAGCATGCTGCCGTTTCTCACACTAGGTAGCAGTCTCGTCAAGACGATGTTGTACCGTCCTTTAACCACACAGCGACCACATTTTCGCGTGCATTACAGCGTCACCAGCGAACTGTTGCAGGTTTCTGGTGTTTCATCCTACCCTGCCGCCACGCTCACAACGTTCTAGCGGGATGCTCTTTCAGAAGCACATAACCTGCGTACAAACAACTTACGTTTGCCATCGTACGTCCCACATTGTTGATTTCACGACCAGCAACACCTGTCTCTTATTGGGCTACGAGTAGCATCCCTCCTCCAATTGTTACGCCAGGTTGAAGTCTCAAGGAATAACTCCTACGATGCTAACTGATATTTGTACGATGTCCATGCACAATTACAGTTCTGCACTGCAGGTAATGGAGTAGGTAATCCACCAATAGGTGCGCAAGCATGTGATTTTATCTGACATAGTCCAGGCAGCTAACAGGAAAAGGACCCCTCCTTATCACCGAAAGTAACCGCCGTTGGGAGGTCTCATGCATGCAGGGTGCAACCCCACAGCCTTGTCACAATTCCAAACTGTGTAAGACAAAGCTACTGCAAAATTATGGTGACACACATTAGCAACAATTTACAATACTGCATTAGTCTGTGCACGACAGTGCTCGATACCAGTATATTCCAGAAAGACGCGTGCAGTAACGCTAATTTTCAGGGGTCATTCTCGGGTTCTCCTCGTCACAGTGCTAAGAATCCCCAGCACGAATTCGCCCAGCGGACTAGTGTCGAGGTCCAGTGAGCCGGCCAGTCTGTGGATGGTTTTTAGGCGGTTTTCCATCTGCCTCCCCTTATTCTGCCTCAGCTACAAAATGGCGGCGTTTGCTGCGCAAACAAGTTCTCCAAGTACGCGTACCCCACCATTACTCTACCACGCAAACATAGGGGTTAACTCGTCTGGTGTGACACGTTCCCTGGGGGGCTCCACCGGGGTCGAACCGCATAACCACCCTGGGTTCGGTATGAGGCGGCGGAGGGGTGAACTGGACTGCCGTAGTCGTCGTGGGGTTGTGGACCACTGCGGCTGCGGCGGGGACGGATCCTCTCAGTCGTTTCTAGGCCCCCGGTTAACATACAATACAATACAATACAATACAATACCAGACAATACAATTGTCAAAGAGATCAGCAAGTTTTTTCTTTATAACTTTCGGCTCGCTCGTTTGCAAAAGAAAGATCCTTAGTGCAAATTGATACATATATCCATCTCCATTATCGTAGAAAGTTGGTATCGTCATCATGGAATCACCCTGTGTATACAGACCTTTACAGACGCCGGCTCCTGTAACTCTGACGCTCTGTAGCTTCATTGGATGACGTTTCCGGACACGAGTTCCTATTCAAAATCTATTATGCACTCACCCCCTCTACAAGTCGCGCACGTTTATAAGGGGAATTTCCGAACACCCTGTATAAATCTGTCTAAATAAACTGTTAAATCTTTGTTGACCTATAGAATTCATTATATACACACACCACATCCTAATGACAGGGGAATGAAGGGAATCAGAGGGAAAGTGCTGCTATCGGTGCACGAAAAGGTGAATATGTTCCTCTTTAGAAGACTCTCATAGTGGAGATAGAGCTGTCTCGGTCCTCACTGCGCCTTCCTCATCAAAAATTTTTATGTGCGAACGTATTCGCGCTTTTTATACTGAAAAAGAGTAGCAGAGAGACAGTGATGGTGGGAGAGAGAAGAGAGAGTGATGGTGGCAGAGAGAAAGTGTCAATGGAAGAGAGAGAGAGAGAGAGAGAGAGAGAGAGAGAGAGAGAGAAGTGGATGGAGAGAGAGAAGTGGATGGAGACGATAGCAGTGGGGGAAGATATTGCTCGTCAGTGAGATATTGTGGCCGCACAAGAGAAATAAAAGATTACTGACGACAGAAGTAGTAGGAACAAAAGAGCAAACATGCTAAATTTAAACACACGCAAAATCCCCAAGATTGGCGATCTTTTACAGAAGCTCGAAACTTAGCGCGGAGTTCAATGCGAGACGTCTACAACAGTTTCCACAACGAAACATTGTCTCGAAACCTGGCAGAAAATCCAAAGAGATTCTGGTCGTATGTGAAGTATGTTAGCGGCAAGAGACAATCAATGCCTTCTCTGCGCGATAGCAATGGATATACTATCGAAAACAGTGCTGCCAAAGCAGAGTTACTAAACACAGCCTTCCGAAACGCCTTCACAAAAGAAGACGAAGTAAATATTCCAGAATTCGAATCGAGAACAGCTGCCAACATGAATAACGTAGAAGTAAATATCCTCAGAGTCGTGAAGCAACTCAAGGTTCGTTTCGGAGTATGCTGATGCATTAGCTCCATACTTAACAATCATATACAACCGTTTGCTCAACAAAAGATCCTTACCCATGGACTGCAATGTAGCACAGGTCACACCAACATTCAAGAAAGGTAGTACGAGTAATCCACTAAATTACAGGCCCATATCGTTAACGTCGATGTGCAGCAGGGTTTTAGAAGAACATATATTGTGTTCGAACATTATGAATTACCTGAAAGGAAATGGTCTATTGACACACAGTCAACATGGGTTTAGAAAACATCGTTCCTGTGAAACACAACTAGCTCGTTATTCACATGAAGTGCTGAGTGCTACTGACAAGGCATTTCAGATCGATTTCGTATTTCTGGATTTCCGGAAGGCTTTCGACACTGTACCACACAAGCGGCTTGTAATGAAATTGCATGCTTATGGAATATCGTCTCAGTTATGTGATTGGATTTCTGATTTCCTGTCAGAGAGGTCACAGTTCGTAGTAATTGACGGAAAGTCATCGTGTAAAACAGAAGTGATTTCTGGCGTTCCCCAAGGTAGTGTTATAGGCACTTTGCTCTTCCTGATTTATATAAACGATTTGGGAGACAATCTGAGCAGCAGTCTTCGGTTGTTTGAAGATGACGATGTCGTTTATCGACTAATAAAGTCATCAGAAGATAAAAAAACTGAAAAACAATTTAGAAAAAATATCTGAATGGTGCGAAATGTGACAGTTGACCCTAAATAACGAGAAGTGCGATGTTATCCACATGAGTGCTAAAAGGAACTCGTTAACCTTAGGTTACACGATAAATCAGTCTAATCTAAAAGCCGTAAATTCAACCAAATACCTAGGTATTACAATTACGAACAATTGAAATTGGAAATAACACAGAAAATGATGTGGGGAAGGCTAACTAAAGGCTGCGTTTTATTGGCAGCACACTTAGAAAATGTGACAGACCTACTAAAGAGACTGCCTACAGTTGTCCGTCCTCTTTTAGAATACTGCTGCGCGGTGTGGGATCCTTAACAGGTAGGACTGATGGAGTACATCGCAAAAGTTCAAAGAAAGGCAGCGCGTTTTGTATTATCCCGAAATATGGGACAGAGTGTCACAGAAATGATACAAGATTTGGGCTGGAAATCATTAAAAGAAAAGCGTTTTCCGTTGCGACAGAATCTTCTCATGAAATTTCAATCACCAACTTCCTCCTTCGAATGCGAAAATATTTTGTTGACACTGACCTACAAAGGACGGAACTATCACCACGATAAAATAAGGGAAATCAGAGTTCGTACGGAAAGATATAGGTGTTCATTCTTTCCGCGCGCTATACGAGATTGGAATTGCAGAGATTTGTGAAGATGAACCCTCTACCAGGCACTTAAATGTGATTTGCAGAGTATCGATGTAGATGTAGAAAGATGATACAGCGAGAATGGGAAGTACAGGTGAGTGAAGACCATATATAGGCTGGAAGGTGGGGGGGGGGGAGGGGGGTGTATCTCGATCCTCTCAGGTCGGCGATCTTTAACACGCTGGTATGGGGAGTGGAGTACTTTGCCCAAAACTTTGAACACGTGGGTGCAGGGGAAAAAATAAGCTGGACCCCCTCCCACGCCCCTGACGTTTTGAGCTGCCGAGTTATGGTGGAAGTAGTGGCAGTGGGAAAGAAAGGCAAAAGAAGACAGTTTAAGTGAGAGTGAAGACAGTGATAGTGAGCTATACTGTAAATCAATGGGAGAAAATGAAAACAGTGGGACATACGAGTATATAGAGACTGGCTGGGAGAAGAACATTCTGATTCAAATGGCTCTGGCACTATGGGACTTAACCTCTGAAGTCATCAGTCCCCTAGAACTTAGAACTACTTAAACCTAGCTAACCTAAGGACATCACACACATCCATGCCCAAAGTAGGATTCGAATCTGCGACCGTAGCGGTCGCGCGGTTCCGGACTGTAGCGCTTAGAACCGCTCGGCCATCTCGGCCGGCCGAACATTCTGAGTATGAAGGCTTAACTACAGAGAGAGACTGGGTAAAACGCTTTACAATGTTCTGTGTTAAATCAGCGGGAATATGTATGCATACCAAAGTTGTTGGTAAGGAGGAGGAACAGTTGCCAAGCAGTTGCGGTTAATTAACATTAACGGAGCCGTTCATTGAAATAGATCTTGAAACGATGATGCCCAGCTTCTGTAGCACAGGTCGCTCTCTTGAAAGAGAGAGGACGCAGCAGGTAATCCGATCGGAAACGCAGGTATGAATACAGAGTGCTCCTTGGCTCGCAAACGGAGATTAGTCTTGCTTCCAGAGGGGCTCTCACTGCGAGACGTGACTCCGTAACACAAAAGTAGGCTTCTCACGGGAAACTTTGAACTGCGAATTGACAACAGCATCTTAGAGATCAGTACAAACCAAATTCATTCAACCACTAAATTACTACATTTCATATCTATCTATCTACCACAAGGCTTGTTAAGGCATTTTCTTTACTTTCTTATTGTTAAGACATTGGCCGCTCAGAATCTGGCGTAGTAATTCGTCTACATTGAGAAACATTTCTCGAAAGACTAAAACACGTAAAGTTTACAAAAGATGATTTTTTACGGCTTGTATGAAGATCTAACTCAGAAACCATACATCGAATCGTTTAATGCAACTTTCGATAAACAGTCATCTGCAGAAAACACTGTTTACAATTAGTCATTTTTGAGAACGCTTTTCGTGGAGAACTTGTCTGGCAAATCGTACCTTAAAAATGAACACAAACAGTCCCGATCGCAAAACCATTTGTTTTGTCGTATTCGGTCTCGGTCAGTTTTTGACCATCTTCAGACCCTCATACCTTGGTGGTAGGCGGTGGTGGTGAACTGTTTGAGGGGTTGGGTTCGTGGAGTTATAACATGCTCTCAGTTCACCGTTACCGTCTACCATCATGGTATAACGGTCTGAAGATGGCCAAACCTGATCTAAACAGGTTACCACAAAATAAATGGTTTTGCGTTAGAGACTGCTGTGTTCGTTTGAAAGTATGATTTACTATTGGTCTGTAGGGCTTCATCGTAACTGTACTTCCGTCAGTGACAATTTCTTTCAAGGTTCATCAAATGCGAGTCTTGTTCGAAATACAGCGAAGCAAGAAAACCGAAACACCAAAAAGGAATTGTACGACATAAACGGAAGTTGGTAAACATGCTTCAACGTCAGAAAGATGACGTCTATTCAAATTTCGCACCAGTCGCGTACTAGTAGCACCACAGGAGGCAAATCAGCTCTGCTTTAAATACACTGTTACGGTCGAGAGCGTTAGTTACCTTCGAGATTCGACGTAGTGAGTTGATAGTAATCAAGAACACCTCTCAGGTGACAAAGACGCCATTATCAATACCTCACTGAGTTTTAATGAGGTCGTGTAATAGGGCCTCGAGGAGCTGGATGCTCCTTCTCCGATACTGCAAAAAGACTTGGCAGGAATGCAGCCGCGGTACAAAGTACGGTAGCAAGAAGACCGGCCACCAGACGTCCACGTGGTACTGCCGAGAGGGAGGACGATAGTGTTCGGTGTATGGCTCTGGTGCATCATACTGCATCTGCAGCAGTAGTTTTAGCAGCAGTTGGCACCACAGTAACACGACAAACTGTTACAAATCGTTACTTCAGGGAAAATTCCGAGCCAGGCGTCCTGTACCATGCATTCCACTGACTCCGAACCATCATCATTTGCGATTGCAATGGTTTTAAGCGAGCGCTCATTGAAGGGCAGAGCGGAAGGCATATTTTTTGATTCAACTAACGCGTTTGATTCTGTTGATCACAAAATATCGCTAAAAAGTTGAACCGTTAGGGAATACGGGGAGTGCTCACAATTTGTTCACCTCTTGCTTTAGCAACAGACAGCAGAAGGCATTGTTCACAATGTTGAGAATGGCCGTGATGTGGGGTCTGAGTGGGGTGCGGTTAAGTGGGGGCTGCCCCAGGGATCAGTGTTGGGGCCACTCGCGTTCCTTATTTATATAAATGATATGTCCCCTAATATTGCCGGTAACTCTAAAATATTTCTGTTTGCTGATGACACTAGCTTGGTAGTAAAGGATGTTGTGTGTAACACTGGCTCATTTTCAAATAGTGCAGTTCAGTTCATGAGATAACTTCATGGCTTGTAGAAAATAAACTAACGCTGAATCACAATAAGATTCAGGTTTTACAGTTTCCAACACACGATTCAACAAAACCTGAAGTTTTAATTTCACAGAATGGGCATCTGATTAGTGAAACTGAACAGTTCAAATTTCTACATGTTCAGATAGACAGTAAACTGTCGTGGAAATCCCACGTTCAGGATCTTGTTCAAAGACTTAATGATGAAATTTTTAATATTCGAACGGTATCTGAAGTGGGTGATAGTTAGAAACGAAAATTAGTCTCCTTTGCTTATTTTCATTCGCTTATGCCATATGGTATTATATTTTGAGGTAACTCTTCCCATTCTAAAAGGATATTTTTGGCTCAGAAACGGGCCGTTCGGGCAATAAGTGGTTTAAGTTCATGAACCTCTTGTCGACCCCTGTTCACGAGTCTGCGTATTTTGACATTGGCCTCTCAATATACACATATTCCTTACTGTCGTTTCTTGTTAAGGATACTAACTTATTCCCTAGAATAAGCAGCTTCCACTCAGTTAATACTCGGCAAAAATGAAACCTGCATTTCCATCGGACTTCCTTAACTCTTGTGCATAAAGATGTGCAGTATACTGCTGCATCCATTTTCAGTAAGCTACCATTCGAATTCAAACACACTAGCAGTAATCCACGCGCTTTCAAATGTAAACCAAAGAGTTTCCTCATGGGTCACGCCTTTTCTGTCGTGGAGTTCCTTTAAAAATTAAGCTTATTCTTCTTGTATTGTTGTTTAAACTTAAGGACTTTTTTCTGGTTCATAAACATTTTATTTTTGTCTGTTATTACTTTTATGATGTAATTTCATGTACTGACACGTTCCATGACCTTGGAGATTTGCTCCTCAATTTGGTACTACGGAACTTTACGTGCAAATAAAATAAAACAAATATTGATGGTGTTTATCTTTCCATGTCGTTCTAAGTTGGCTGTAAAAAGTATAGACTCGTTCTTGCTCCTGTTACAAATTCTACCTTAAATATCTTCTCATAATGATTTTTTATTGTATTTGATATATGTAGTTTGCAACGCTTGTTACCACAGGTGGGGTTTATCACTTTATACAAAATTGAAAAAAAGAGAATAAAATGTGAAATAAGTTCCTGTTAGACAGAGCTGTTTCGATACGCGCCCCCTACCCTAATCTTGCTGGTGTCTTCCACACTGCAGTATCTTAGTTGTGTGAATGAAGTTAAGCCCTGCACTGCTGTGTAAGATGATCACGAAATTCCAATTACCAACTTTCTCCTCTGAATGCGAAAATATTTTATTGACGATTTGCAGAGTATCCGTAAAGATGCTGATGTGTTCAACTAGACTGAACAGTCATGGGACTGTCGTAATGGATGTTATTGCATAGCCATTCGAACCATTCAAGGAGTATCTCAAACAATAACAATACAAAACAAATATCTGAAGCTATGTAGGACATAGTTTACATACATAAACAACATTTTGTCCTATTTAACATCACAAAGTATTGACAAACCTGGATTTGGCCGGTTATCCATTCTGACACTTTTCTATTAGAAATGAAAAATAAAAACCGTAAAATATAATATCGAAAAATTTAATTTTCCTGTATTCGTTAATATACATTTGAAATTATGAAACAGAAATATGTATAATATACATATGCATAAATACCGTATCGAAACTAAAATACCGTTTCTGCCCGCTGGGTGCAGCTGCTTCGCGGTCTACATCGCCATTTATTAATCGATTCTATGCCAAGGACTGTTCATAGCTCCGTAGAATGTCACTGTTTTCACCTACAGCCGTTTGTGCTTCTCAGTTGAGAGCTGTGAAAAGCACTGCCTGGTTTGAGGGGTTCCCTTATGTTGACTCGACTGTAGGACTGGTTTAGTAGTAAAGATTAAATACATTGAAACGTCATGCATTGTATAACATTTTCCCACACATGTCTTTTTATGACGCCGTATCTCTTTAACTGCTGTAAATTCAGCGGCATATGTGGATACTGTCTCTGAAATATGTTGCAAATATAGTCAGTAGAAAAGGAGGAATAAATTTACACGTTATGCATAAAGTGACAGTTTTTCAAGCACCTCATTGTTTACGGCGTCATATTTCCTGAACTATGATAGGGAGTGTAGTTCCTACACCCACAGCGACTATAGCCTGACAGTAGAGGATATTTGTACCACGTTTAGTTGAAATCTGTGAAGCGGTTTAGGAGGAAATGTGGAACGTACACATGTACACACATACATACATACATACATACATTTTTGTAATAAGTATGCACTATAAGAAAATCAATTGTGCAGACACTTGCATAATGGTGGATAAAATTTCGCTCCTCTAGTGTTTACTAGAACATTACTGAATTTAATTCTAGCGAATTCTGTACTTGCACAATGTGGGACAGTTTCATTACTTCCGCAGACCACCAGGACAATGTACGAGTCCTGGTTCAGCCACTTTGATGACAAGTAGAGCAGAAATCCAAAACGGTCGCAATGGTAAGCTGATACCTCATATTCGAAGCCATGAGGCACCAACACGTCTCTCGATTTCAAAGGTAGCCTTCCTTCATATTGCTAATCGCTTTGTAGTCGTTCGAAAAATGTTTTGTAGTCAACGTAGATAACTTGGCGACCAATAAAGATATGATGTTTGTATAGTTTGTTTAGTTTAATTACGTTAGGTAACTGAAACTTCTCCATACATCCTCGTATCAGCACATGCTTTGTCCTGACATAGTGTAACAACTTTCGTTAGTAACACAACGAAATTCATTTACTTTTCATCCGGTGTTTTTGCGTCACGAATGACAATAAGTTACGAATGGATTCTTCGAACATTACAATTAACATTGAAAATGAGACATTCGCGGTTGTAAACCTATTTTTATTTAAAAACAATGCTTTTCACCGTTGTTATGCATCATCAGCTATGTAAAACTGTAGAATTAAGTTCATCGCGCCTGCCAACAAAGCATATGCACATAAAACCGTCTCGATCAAATTCTGGATGTCAAAATAACTAAAAGGAACTGTTGAAACCTTTGATCTGTTACAGGAGCAAGTAGAGCACAGCGTAGAACGATGCGTACGTCGCCGGCCGGAGTGGCCGAGCGGTTCTAGGCGCTACAGTATGGAACCGCGCGACCGCTACAGTCGCAGGTTCTAATCCTGCCTTGGGCATGGATGTGTGTGGTGTCCTTAGGTTAGTTAGGTTTAAGTAGTTCTGAGTTCTAGGGGACTCATGGCCTCAGAAGTTAAGTCCCATAGTGCTCAGAGCCATTTGAACCATTTTTTTGATGCGTACGTCACATTGGCCTGGATATCAAACAGCTGGGCTGTCTAACCGGCAGCGTACGTGCCGGATGGCCGCATATAGTCACGCTAATACAACCAAAGAAACAACAAATGGTGTTAGTATCGTAAGTTACAGAAGGGACTTATATGTCGAGTCCTGGTTCAGCCACTTTGATGACAAGTAGAGCAGAAATCCAAAACGGTCGCAATGGTAAGCTGATACCTCATATTCGAAGGCATGAGGCACCAGCACGTCTCTCGATTTCAAAGGTAGCGTTTTCAATACTTGATAAGAAGTATTAAATTATATTAAAATTAAAATGTAATGAAAATTGAAGCTGTTGACCTGGTAATATGGGCCATCCAAACCACATGCGATACTGTGGCGCATACTGCACATGCTAGGTAAACAGTATTGTGGTATTTCGTTAATCTGTTTTATCGTTGTATTCTCCTATTCTAACCTAAAACCTACACAGTGTACCATTGGTTCTGGGCCTTCCATTTACCATCATTTTGTATGGTATGCAATGCATTTTAATCCCAGAGACTCAAGACTCAAAATTTAAAGTTTTATTTCCCTGTATTAACATTCACTATAATTGCATAGTTTTTGAGCGTCCATTTGATAGTACAGTGTCATTGCTTTCTGCCTCTCGCGTATTTCATTTTTCTGACGTTTTCAATATTTGTAAAAGTTTTATTACAATTTTTATAGCTGATTATTTTCCTGTTACCTGTTTACCTGTTTATCTCGAACGCTTTTGTATTCTTTATCTATGTTGTACTTGCTGGCTAACCTTAAATATTACCATCGTTTACCACAATATTGTTTACCTAGTATCATAATATTTCAGGTGATATTAGTGACCCATATTACCTATTCACTAATTTTAATTTTCCTTACATTTTGATTTTGATCTAATTTAATCCTTCTTATCAAGTCTAAGTTAATCAGTTTCATACAGTCCTTATCTGTAATTTAAGGTACTAGCGCTGTGTGATGTGCTTTCGTTGTACAATATGAGCGGGGCTGGATGCGGCTATCTGCAGCTTAGTAATCGTAGCGCCGCTGACGGTTAGACGACCCATCTGTTTTGCATCCAGGCCAGTATGCTGTACGCGCGGCAGTAAATTGGGCTGTACTTGCTGCTATAAAAGTTCACAGATTCTCACAGTTCCTTTTAGTTATTTTAACGACCGGATTTTCATTCAGACGGCTTTCGATAAGTATGGTTGACTCAGAGCTTCGGCAGTCAGCCCAATGAACTTCATTGGCCAGTTTTGCATAATCCGACGAAGCATACCCACGGCAATATGCATTAATTTTAAATGAAAATAAGTTTGCAACTGTGACTGTTCTATTTTTCAGTGTAACCATGAAAATAGCTTGCTGTATGAATCATCCAGTTACATAAATACATTTTAAGTAAGGTACTGCACATTGTGACGAAATGAAGTAGGCTTAAGTAAGATTAAGGGACTAGATGAGAACTCAAATTTTCCTGAACTGTTTATTTGGTTGGGTTGATTTGGGGGGAAGAGACCAAACAGCAAGGTGATCTGTTAAAAAAAAAAAAAAAAAAGGGCTCTTCGCACTATGGGACTTAACATCTGTGGTCATCAGTCCCCTAGAACTTAGAACTACTTAAACCTAACTAACCTAAGGACATCATACACACCCATGCCCGAGGCAGGATTAGAACCTGCGACCGTAGCGGTCACGCGGTTCCAGACTGAAGCGCCTAGAACCCCTAGACCACCGCGGCCGGCGAGGTCATCGGTCTCATCGGATTATGGAAGGAAGTCGGCCGTGCCCTGTCAAAGGAACGATCCCAGCATTTGCCTAAAGCGATTTAGGGAAATCACGGAAAACCTAACTCAGGATGGCCGGTCGAGGGATTGAACCGTCGTCGTCCTGAATGCGAGTCCAGTGTGCTAGCCACTGCGCCGCCTCGCTCGGTCTCTGTTTATTTTATTTTTTGTTTATTTTATTTTTGTTGCTATGTTTTCGCGTGGAATGCCTTGCCAGTCGTTGGAAGTGCGCTCTATGAGTAATATCACGAAACAAAGGATGACAAAAGAATGATGGGTAGCATCAATAGGAGGCCAAAGCATCCGAGACAGCGTAAATTATTATTTGCAGGTGAGAATTTCAAACTCTTCACTGAGCAATCCACTACTCATGTAAGATATATTGTAAAAAATGTTTTTATGAACACTGAATATAAAGGGTGAGACAGGAGGGAAGTTAGATGCTCTGAGGGGTGATACTATTAGCGATTCTGAACAAAAAACCTCATTTGGACATGTGCTCCCTTCCCAATGGTTTCCGATATAGAACGCATTTAATGTACACTGCTATTTATTTTCTGTATTACTGAAGCACTGTCATTGTTTACAACACAGCATACACTGCTGTAGAACATACAAAAAGTAGTGTAGAGGAAGTTAAGACGAACCACTTTATATGGGGAATTTGTGGTATATCAAGTCGGGAAACTACCTCAAACTGGTCTGCAGAAACTACCTAAGCTGCTTAGCAAATGCGAGGTTTTCAGTATTCTCGAGCTCTCTTCGGGCAAACAGTCCTACAGAACAAATGAATAGGACCCTTTTTGTAAGAAATGGCATTAGATTCATTTCGAACTGCGATACGTTTGCCCTGGAGTGTGCAGTTTCAGAGTTATTCGAGAAAAACGAACAGAGATCACACTGTATGAGTTCTACCTCAGAAACCATTAGGAATAGGACACACGTCTGTATGTAGTCAGGGACGTGAAGTGCGTCAGATGTTGAGACACACGGAGATGCAGCGTAGTCTTGTGACACAGCATTACCAGCATCTGACAGTTTGAAACGGTTACAGTTGTGCGGCTTGTAACCGAAACCGGCCAATTCCACGGGTTACCGATTCGCCTTTGTATTTTAGATGTCCGAATCGCGTGTAATGGAATCCTTTTTTAACGTTACATAGCAGGGAAACGATTGCTTTTTAACTGCGAACGTAACAATATTTAGCCATATTACCCATTAATATTGCTTAAAATGGAATAATGTGCAGAATAATTTTTGTATCTCTCAAGATGTGAGCGGCGTTGGTCGCGCTACGAAAAGTGAATCTATTTGGCTGTCGAGTTTACGACAACCCCCGAGAGTACCGCTATCGGCCTTGGCCAGGACTGACTCACAAAAAAAGTAACTTAGTCCTTCAAGCGCTGCGTGCCTGCCGCTTCTCAAAACACAGGTTTTAGTTTGGCCAGTAAAGCATTGTCGTTAAAACTGCAGATTATACTGTTGTCACTAACATTAACAACAATCTCTAACACAAGCTTTGACGCGTGTCATCTAACAGAATACTATTATTAACAAGGCACCTATTTATGATTTAAACTTCTCTCCAAAGCGAGGTGTGAATACTGAAGTTAGATTTTCAGGGATGGCACACCACGCAAGTGTTGTGTTGTGTGTGTTTCTCTCTCCCGAAATTGAAAGTAAACAATTATTCTCGGAAACCACTTTTATACGGCACTGCTAGATTGTCGTAACTACAAAAATAAATAACTACGATCCTTCTACCGCACAGAGTGACACTAAAGTTACCTTTAACAAAGTGGACAGTGAACTTTGGACCGGTATATAAATTTGGGCGAATGATTCTGACAAATACTTTTAACAAAACTGTATTAAAACTTCGGTAAACTATGGGATTGACTGTAACATTCTGATACACTGCTAAAGACGATTAATACGAAAATGCGTTGCCTTGTTGGTTGCAGTCATATCGGTCTTGAGGTCGTTGCGTGTTGCACGAAAATTTGGATAAGCTCTTCACATTTCCAGTGATGGAAATAACTTATAACTACCACACACATGCGTAAGCCATGTTAACTTGCTCTATCATCGGCTCCATATTCCATCATATAAAACCAGTTGGATATTCTTGCTTTCTGACACCAAATACTCTGGAGACGACTTGAGGAAATACAAGCCACTGCCACACCAAATATTAAACACTTTCACACCAAATGTTTACTGTTCAAGCCCCACATTGCTAGATATGGCCACGATACGTACAGTGCCACGGCTCGACTGCACCTACATGTGGTTTTCCGTCTTTTTTCTCCCTTGCGGTGCTTGCGCCAAGGTCATCCGAAAGACTGGCGGGTGAAAACTCATAGTCGATGATTTTAATTTCTTTAAAAAAATTTCATGTTCTAGTGCCACTTACATTGTTATAGTCAGTGGATCTATAGCTTACATTCATTTCCGTATTTTACTTTTCATAAAATTATTAGTGTTTTCATAAATTACTCTCTCCTTCCAACGAACGTTTATCACAGAAATTAAAATTTTACTTTTGGGAATAGTTACAGAGGTTTCCTTAACGCTAACCTTTAGTATAAGATCCATCATTTTACTCTGTCGATTTTAACTCAATTGAGTATAAATAAATAAAAACTGTCAGACATAGCAATTTAATTTAGTTGTATCATCACAGCCTTCATTTGGCCGGCTGATCGATTAGTGCGATATTCAGATTTGTAGGGCTTTTGGCTATGACGGCCGCCCGCTACTGGACTGCAATGGAACATGAGGCAGGCACACTTGTATCCAAGTCATTCAGTGTCATATAAGAATACTTTCTGCAATATGTGACGCCAATACAGCTAATAATAAAGAAGTAATAAATTAGAACGTCCTGAACAGAGAAAATGTAATAAGCCGCGAACCTTCTCCCTTTCGTTATTTTGCGGGGGTTGTCAGCGAGAAAAAGTTTCTTAAAGGTTTGAAAATACATGAAAGGTTTAGTACAAGTCACTAAGAGCTCTGATTCTCAAATACTGGATCACTAAATTCTACGAAATCGCGAGTCATGAACTACAGTACTTTTTCACCCCCACTCCAGCCGGTTTTATAGGCAGGTGGTTCTTACCGCCACAGCTATTCTCTCCAAATAGTATGTCATACGTTCACTAAGCTCGTTGGAATTCGGACCAGTCGTTTAGGATGAGATATGAAATATATATGGTTGTTTGAGTATAGATTTTATGTAATTTATGCCGTTATTCGTTGAGGACAGACAATAGAACAATATTAAGGAGGCAAAATAATCCAAGTACGACAAAAGCTTACTCAGTCACAAGTTTTCTTTAAAATTTCCAGAGGCGCAGATACATTCCGGTGAATATTGTGTAACGCTGAGAGCAAGATAACAAAAGGTAGAAACTTTTAGACATATTGAATGGCTTCTGAAACTAAATCTCATTTCAAAGAGACCAGAGTATAGAAAGAAGTTTCATGAAAAGAGAACTGAAGCGGAGCTGTAAAGGGAACCGGCGGAAACATCTCCCACGGCGACAGGTAATAATGTCAGCAGGCGTCCTCTTTCAGGTCTCAAATTTAATAACGACGTCCGCATATTTCTGTTCGCTGCGAACGGCTCGATGCCAAGTGGAACGAAACGTTGCTGCAGCACATGATATAGCATGTTTGCTGTTTCTGAAACACATCAGTCCCAAGTTATTTTTTCCATTTTTCCATTTGCGTCGTGTAAGAACTACGGGGACTCAGCAGTGTTCATCTTATTAATTTTAGACGAACGTTTTGTTGCTTCCTTCAACAACACAATATCTGGGTGCATCTGCCTTCCTTGTTTATTTTAGTTAGTTCTTTACGCATGTTGAGTCCCAGTTGTTAATAAGGCTAGACAGCGTAAGCACAGCTGTCTACATTGACTAACCAGAACATTATGACAACCTACCTAATAACCGGTAACAGGGGTAACACCGGCGAAACATGGTGGAATATAAGCAATAGGTCTTGGTAGGTCGCTCAACGGAGATGGCACCACATCTGAATGTATCACATCTCGATGTATATGTCACGTAACACCCGTAAATTCAGGGGAGGTGGCCAATGACCTCAGGCGTGACGTTCAATCATGATGTTTTCGATCGGGTTCAGATTTGGCGAGTTTCAGAGCCAGAACATCAGTTAGAACTCGGCACTGTGTTGCTCGAACCACTCCATCACACTCCTGACCTTGTGACAAGGCGCACTGTCTTTTTGAAAAATGCCACTGTCATAGGGAAACACGATCGTCCTGAAGAGGTGTACGTGGTGTGCAGCCAGTGTACGATATACCTTGGCTGTCACGGTGCTTTCAACGAGCTACACTGGGCCCATGGATGCAAACTGGAGTGTTCCCCCGATCATAATTGAGCCACCGCCAGCTCGTCACCGTCCCGCCGTACCGGTGTGAAGGAGCAGCTCACCTGGAAGACGACCTGTTCGCTCCCTCCCATCGGCATGACAAAGAAGATATCGGGATTCATCAGACCAAGCAACGCTTTGCCACTGCGCCAACGTCCAGTGTCGATGCTCACGTGCCAATTTCAGTGGTAGCTGGCGATGTAGTGGTATTAACGTTGGCGAATTAATGGGTCATCGAGTGCAGAGGCCCAGCGTTGGGAGTGTTCGGTGCACTGTGTGTTCGTTACACCACAGTTCACCGCCTACCCGTTTTTACCAGTCTGCCCAGGCTACGACGTCCGACATCTGTAATGAGGAGTGACCGCCCAACCCCATGGCGTCTGAATGTGGTTGCACCTTGGTTCCGTCATGTGTTGAAGACTCTCACCACACCACTCCTCGAATACCCGACGGCTCGTGCAGTTTCCGAAATGATGGTGCCAAGCCTCCGGGCGTCACAAACTGTCCTCGCTCAAACTCAGATAGGTCACGCGCCTTCACCATTCTACACTATTAGTACTGTCATTGATACTACATGCATTGTGCGTGTGTCTGACTAGCAGTCATTCCTGGGCAGGTGACCCTCCTGCTGTCACCCTGACGTGTTTATTTCAATAGTAAGTTGGTGGTCATGATGTTCTGGCTAATAAGTGTATAACTGTGTTACAAAATCAGTCACTAAAGTGTGAGTATTGTACAACAACCGTTCGGCTGAAATTTTATGATTTTTTTATACTTAAAGACTGATCCGTAGCGTAGCCCGAATCTAGCCTACGTTGAAAGGCGATAATTTGATTCTGAGCTCGCAAAGCCGACGAATGTGAATTCCGCATAAATGATATGGTAGTAGCTTGAGCGACAGCGTAGTGTAATGTTTACGTTCATGCTGCATTTAGTCAGCCGGTAATAGCCGAACGCTGTACACATTTTAATTGCTCGCGTTAGAAATTGAATCTCCGTCGCTACTTCTGTCTGTATGTTGAGACTGATCTCAGGAAGTAATGTGGCAATTTTGTTGCGGTTGATTCAAGAGGAAAGGTTGTGTGTGTACTTTATTACACTCGTCAATGATGATTTTGTAATATACTGTAAGAAAAACAAAACAGCGCACCACGAACGAATTATTCGAATGAGACGCATATCTACAGATGTGACGTTGGTGAGCAGATTAACAAAAAATTACATTTTCAGGGAAAGTGAATGATGTATTTAAAAGAAAGAGCTTCTCAATTTTAGCAAATCAATAAATCGCTGGTCCACCTCTGGTCCTTACGCAAGCAGTTATTTGCCTTGGCATTAATTGGCAGAGTCGTTAGATGTCCGCCTAATTGAACCCGACTGGAGCGTTAGACAGTCAAAATCCCGAGCTGGTTGGAGATCCCTGTCCATAATGCTCTACAAGTTCTCAGTTGGGGAGAGATCCGGTGAATTTTCTGACCAAGGCAGGGTTTGGCAAGCACGAAGACAAGAGCAGAAACTCTCAACGTGTGAGGGTGGGCGTTATCTTACTGAAATGTAAGCCCAGGAAAGATTGCCGTGAAGGGCAACAAAACGGGACGTAGAATGTCGTCGACGTACCATTATGCAGTGTTCCACGGATGAGAACCTAATGGATCCTGTTATGAAAAGAAATGGCATCCCAGTCCGTCGCTCCTGGATGTCGCGTTGTGTGGGGGGCGACACTCAGGTTGGTCCCCATCGCTTATGCAAACTGTTATTCAGTTTGGCACTGATTGATGGGTTTGTTCTATGTCCTCCATAGAGATATCATATCAAATTCTGTCCAAATGGCGTGTTGGATCTTCTGATCCCGATGTGGTTAGAGTACCCTGTTCAGAGTGCTCCAAATGTTCTCTGATGGGGAGAAATTAGGTGACCTTTCTGGCCAAGGTAGGGTTTGGCAAACACGAAGACAAGCACTATAAATTCTCGCCCTGCGCAGGCTGGCATTATCTTGATGAGATATAATCGCAGGATGGCTCTCAGGAAGGGGAACAGACCGGCAAGTAGAATGTCATCGATGTACCGCTGTACTACAAGAGAGCCGCAGATGACCAAAAAAAGGGTCCAGTTAAGAAAAAAAGTCGCATCTCGTACCATCATTCCAGACTGTCAAGGCGTGTGAGTTAGGTTGGTATCCTACCGCCGTCTGGGGGCGTATTCAGACAAGTCTACGGCCTGGAATCTCACTGAATGAAGTAGAATTGCCTTCAGTGATAAGTCCCGCTTCGAACTGAGCCCCAATGATCAGCGAAGGCGTGTCTTGAGATGCCCTGAACATTGGTGGGTTGCGAAACTGACGTCTTCCACATATGGCCTGACAACCAAGAGTGATGATCTGGGACGCCACTTGTTTTCATAGCAGGACCCCTTCGGATGTCATCCGCGGTACCTTACTGTGGTTCGCCCTTCATGGCAAGCCATCCTGGGCTTACATTTCAGCAAGATAATTCCCAGCTACCCGTCTTCCCAGCTACCCGTCTTCGTGTTGCCCAAACACTAATTTGGCCAGAAAAGTCTCCGGATCTCTCTCCATCTGAACGGTTGGAGCATTATGGGCAGGGCCCTCCAACCAGCTTCGGATTTTGACGACATTAAGCGCCAATTGGACAGAATTTGGCACGATAGGCCTCAGAAGGACATCCAACAACTCTGCCAATCCAAGCCGAGTAACTGCTTGCCGAGCTTATGCTCTTGAATATGTCATCCAATTTTTTTTTCTGTAATTGGTGTCAGTCGTGGTCGTCAATACCACGTCTACCGATCTCCGTCCCGTATGTGTAATTAATTCGTAATGCGTGTCTTTTTTTCCCTTAGAGTGTATATGTATTGCTACCTCTTCGGTATTTACCTGGCGTTTGGAGTGACATCTCGTGGTAACAATGGGAACTAGGAACTGGTCAGCTTCAGAAGAGGTTGTATGTTTGAAGGTAGTAAAGTAAATCGCTACCTCAACTCGAAAGAATAGAATCTAATAGTAAAGCGTGTGCTTGCAATCCGGAAGGCCTTAGAGTGGAAGCAGGGATTTTTCAGTCTTCCTTTAAACTTAGCTTTCATCTCTCAGTGATTTGCAAGATAAACCATGGACAATACTTGGTTGACATTTCACCTTAAACGTAAGTCGCTCTTATCTCGCACCAGGCTATTGAGGCACATGAAATTATTGTCACCAGAACCTATGTATCATCATCATCATCATCATCATCATCATCATCATCATCATCATCATCTTCTTCTTCTTCTTCTTCTTCTTCTTCTGCTTTTCTACACACAACGTACGTTAAATGCCCAGCTATGTTTTACTGTCTGTATAATGAGGCTATCCTCGGCAACTACTGTGAGGATTTTTATGCGATTTTCCGTAATTTATTCACGAGGATGGTCTATGCATATAATTTATTACTGCTACGCCAAACAAGTCGTCTGGCTGTAGATAGTCACCCTATATATCACCAAACTAATATAAACTGCTGTTTTAGTAATTCTTACTCTTTTAGTTTGGATTTCTTCAGTAAATTACATCGGTAGTGATAAACTCTTTCAGTGACTGTTGGAGACTTCAGTTTCTATTTACGTCTTTATTTGTAACTAAAGCAGTAGCGCCTTTTCACTAAAAAGTCAAGCCATTTCTGCACAGCACTGGAACTTGCATTTCGTTTACTCTCGGAAAATGTTGATTGTTGACGGACATTACTGCGTTACCTTCTGACATTAATATCTTGTCGGTGTAATTTGTGCTAGAAAAGGTTATTAAATTCCAAAGAAGCTAAATGCTATTGTATCAATGATAATATCGGTGAATTAAAAAACGAAATTTGGTATTAGTGGATGTATCTCTTGTCCATACTCAAAGCTGCCCTCTACAGCTACCGCCGTCTATTATTATTGGGTAACATGTTAATTTAAGCGGCATCATATACAATTTTTTGCAGCTCGAGGTCTGAGATAACGGCAACATGGAATAGCCAAGGACAATTTACGTGTTAAGAAAGTTCAAGAAACACATTAGAAAGTGAAAAAGAGCAGTTTCTTGGAATAAAGATAAGGTATATAACTACCACTGAATCTGAAAAGCGTGATGTCAACATGCTAAATAGGGTAAAGATGCTTGGGGAAAAATATACGTTGAATACAACGCTTAACCTCCTACACGACGATCATGAGAGCGCGTTAGAATAATTTGGAAGGACATGAAAGCAGAACCGAAAATAATGACAGCTAAGTATAATGGAGAACAATTACAGACCGGCGGTGGAGTAGAAGACGGAAGATAGACGATTTAAGCAAAATGATATGATTCTACGACGACAATGACAAAACTGAAGATAATGTGGTCCTGTCAAGCAACATCGATTGTGACAATTAGACTGAATATAACAATGAAACTGCTGAAGGTGAAACTTTATCCCACAGTCATGAACATCGGCTTGACTTCTGCGGTAGGAGCTTATCAGCAGATGAACCCGTGAGTGAAAGTAGAGAGCATGACATTTTAGTGAAGAAGGGGAGTTGATGGAAAAAGTAGACGAATTTCATTAGTTAAAATTTTGTTTAACACGAGAAAAATACAACGCCAAAATTTTGTTAATTCAAAGACAAAGGGAAATCGTGGGGGAAGAGCGTTACATTCAAATAAAAGGTATGAATAAGTTCAATAACGAAGTGGGGCGAACTTCAGGCTCTGGCCCTTCAGACAATATGTACGAGAAATTTAGGTTTTTGTGAATGAATATCTATATGTTTTACATGTATAAAACTTATTTTATTTGCTTGATTTTTTTCCAATGGTTGAGGTGTTCTTATTTTTCGCATGTGATAATATCTGTGTTTATCATTCAGTATCACCGTATTTAATTACCACATTCTAATAATTATTTGTATTAGCAAAATTGTGAAAGTAGATATCCTTTTTTTCTTAGAAATAATGAAAACGTCTTTACTGTATAATTCTGTGTACTGAAATAAGAGAGAAAACGAAAATGTTAATCCTTTTATCGAAAGAAAGAAAGAAAGAAACGTAACTATGAAACTGAACATAAGTGAAACAGGTCACATTGCGCTGCAGTAGTGACAATCCAATGTCTTGTTTGTTCAGTTAAGGAGGAAAAGTTATTTTCCTAGAAAGTAATGTACAATTTTAATGAAAACAATTAAGTATAATAGACCGCCTGACATCCAGGTCGGCAGCTTCAGCTTCCGGCTGAAATGCATGTTGTTGGACGTCATTCACCTGCAGAGTATTCTGGGCGGCAAAGAACAACCGCACTTTCAACATTGTGCAGAACTGCAGCTATCACAAAAACATACCCACAGTAGTTTTGTTTAAATCGCATTGTTTTAGTGAGAATTTGGAAACGTTTCTTCTAAATCCCAATAGTACGCTCTAATACACCTCTGGTAGCAATATGGCCTGTAACGTAGCGTCTTTCGGCTCCTGTGAGAGATCGAAACACAGTAGTCATGACACATTTGTGTCCAACGTATCCACTACCTCCAAAAAGAAACTCCTCGTATTGTCCATTATCAAATTCTGCAGCAAGTAAAAAAAAAAAAAAAAATGTTCAAATGCGTGTGAAATCTTATGGGACTTAACTGCTAAGGTCATCAGTCCCTAAGCTTACACACTACTTAACCTAAATTATCCTTAGTACAAGCACACGCACCCATGCCCGAGGGAGGACTCGAACCTCCGCCGAGACAAGCCGCACAGTCCACGACTGCAGGGCCTTAGACCGCTCGCATGTTGAAACTTCCCCTTTGAACAATTATACATGACTGTGCTTAAACTGACACACAATATTTTTGTTAGCGCAACGCAATCTGACTATCAAAGATCCCTACAAAAGAATGGCCCTGACTAACATTAAACTATACCTTTCACAAATCACTTACCTCACAAAAATCTTCGCTGCTCAAGCTACTGCAATACAGCGAGCGCCACTACTGCCAGCTAAATAAAAGATTCAAACTATGGAAGGCACTAACTACTGATAGGGATAGTTAGCAAATGAAAGATATTAGTAGAGAACAAATAATGTATTTACCTTGATATCATCATATATAAATATAGCAGTTCATGCCAAATTACAAAACTCCGCCATCTCTCTCCCCACATCCACCACTGCTGGCGGCTCACCTCCAACTGCGCAACGCTACGCGCTGTTCACAGCCAGCTGCCTAACACTACAATGGCGAGTATTACAACAATGCAAAGCAGACACAGACTGCCCACAGCACAGCCAGTGATTGTCATACAGAGGTGGCGTTACCAATAAAAAACCTAAACAGCCTACTTACATAGAGAAAACATAAACAGCCTACTTACATAGCCCCCATGCTCCCCACAAAAATTTTTACAAATGGTGTTGGGCACTGGCCAATACAGATTTGACAAAAATTTTTCACAATTACAGTAACAAAGATATAAAATGCACACACTTATTAATATTATGTTGGTCAAAAGATCAAAATTTCTCACAGTCCATAAAGACAGTCCACATTGTTCATCACAGTAAAAATGCAGAGTTTTTCTCAAAGTCCAAGCAGTAAAAGAAAATGCACATAGAAGTAGTGGATTTCCATGCAGTCTTGAAGAAGTAGTGTTGTCCTTCCAATGGAAAGACAGTGCTGACTCTTGACATGCTGACAGGTAATGGGCCACAATGGAGCAAACCCACAGCAGAGTCATTCGAAGTTTTGAAGAATATTGGTAGGTAGGTCATCACAGAGCAGACCCACCGTAGTCCTGGTAGAGATTACGATATTGGTGGGCCACCAGAGGTGCAGACCCACTGCAGTCCTTGTAGAGATAATGGTATTGGTGGGCCACCAGAGGTGCAGACCCACTGCAGTCCTTGTAGAAATAGCCAGCAGCCATCTGTTGTGACTGTGCAGGTGCACAATCACCATTGAAGAGTCTTGCGGATAATATAGCAAGTCCATAAACCACCACTTGTGCACTCACAAAGTTTCTGGAATTGTCCTTAGAACCAGCAATGCTGTTATCCAGTCCCTTGCTGAATTATAAACACACGTGCAAACACTAACAGTCCCAACTTCTCACATATTGTCCATATACTATGACCAACAGAAACGTGTGCAGTGAAATGTAACTTACAAGTTAATAATAAGATGATCTGGTGTCAATTACAATTTTATAAATTTACAACATGAAAATACAATTACAAAGGTACAAAATACATCATTAAAGAACATAATAATACAGATAACATTTGTAGTACAGGCTTTACAAAAGAATAGAAATAAACATATACATCAGTGGAATTATGACATGAGTACATACATAAAGGATCACAATAACTTTCGAAACATCAACTTCACACATGAGCATTAAACAGAACGGAATTAACAATATCTAACATCTTTACAAAGTAAATAACATATTATTAATGCCAATTATATTCGAGGATAACAGTATTCCTCATCATAGTGAATGTAGCTTAATATTAAAAGAGAAAAAAATTCTATGAAACTGTACACAGAGACAGGAAGAAAACAAATACTCAAGGGTACACAAACACATAGTGGGATAACACCAATAGGAAAGGACAGGGTTCGTTTTCAGTGTAACATTTGGTACTGCAGTCCAACCCAAAACTTCATATATCTTTCCTCTTATTTCATCCTCTGTTTCCACCAAAAAAAATTCTATCTAAGCATGCTTTCTGTATTTATATGTTCACACATTTCTTACCTCAACATTTATTTCCAAGAAAATCCTACCTAAACCTGTTTTCTCAATGCATTTCTTCCAATTCATCGCAACTCATTCTCTTAGAGGCTACCCCCTCTTAAGCTAACTTAAATCTACTGAGCTCAGATGCTAAACTAAGGGACGAGGCAATGCAGCATCACATAACAAATCAACACACACAGCAATGCAAAAAAAATGCAAATTGGCAAAGCTAGCAGCATAAATGAGCAAAAGTCAAATTCAATAACACTATGCCTGGCAAACAGCAGCAACTTATACTGAAACATGACATAGCGCAAGCAGAAAAAATATTACAGTAAACAACAATGCAGATAAGGGAAATGTATATTCACATCTTAATGTCTATGTAATTAAAGTGGTGCACCACAAGAAGTTATTCTACCAAAAAGTTACCTATTACTTGAAAAGAAAATTATGAATGCAGTTACTAGTTCCTTCTTATTGTTCTCTCCATTCCAAGTGCTCCTTTTTTAAAGAATGTGGATCATAAAATAATTATTTAATAGATCTGTTGACAGAAAGTGTTCACATTAGCAAATGCATTTCATTTTATAAAAGCAATGCTGCAACACAGCTGGAAACCAGATATCAAATGAAATAAGCAACTATGAAAAGCAAAGCATAAAAATATCATTCAGTAGTCATGTGACATTTCATAAGTTAGTAGAAATTCTCTCAACTCTCATAGAAAGACGCTTGTCATAATCAGGTGTGCAGATGTACGAATATTTCCCATCAATTCATAAGCATTTCAGTAATTAGCACAAAGTGCGAGTAATCATATGTTTTCAAGTAACGAGGGTGTCGCATTAGCGATGAAAGGCACACCCTAATGGCTTGTTCTCCAGGTGTTTGACACGTCCCACGTCCCCTTTTTTTTTTCTACCTGTGCCGCTGAAAAGGGCTCGCAATAATGGCTTTTTCTCCAGGCGTCTGACACAGCTGGGTGCCCGCGACGCATTACGTGCAGGTGGTCACTTAACTTTCGTACGGAAATATTTACGACAGGAGATTCTGCTACCGTTGCAGTCTCATTTAAAAATATTTCACAGGTCAAGAATTAGCATTGCAAATCTGTAGAAACAAAATCCTATAAATATAAGTGTCCAAAAAAAAATATTCGTCAGCATTGTGATACAGTCACACATTTCATAACTCTTAAAGTACGTTTCTTGGTTTCCAACATCCTTTTCATAAATCAGAGTCCCTAAACACTACTCATTATTCCTTACCTCATTATACATATACATATTCGTCGACACTTCTTCAATATTTCATCGTGAGAAATATGTAGCATAATAAACATTCCTCAACAACATAATACACATCGTCGTCGTAATAATAACATCATAACACCTCAGTCAAATCTCAAAATCGTCGTAACTTCCTCCAATAATTTCTGAGCCTAAAAAAATTCTCTGCTCATTTCAATAGTGTCATCTACCTCAAACGTACTTTAAAATCATGCTCCCTTACGAAATACGTCATTCAAAGCTCTCATAGTATCACAATGATTCCGAAAAATATGAGCGTTTCTCAAAGTACAGACAAAATACAGTTTCATAAGTGTGAAGTTACCCAACTGTGTATTGCGTAAACATGTGTCACTGATGTAGTAAAAAGAATGTTTGTTTCTCTGTCAAATAATCAGATAGCTGTGTAATTCTGTGTTAGAGAAATATGGTACCGATGTGTAAAGTTGTATAAGCAAATACCATATTAGCTAGGGTTCCTTGTGGTTGCCACACACATGGTACACAAAGTAGGCGTGTACCCCCCTGAGGATTAATGTAATTATACCCTCAGGTGTTACAGATTACACCAATGGAATGAAATATATCACGGAAAACTTTCTTTGTAATTCAAAAATCTTGAAAAATAAATGTTTTAAGTATAAAATTGATCACTGAAATGCGTGTCCTGTAGCGCTAAATGTGCATCTTGTTGTAAGATAATCTCTGTGGAAGTGTCGTAGTTATTTTCCTCCGAAAGCTAAGTTCTGCAGAAGCCAATGTACTTACCTCATGATAAACAAAAGTGAAATGCTTTGCGTATAGATATCGTAGTTATTATGCTTATTGGCGTGATGAAGAAAGTACTGTACAGTAACGTATTGTTGTGCCACAAAAAAGGCTGTCTCATTGTTGCTATACCACAAAAGTTACTACTAAAACCTGTTTTACTTTCCAGAAGAATTCAGAAAAACTGCGCAGATATAAAACAGATACACCGCAAAAGCAACATTGTAAATTGTCACTCATTAGTAGCGTCGTGATAACATCGTGTAGCTGTCACATAAACTAACTACTGTGTCGTCTGTTCACAATAACAATGCACTCGTAATTTCTGTTTAAAAATGTTCCCTAGGTTCTTGATTGGATATTGAACTTCAAACATTGTTGCATGGTAACAGTTTCTAAAGCATACTAGTAACGTGAAGTGAAACGTTTTATGGCAAAGACAAAGTTAAAAGGCAGATTATCTGTCAATAAATGGTTTTACATGAGAAATGTGGTGTAAACCTTTACTCTTCCTAGTACGCAGAGTTTCAACTTCAACGCAATTATCATGTGGTATACGTCGGATTCTGTAAGGTCCATTGTAAACTAGAGAGAATTTGTGACTCAAGTGTTTCTTCTTATGTGACAATGAATGAGCTTTAATGAGAACTTTCTGACCAATATACAATTTCTTTGCATTTGCTTTACCGTGTAGTTTTCTCCTTTTGTCTGCTGCAGATTTTATATTTTTAAGAGCCAAATTAATTATGTCTTTGTGTCGAAGTTTACGTGTATTTGGGAAAGGTACAAGCTCTCTGATTCTGTTCGGTGGTTCTTCATTCTTTAGTACAAGAGTCGGTGGTAAAGCAGTGGAATCATGAGGCATTTCATTCAGCACATTTTGAAATAAGTGTAAATATCTGTCCCAATGCTGATGCTTTCTGTGACAATAAAGTCTGCAAAGCTTATTGATTTCTTTCATAATCCGTTCAGACGGGTTACAATGTGGTGAGTACAATGAAATAAAAACAGGTTTGATTTTATGGTTGCGAAGCATGCGTGACCAAACAGCAGATCTGAATTGCGGTCCGTTATCTGAAATGACTTTGCTAACGTGTCCAACTTCACGTAAGAAATTTTTAACAAAGGCGTTGGATACAGACCGTCCAGTGGCTTTACGTAACGGTGTGAAAGAAACAAATTTTGAAGTAAGTTCAACAGCGACTAGAACGTACGAAAATCCATTAGATGTTCTGACAAGCGGTCCCAAGAGATCAACAGCCGCAAATTCTTTTAATTTAGAAGGAATAATAGGAAACAACGGAGCACGATGTGAGACAGTAGATGGTTTCGCCTTTTGACAAAGTTTACAAATAGACAAGACTCTTCGAATTCTTTTTTCCATATTGTTAAAATAACAAGTCGTTCGAAGAATATGATAACATTTTCGTGGGCCAAAATGTGCGTAGCTGAAATGAATGTACCAAATGAGCTTATTAACAAAATCGTCAGGAATGCAAAGTACCCATAGCTTGTCATCAACAGTGCAGCGTTTGAACAGTATGTTGTTTCTAACCAGATAATAATGCCGAATCTGTGTGTGTGTCTTTTCATGCCATTTGCTCTTGATGTCTTTCCAAATCGGATCTTTATCTTGTTCATGAGCAATGTCCTTTAAAGATGTGGTGATGAAGTTTTCAAAGGCGACTTTCTGAATGTAAAGAATACTGAAATTTTTCTGGAGGTTGCCTTCTGTGGTACTTTTCTCAAGCCCAGCCGGTGCGCGTGACAGTGCGTCCGCAACAATGTTCTCCTTGCCGGGAATGTAGACTATTGTGAAGCGGAATTCTTGCAGAAACAATGCCCAACGTTTTAACCTGTCATGATTTAATTTTGAAGACATAAGAAATTGTAATGCACGATGATCACTGTATACTTTTACGTGCTTACCAGAAAGAAAGAAACGGAATTTGTTAAATGCCCAAACGATAGCTAAAGCTTCTAATTCAGTAACGGAATAATTTTTTTCAGATTTGGTTAGCACTCGGCTAGCAAAAGCAATGGTTTTCTGAATGGTAGTGTCATTTTCTATGGCTTCTTGAAATAAATGGGCACCAAGACCGACTTTAGAAGAATCCGTGCTAAGGCAGAAATCTTGTGACAGATCTGGATGAGCTAAGATTGGCGCGTGAAGTAACGCTTCTTTCAAAGAATTGAATTCCAATTGTGCTTGTTCGTCCCAGTTCCAAATAGTATTTTTTCCAGTGAGAGAACAAAGTTTTGGTGTAACAAGAATTTGCATATTCAGAAAACGACGGTAAAAATTTACGAGACCTAGAAAACTGCGGACTTGTCTTTTTGTGGATGGAACTGGAATGGCTCTGATTGCTTCTAACTTTTCAGGATCCGGCTGAATCCCTTCAGAAGAAATAATATGTCCCAAAAACTTCACCTTTGTCCTACCAAATTCAGACTTTTCCAAGTTAACTGTAATTCCAGATTCTGCAAAAATACGTAACAAACTGTTGAGGATGCGATTATGTTGTTCCCATGAAGCTTCTGCTATCAGAATATCGTCCACACACAAGGTGATGTGACGTTTTAAGAACTCAGGTAATATGGAATTTAACCCACGAATGAATGCTGCCGAAGAAATGTTCAAACCAAAAGGAAGTTTCCGAAACTGATAACAAACGCCGAAACAAAGGAAAGCTGTGTATTTTCTACATTCTGGATGAAGTTCGATCTGATAAAAGCTGGATCTGAGATCAATGGAAGACAACACTTTTACACCATTAAAATTTTGAAGAAGTTCTTCTAACGTTTGCGGCCTGTCTGTTTCAGGAATAATGATCGTATTGATTTGTCTCGAATCTAAGACAAGCCTGATCGATCCATTTTTCTTCTCAACAACATGTAATGGATTGTTGTATGAGCTTACTGCAGGCTCAATAATGCCCTCATCGAGCATAGATTGTATTTCTGTTCTAACACGGTCCCTATAATGTGCTGGAATTACATATGGTCTAACACAAAATTTAGTATGCTCACGAACACGAAATTGGTATTGAAATCCCTTGATTGTTCCTGTTTTATGAGTAAAAACTGTGGAATGTGCTTGTAAAATCTCAAAAAGGTCCTGCCTATCAGTGTCATTACAATTCTCAATTGTTTGAATTTTATTCTGAATTAACTTATTAGTGTCAAATGCGCCGTCGATATCATCCCTGTCAGTACTTGCAGAGTGATTGTTAGTGTCTAGTTCCGTAGAAAATTCCGAACTGTTGTCTAACAGAACGTAAAGCCGATTAATTTCCTCATCATGGTTTGAGAGCCAATCTTCAAATTTCAAAGCTATTGACTTACCTTCTTTTTCTAAAGTTATTTCGGCATCGTGAAAGTTTAAGATTGCTTTGTATTCATTCAAAAAGTCTACTCCCAGTATAATTTCCGTCGACAATAATGGAACAATAAGGAAGTTCGTAGAGAAGCTGTGGCTTTGACAAAAGAATTCTAGGTTGGTTTGTTGGCGTACATCTACACTTTTTCCAAAGATTGCACCTTGTAATTTAATCTTACGTAACGGAAGTGTGGGGCAATCGTTCGATTTGTTGCATTTGCTAAAGGCTGTTTCACTGATTACTGAAATGGGACTGCCAGAGTCAAGTACTGCCGTAAATTTTACGTCATTTACTGTAATGCAAATCACAGGATATGCAACGTTGTTATGTTTTACGTTGTGTTCTTGGAGTAAGATGTCCCTAATATCTTCCATTTTTACGTAATTACTAGCTACGGCAGCTGCGTCGTTAGTGTCATAAGAACGTTTTGTGGCTGCCAGCGGTGTGAGTCATTGCCTATTGTCTCTTTGTTGGCGCGCGTCGTTATTGGGGTTTGGAGACCTAACTTCTACAAATTCACGTTGTCGAAAGTGCCCTGCTCTGTTTGAATCCCGCCAGTTCTGATGCAATTCAGGTCTGTCATTTTGTCGGTAGTTTACATAGTTTCTTGTTTGTCGGTCATGTGGTGGAGAATTTCTCCCTGAATCGTAACTCTGCGCCGAACTGTTGCGTCTGAAGTTATTTTGTCTCCCTTGATAGTATTTATTTTGGTTCCCATATTGTCTGTTTCTCTTATTGTCTCTGTGATAGTCATTACCACGGAGAGGTGATCTTTCCCTGTAGTTATTACTACTCTGCCAACGGTTGTCATACGGGTGGTGTCTGTTTTGGTCACGATTTGTGTTGTGAGAATAGCCTTGTCGTGTCAAGTTATTACTTCTTTCATCGCGGAATTGCGACGGATGTGACCTGTAATTGTTGTGTTCCTGGTTTCGCGTTCCGCGATTGTCAGTGTCAATTTCTAATTCTTGTAACAGTCCCTGAAATGCTTCAATGTCGTCTTTGCAACGTCCTGCCAAAATAATATGTCGTAAATGTTCAGGCAGTTTGATTAAGCAAATGCGGATGAGTTCTGAGGGGCTGTATGGGTTTGAAAGATACTGATTCTTATGCAACATGTCTTCAAAATATTTCACAAGACTGGAAAATTCAGATTGTTCGAAACGTTTCATCATTATGATGCTATGTTTTACACGATCTTGTGTGGCTTGAGACCAATATGCTGAGAGGAAGGCATGGTAAAACTCTCCTTCACTGTGGCAATCGTGAATTACCGATCGCATTCTTACAGCTGGTTCATTCTCCAAGTAGCCACACATAAATTCTAATCTGTGCTCTAATGACCAGTTGGGAGGAAAACAATGAGAGAATTGATGGAGCCATGCTTGTGGATGAATGTCGTTGCCAGAATTCTTAAATGTTTTGAATTTACGTGTAGTAATGAACAGCTTATAGTCAAAATCATCATGTCGGCGAGTAGCATATCGGTCATTGTTACGTCGTGTCGGCGGTTCCATCTCAAAATTCGGTGTACCTTGCCAATTTCTTTCATAATTACCGAAATGCCCTGTGTTATTATTTTGCGGCTGTTCCGTATTTCTATGTCCCTCTTCCCTTATTGGGGCGCGAGTGTCCTCTGAAATACGTAATTCTTGTATTACCTGTGTCAGCTGATCTTGTACTTCCCGGATTTCTCTTTGGTGTTGTGTATTAATTTGATTCTGATTTTGTTTGAATTTTCTTATTTGTTCATACTCTTCTGTGTCAGTGAAGGCTACGGGTCTTGTGTCATTCAGATCATCATCTATCTTTGTAGATAAGTTAGTGACCTGATCCGAAAGTTCGGCTACTTTCTCCGATAGTGTACTTATTTCTTCAGTGTGTTTTTCTGAACCAAGTTTCAGAGTATCTACTGTGTCCTTAAAGTTTTCCTGAGTTTTTGCAAGTTGCGTAACCGAATCGGTAGATGCAACTGAGTCAAATTTAGCTTGCAAGGTCTCATGATTTTCATGAACAGTAATTTGCAGTTCTTTTATGGCTGCTTCGTGATTCTGTAATGCATTTTCATGCCGCGAAAAAATAGGTTGAAAATGCTCACAAATTTGTGTTTTTACGTCATTACAGACTTTTTGACATTTCGATTCAATGTTATGTAACTCAGTAGTTAAATCTTCACATGTTTGTTCAAGTGTTTGTTCCAATGAGTCTAACTTTTTAAGATTTTGTTCCACTGTGTCTAACTTTTTGAGATTTTGTTCCACTGTGTCTAACTGTTGCTGTGTTTGTCTCTGATTTTGTTCCAATGTGTCTAACTTTTGCAGCTTTTGCTGTGTTTGTCTCTGATTTCGTTCCATTTGTTGCATTAGTTGTAATAACAATGCATTAGTGTCTGGAATCTGTTCCTCTACTCTTTTCGGCAGTGCATTTGCACCGGCAACATTCACATTTTGACAAGCTGAAAATGTGTCTTGACTTATTTGAGAAAACGGTGAGGACGCAAAACCTGAATCTACAGTATTTGCAATATTGTGTTCTGTCATTCCCGATTCCTGAGGCGAGCTGTTGCCGACCAATTGATCGATAACGCTTCCCTGTTCACTACCTGTTTCACTGTCTACACCATTGTTTGCCGCCCGCTCCATTTCCCTATGCGCAATTACCAAATTACTACTTTGAACATCAGTTAATTCATTACTCGGTGGCGCTAACACACTGCTTTCATTTTCACTGTCATTTCTCAGTTTACTTTGGAGCCTAGTATTACGTTTTTCACACGCCATTATTGTCACAGTATTTCACACGACAACACAGAAAAACACAATTTGAAGATCAAAAATAAGAGAACACATTAACATAGCACTGAAAATAATATCTAGTTAACTGCAAGCGCAGCTGCGAAATACTTGGTGCAAATCTACATGCATGCCACAACTGTTTTACTGTACAACAATGAAAGACTGCAACTACAAAGGAGATTTTCTCTACAATTACGCGCTAGCAATAAACAAAATCTACACTAATTACACAAACTACAACAAAAAATCAGAAGATTCCAGTGAGGTATCCTGGCAGGGTCGCCATATGAAACTTCCCCTTTGAACAATTATACATGACTGTGCTTAAACTGACACACAATATTTTTGTTAGCGCAACGCAATCTGACTATCAAAGATCCCTACAAAAGAATGGCCCTGACTAACATTAAACTATACCTTTCACAAATCACTTACCTCACAAAAATCTTCGCTGCTCAAGCTACTGCAATACAGCGAGCGCCACTACTGCCAGCTAAATAAAAGATTCAAACTATGGAAGGCACTAACTACTGATAGGGATAGTTAGCAAATGAAAGATATTAGTAGAGAACAAATAATGTATTTACCTTGATATCATCATATATAAATATAGCAGTTCATGCCAAATTACAAAACTCCGCCATCTCTCTCCCCACATCCACCACTGCTGGCGGCTCACCTCCAACTGCGCAACGCTACGCGCTGTTCACAGCCAGCTGCCTAACACTACAATGGCGAGTATTACAACAATGCAAAGCAGACACAGACTGCCCACAGCACAGCCAGTGATTGTCATACAGAGGTGGCGTTACCAATAAAAAACCTAAACAGCCTACTTACATAGAGAAAACATAAACAGCCTACTTACAATGTCTACAAACACGCGCATTATGCGTGAAGTGTTGGTGGTGGTTAGTGTTTAACGTCCCGCCGACAACGAGGTCATTAGAGACGGAGCGCAAGCTCGGGTTAGGGAAGGATTGAGAAGGAAATCGGCCGTGCCCTTTCAAAGGAACCATCCCGGCATTTGCCTGAAACGATTTAGGGAAATCACGGAAAACCTAAATCAGGATGGCCGGAGACGGGATTAAACCGTCGTCCTCCCGAATGCGAGTCCAGTGTGCTAACCACTGCGCCACCTCGCTCGGTCGTTATGCGTGGAACCCGGCGAAAAGTTTACCACTTTCAAAATCTTCATATGGACATCACGAATGTTTTGTGTATTTACAGAGAAGAAATCTTGCGACTTCTGTTTAGCTCCAAACAGGATTGATAAATGTACGCAATTGATGGCCCGTATCACATTCTGGAATCCACTATTTCGATAAAATTCGCTTTGTTTGGTGATATACTCGTATAGTCTTGGTTCTGTAACATGGACACATACAGTGGCTGTAAGGCAATTGAACTATTTATCACACTGTTAAAACGTCTTCTACCAGTGTTACAACTGACGTTAATGAGATACCCTGCTAAGATTTGATGATAACCAGTGTAACGGATCGCACTCCACAAAGAAGTTGCAGCCTAGGAGACAAAGCACGGTTCCTGTCAGAACTGTGCTTCAGTAACGGCTCAATCATACCAAGCAGCAAATCAAAAGTTTCCTTAAGAAACCGAAACCGCAATTCGAAATCAATGTTGCTATACATCGCAGATAGGCCTCTTCTATCCATTAAACCCTTAATTCTTGGAATATCTAACTCTTTCTCCACCTCCAAATATTCTTCGTAGTCCAGGTAATCAATAGAATGCGCTGTTTAACACACACGAACCAAAGAACACATCTTAACCGCCAACTTTACTCCCACTACTGCTTAGGAGTAATTATTTGTTTTTATTTTCTCCTCACGGTATTAATGCAGTAGCGTACTCTTTACCGGTGCTCTCCATCAGCCATGGCGTAAATAAATTTATTCCGGGAGTAAAAAACTCTACTCCTGTAGTAATTTACCCCTTTAGTTCAGTACTTTCGACAGTAATTCGTCCATTTCCTTCTCTCTTAGTAACTTGATATCTAAGTTTCAATTACTCCTGACTGACAGTCGCCACCCTAAGTGCTTTGCGAAGCCACGGCAGTTCGCTAGTTCGCTTTTCTGCTATAAAAACGATATCGCCGCAGTTCTCTTAATCCGTCTTCATACTACCAGAGTGGCAAGACAGAAGTGTTGGATTTTTTTCTGTGATAGTCAATTTTTCTTGACTTAAAATACTTGTGTGTGACGTTTGAAATTGTAAAATTATGCTGTCCAGTCACATTAATGAGACCACCACCCATGTCGGACGTCAACGTGCAATGGCCACTCGCAGGCAGCAGGTTACCACTAGCAGTGCGGCGTCTAGGCAACTGTGATGCACCACGGGCCATATGTGATAGGGTTGGACTGTGGCTGTGGAGATGCGTAACCGGCGAAAAGACGTGCACTTGTTGAGCAACTGACCGCCCAAGTGAACCAAGGGTGTATCCTCAACGACCGTTCAGCGAACGTTACTGCGTATAGTAGCAGCAGGCACATGATTCAAGCACCCGTGTTAACTGCTGTTCATCGACGACGAAGGTTACTATTTGCACGTAAATACCGGAACTGAACAACCCCTGAGAAGCAGCAGGTGATCTTTTCAGATGAATCACGTTTTATGCTCCATCGGACAGATAACCATTGGCGAGTACAACGTGAAATGTCTGCCAGCAAACGACTGACCAACATTCGTCGGAAGGCTCAAGGCCATAGAAGGAACCATAATGGTCCACCGTGTGATTAGCAAGCTCTTCGCTTAACCACTACATCGGAATGTTTGTGTAAGTAACCCGTTGGCCATCAGTTAATTCTGCATCTTGACGGTAGACAGAGTGCCTTGTTTGAATGACTGCCTTATTTAAAAGGAAGTCTGACAATCCGTGTATTATCGTTTGATTGACATTGAAGTTCTAGTGCTAGTTACGTGAAGACGTTTTTGGTACTATCAGGAGCACACAAATCTGATATAATTACTTTTAAATGATGAGAACCACTATTTCGAATAGCTTATGTGATGAGTAAGGTTACCGACAAGATTATTCCATTTTATTTATTGTACTGAATTTTGTGAACCACCCAGCAGCGAGTTAGGCTATGCACCAGCACACATTGCGTGTTTGCTTGCAGTTTTATAGGACTGAAGAAGTTGCGAAATATTAAATATTTTAAGGCGACTATGACTTTAACTTGACTCATTTCATACTATCGTGGACTGAATTTTGTTCATACTAAACATTTAACGGGTAATTGGTCTGTTTATTAACATGAGAATCGATCACTTTTCTGATGATGGGAGATTGTGTGTATAAACAGTATTATAAATATACACACATGAAAAACAGTTTTGCATCACCTCGGTTCCGAGAGTTCCAGAACCTGTACAGGTAACTGGAATAGAGATCAACATAAACATGATTTCCGCCCCTTTTATTGCTCATGAAAACCATGCAATACGTGTTGTATAACCATACAGCGAAACCTTCAGAGGTGGTGGTCCAGACTGCTGTACACAATGGTACATTTAATACTCAGTAGCACGACGTCTTGCATTGATGCATGCCTGTATTCGTCGTGGCATACTATCCACAAGTTCATCAAGGCACTGTTGGTTCAGATTGTCCCACTCCTCAACGGCGATTCGGCGTAGATCCCTCAGAGTGGTTGGTGGGTCACGTCGTCCATAAACAGCCCTTTTCAATCCATCCCAGGCATTTTCGATAGGGTTCATTTCTGGAGAACATGCTGGCCACTCGAGTCGAGCGATGTCGTTATCCCGAAGGAAGTCATTCACAAGATGCGCACGACGGGGCGCAAATTCTCGTCCATGAAGACGAATGCCTCGCCAATATGCTGCCGATATGGTTGCACTATCGGTCGGAGGCTGATATTCACGTATCGTACAGCTGTTACGGCGCCTTCCATGACCACCAGTGGCGTACGTCGACCCCAAATAATGCCACCCAAAGACATCAGGGAATCTTCACCTTGCTGCACTCGCTGGACAGTGTGTCTAAGGCGTTTAGTCTGACCGGGGTGCCTCCAAACAAGTCACCGATGATTGTCTGGTTGAAGGCATATGCGACACCCATCGGTGAAGAGAACGTGATGCCATTCCTGAGCGGTCCTTTCGGCATGTTGTTGGGCCCATCCGTACCGCGCTGCATGATGTCGTGGTCGCAAAGATGGACCTCGGCATGGACATCGGGAGTGAAGTTGCGCATCATGCAGCCTATTGCGCACAGTTTGAGTCGTAAAACACGACGTCCTGTGGCTGCATGAAAAGCATTATTCGACATGGTGGCGTTGATGTCAGGGCTCCTCCGAACCATAATCCGTAGGTAGCGGTCATCCACTGCAGTAGCAGCCCTTGGGGGGGCCTGAGCGAGGCATGTCATCGATAGTCTTGTCTCTCTGTATCTCCTCCATGTGCGAACGACATCGCTTTGGTACACTCACAGACGCCTGGACACTTCCCTTGTTGAGGGCCCAACCTGGCATAAAGTAACAATGCGCACGCGATCGAGCCGCGGTATTGACCGTCTGGGCATGTTTGAACTACAGACAACACTAGCCGTGTACCTTCTTCCAGGCAGAATGACTCGAACTGATCGACTGTCTAACACCCTCCGTCTATTGGCGCCCCTCATACATGGTTGTTTACGTCTTTGGGTGGGTTTAGTGACATCTCTGAACAGTCAAAGGAACTGTGTTTGTGATCCAATATCCACAGTCAACGTTTATCTTCAGGGGTTCTGGGAAATGGGGTGATGCAAATTTTTTTTGATGTGTGTATTTTTGTTTTATAGCTTTAAGCTGTGTGTGTTTTTTGACTAACAATAAGTTTATTTTAACAACACGTGTTGCACAATCATTTTAAGAAAGATCATTTTCCGTACTCATGGTTTGTTTGCATGTAATGCAATTAGGGTATTACCCCCTCTTTGATCTGAGGATAGGCGAATAGTGGCAGAAGTGAAGATCTTATTCTAATGATTAAATTAAGTACCGTGAAACGAAGTACGAGGCAACTGGCAGAGCTTAGCATAAAATTTTTGCATCGCAGATGGCCTTTGCACCAATCGGAATGGCTAAGTTTATGAACTGCAGTTGCTGGTCGTCAGATTACTACATTTGGCAAACCTAACATTGTACCATGGAATCATTTCTCTGTTTTCTAGGTTGGAGTCCAATTGAGTGGTGCTTATTTAGATGTGTAACTATTGTATACATTACGTATAGATCAACACATATTGTGGGAAAGTGCCCCATTGCACAGCGGATAGCTACAAGTGAGAAGCTTCCACAAAATTAGCCATTTACATATTTTAAGCTACTCTAAGATATCCAGGCCATTATTTACATCCACTGTGCTAATTATACGAAAATATGTGCTTTGTGACTACTTTTGAGGCTTTATTTTGAGTCATACAGCGTTAGGGGCACTATTTTTTTTTTTTTTAATTTTCATATTGCAGTAATATCATGGATTGCATACTGAACATCTGAGAGTGTCTGACTGTTTTCACAAAACAAACGCACGCACGCACGCGCACACACACACACACACACACACACACACACACACACACACACACACACACACGCACACACGGATCAGATGACTGAATATACATTTAGAGCAGTGGCAGTGACACAAATCAGTTATAGTCATATTGGAAAAGAAGCAATGGTTATTAATTTTAGCACCGAAAAACTTCTCATTTTCGTATTCATAGCAATATTACTGCTCACTGTCCCAAGGCCGTTATTTCACTTTTCTGGATCTCTGAAGAACCTAGCAGGTAAGATAGTGCAACAATTACATTGATGGGAGCTATTTTTGCAATAACCATTAGGAAATCAACTACCATCCCACTGCTGAATGTGCCAGTGGTATTGCCTTGTTACTTCTTCTACGATATCCAGATGACAAGTTCAACAACCTAAATTCCCTTTGTTTACAGCATGAGGGACATGCTGGAAAAATTCCCTATGAAAGCCCATGAGAAGGCTAGACTCACAGATCAATAGCCAAAGCTCCAAATGAACTATTTTATGCATGTTTCAGTTGGATCTTTGGCTTGGTGTGGCACGGATTCAGCGTTAATCGAGAGTTCTTCTGCTGGCCACAGAGATGTCGGAATGCTTGTTTATGTGCTCTGGTTACAAGCTATTACACAGGACGCACTTGGGGGAGAAGGGCGACAGTTGAGGACGTAGTCATTGGCAGGGCATCGTTTATATTGACCCCAGCATTGACGCTACCCTTGGACGTGCAATCAGGTACTAAAAACATGTGTGAAACCAGTCGTATTTGGCATGACGTTTCTCTCAACATCCTGCTCCAGATTAGTTATTCAACTGCAGCATAGTGACTGTGCTGAGCGTTTAACAATGCTAGGTTGTTGCATGTGGTAGATGCTCTCTGTAACTTACCACGCGTTATCCAGACGTCATCAACGGCATCGACAGCTGCAATCGAGACACTATTACCACTTTCGCTGTAGAGGTGCAAGCACCACCAACAGTCATATCCGACAATGACTCAGAATCCAAATTTGGAAAGTTCTGTTCATCGTGTGAAAGAAATAGCAACACACATCAAACCATTGCTCCTTTTCATCACGCATTAGGCTCTGAAACAGAGTGGCTGGTCAGCAGTTTCAAGGCACAAATAAGGAAAGCGATGATGAGGGCGACCTTCCTTACTTTGGCTAATTCATCCATGCACAGCCATCATCAATACGATGTACAGCTGCAGGTACCAGACACGGTTTGTCTTTCTGGGCCTTACACAGCCAGACTAGTGGTCAAAGTAACGTCCACCTCACCATACAGCTCGCTTTTATTGGGCTCGCACTTAGGGCCATACACCAGGTGGAATGAAGGGTTCGTCATTTGTCGTAGGGAGTATTAAGTGATGAAGTATAACAACAATAACTGCTTGTGGCTCAGTGGCAGAATGCAAGTATTTGAACTGGACGCCATGTCGGCAAATTGCCTGCCCAAACGTGTCCCAGTTATCCGACTGGGGAAAGGGGCTCTGCAGTCTTATATGGAAACCGAAACCCGGGTCTCTCCTGGCGTTTCGTCACAAACGACCAGATGAAGCCACTACATGCAACGTCGCGGTGAAATCTGGTTCCGTCGACTGAAGTGATTTGATGCCCCCAACATAAAGTCGTCATTGTCCCACCATCTACCTGAAACTGCCACCACTGCTAGGTAAGCATTCCAGCCAGCGCTGGTCCATACTACCACCTCACATACTTCCACACACTCCATTACGAAACTCATCGCTTCCAACCCTAGCAAGGCGAGTACAATCTCTGCCTCACTCATAGGCCAACCATACTGAAACCATCGTAGGCAGCAGATCATGGGATACTGTATAGGTCGAATTGCTACATCCAGTTGCGGAAGTCTCATTCCCGCCAGAAAGGCGAATCCCTGAGACCCTCCGCACGTGTCATTGTTTGTTGCTGAGCAAGTTGTAATCCTACACATTCTAGTTTATCTTACGGTCGTGACACTTAACAGTTATCACCATTGTAGCCAAGCATATAGATCGAAGATATAACTTAATCGTAAGCAACACCTGAACTTTGGAATGCACTTTTACGAAACTGAAATGACCACTTTCAAGTCCAAAATAAAACACCCGCAACTATTCTCTAGTTAAGATTATTGTAGCTTATTGCATCCGATGGACAAGGCAGAAAAACATATACAGGTAATACGAATCAGGAGGATTAATTTGCTGATGTCCAGTTAATTAGTACATCGATGTAAATTACGGTTCATTGTTCCTTTACTTTTACAAACCTCAAAGGAAGACACGGACTGTTGACTGAGATAATGTGTATCAAGTGATCCTACGCTTTATCCGACGGTGCTGTACATATGTTTTATTTTCCACTCACTAGCGTTAGCAGTGACATAGGAGTTTTATAGTGGCAACATTGTTCCATCTGTTTCATATCTGTGGAGCAAACATATGTAGTCATTTCATCTAAGTTTCATGATAAAAGCTTTGTTGTGCATTGACTTTTATTCAGTTCAAGCCCTGCCATCTCATCCTCCCTTGCATGTTACCTGGTTACTAGGCCTTGTCAACTTTCTCTGCGGTACGTGCTTTTCGTATCTGCATTCTCTTGTAGAGTCATGATACGCGACTTGTTTCCTAAGTTACACAGTTTGTTTCCTGGTTACACAAAATAAATGTACTATATTCGAAACATAGCTAACTCGGCTATGAGCTGTAGGTTACAATACGGTCCTCATTGAGAACGTCGGAAACTTTAAGTTCTTCGCACTGGTCGTCGTATACGAAAAAATACCCAGTAACTGGAAATCTGCTTTTATACAACCGCTCCACAAAAACGGAGACCTCGTCAGCCAGAAGAGCTACCGAGGAATTTCGTTATTACCAGTTTCTTACACATTACTTCATAAAGCGTTATCCTGAGAATAAGTAAAATAGGAGTTAGAACTTTAAAAAAGCCTATACACGATCGACAGACAGACGTTCAGCGTTTAGGAAAAATTCGGAGGAGAGAGAGAGAAACTAGGGTACTCATCGATCAGATGGTAATTTAAACGATATCCATAGGAAAATTTGAGAGCTCATTGAGATTAAAGCAGGAGTTAGGCAGCGAGATGGACTGTCACCCATTTTAACAGAGCCCTGGAAAATAAAATGAGGATATGGAAGAAACAACCAAAGAAGAAGCGGTAGAACAAATCTGTTAAGGTTCAAGTAAGTATCAGAAGATGGAGTGCCCAGCATCCGCTGATGGTTTGGAATGTTTAGCTAACTACAGTGAGGCGGCAAAAGTCATGGGTTAGCGATACGCACATATACAGGCTGCGGTACTATCGCGAACATAAGGTATAAAAGGGCCGCGTATTGGCGAAGCTGTCGCTTGTACTCTGGTGACACATTTGAAAAGGTTTCCCATGTGATCATAGACGCACGACGGGAATTAACAGCGTTTGAACGCAGAATGATATTTAGAGATAGATACATGAGAAATTCCATTTCGAAGGTCGTTAACGGCTTCAGTATTCCGACAGCCACAGTGTCAAGAGTGTGCCGAGAATATTAAATTTCAGGTATTACCTCTAAACATGGACAACACAATGGCCGATTGCCTTCACTTAATGATGGAGAGCAGTGGTGGTGTCAGTGCTAACAGACAAGTAACACTGCGTGTGATAACAGAAATCAATGTAGGAAGTACGACGAACGTATGCTTTAGAACAGTTTGGCGAAATTTGGCGTCAATCGGCTATGGCAGCAGACGACCGAGGCGAGACCCTTTGCAAACAGTACGACGTCGCCTGCTGCTCCTCTCCTGGGCTCTTGAGCATATAGCTCCTCGTTCGACGAGTCCTGGTTTCAGTTGGTGAGAGCTGATGGCAGAGTTCAGTGCGGTGCAGACCCAACAAAGCCACAGGTTGTCAAGAAGGCACTGTGCAAGCTGGTGGTTCATAATGGTGTGGGTTGTGTTTACATGGAATTTACTGGATCCTCTGGTCTAATTGAACCGTTCATTGACTGTTAATGGTTATATACGGCTACCTGGAGACCATTTTCACGTTCTGAAACAAGCACGGAATTCTTGTGGATGACAATGCGCCATGTCACCCTGTGAAATTGTTCGGAGATGGTTTGAGGAAGATTCTGAACAGTTCAAAGCGAATGATTTGGTCATCAGCATCACCCGACATGAATCCCACCGCAAATATATGGGACATAATCGAGAGTTGAGTTCTTGCGCAAAATCCTGCACTGACAACAGTTTCGCAATATTGTGGTTGGCTATAGAACCAATATGTCTCAATATTTTTGCAGTGGACATCCAGCGGCTTGTCGAGTCCATATCACGTCGAGTTGCTGCACAATGCCGGACAAAAGGAGATCCGAAGTGATATTGGGAGGTATCCACTGACTTAAGTCACCTCAGTGTGTAAAGGTGAGACTAATAAAGCTCTGTAAACTACACGAGGTAACCGAAGAAAGAACATTCACGACCTCCTACTATATATGGAATACAAACGTGATGTAGAAACTCATATGAATACAACGTTTTGAAACAACAAGAGAACAAATAAATTCAAGTACCCCATCTTCGGGTATGGATCCAAACGAATCGACTTCATAAAGAAACAACCAAGGACAAGCCAGAAAGATATAACTATCCTATAGGTTAGTGCAGAACAGGTGTAACATAAGATCTTAATCCAGAAGCACTTTTTAGTTCAGAAGGGCTAATACTGAATAAGAAAGCAGGAATGGTAGAACTGCAGAAGAAAGAAAAATAAATTTTGAGGAAGCTCTTCGGATCGGAAGAAAAGGATGGTACATGGAAGAAGGAAAAACTGAAAACGTGCATAACCAGGTGGATACCATTACAGTCACTATGCACGCGGTAACATTTAAGTCAGGATCAGCGAATGCAAAATGGCGAAGAAAAATTGAAACTAAATCATCAAAGTAAAGGCAACCACTGAGCAAGTTGAAGAAATAAGGAAAGACTTGGACAAACTTGGGATCAATCAAAAAGAGATCTGAGATGGAGAGGTATTTCGAATGAAGGTTGACATATTCAAGGGATTCAAGGAAAGGGCAAACCAAGGTGACCTGAACAGAGAAAGTGAGGAGCAGCGTAAACGAAGAAACGAAAATGTCGGGCAATAGGCCGAAGTGGAAGGTAAGAAAAGCAACAGACGGATCGCAGGGCCTGAGCATCGATCCAGAGTAACACGCTTGTGATAGAGCTAGACGTGGTGGCACCGTTATTCAGAGTGGTAAGAATTTGATAGGCTCCACGTGACCCTCGTTGCGTTGGGAGGCGTGTTCCTAGCTGGTGGCGGGTCTACTCAAACTCGATAGCATGTATCGGCTTTCGAATCGCTCTATACAATATGCTCTGTCTTATACAGTAATTGTAGAATGCAAAAGTCGAGCTGCCTACCTTATACAAGGCACTAGTAGAAACGTCACATTCACGACCCGGTTTTTCAAAGTAATACACTGCCCACTATACTTAACTCATATTTGCGCCCATTAGTTATATGAATCTGTTGTAATTTGTTGAGGTTCTGCTATCACGTGGACCAAGTGAATATAATGTCATCTAATTAGTTCGCCGCTCATAGTACAAGCTGCATTACTCCTCGTCTTAGGGTGTCTACTCCTAAGAGTCAGCGAAATCCATATTAGGAGAGACCTGGCCTTCTGATGAATTACTCAGAGGCTCTTTCGGACGCGGAACCGGATCAACATCTACATTATACTGACCACTGATAGATGTTTCAAATTTGACAGAAATGGCAAGTGTGTTGTTAGGCTTTTTAATTTCGAAGGTATTCACCAACTTGCTAGATACGAGTTTGAAGTAATTCATCAAACTAGCTTGTCTCCTTGGCACGGTGCTGGGTAAGGTAAGTAGCAATCTTTACTGTGTTTCCGATCAGTGCTAATAGTTACGTACCAAATCTCTAATGATCATGTCGACATTAGTGTGAACCTGAGCACTTACGTAAATCATGGAGTCTTCCTGCTGGAGATCAAAATTTTTATAGGACCGTATTTCCTCGTGAATAACATTTATGAAGGGTTCTTTTTCTCACGTACAAATATCTACTGCTTCCCCCGCGCTATTTTGCCGCTCTATGACAGACGGGTTGCTCTTTACTGCCAAGTGTATTGGTAACTCTACCAGCATTCGTAGGTGAGATCATTATCACATTATGATACGGGTACGTGATTTAGTAGCTAGCTATAAGGCAGCGCACACAAAACTGTAAATCATTATCGCTGACGTAAATCCAGTATATTTGAATAATAGAACACGTTTTACGCTCTGTGTTAGGAGCATTTGATGACAGCAGATGGTGACTCCAGAAATCAATGTGAATTCGTGTGAAGCTCGGCTCGCTTTGTTCGTCCACTGGTTCCAGACGACGGCGGACAGTGACGGCCTAGGATTATGGTGCATACCTTGACCTACGGAAGCGTTCGATAATATCTGCGGTGTCGCTTGGGGACGAAATTCAAGCCTTGCCGATTATCATACTGGCTTTGAGACTTGCGTAAACATTTCCTAGCAAACGAAATTCGGTATTCCGCGCACAATACGAGAAAATCGCCAGAGCGTGTAAAGAAACAGCGTTGTGAACATGTGGAAATACCGCTTGATTTTGTTTTCTGATATTCGTAAGATAACAAAAATGCCTCGAATCGCTTCCTTCAACTTATGGCAATCGATCATCCTCACAAAAGGCTGTTTAAACTACTACTCAGTATTTACTCGTGATCTTGCCGGGGATGAATTTCGTGAACGCCGACTAAAACAGATTGTTAAAAACAAAATAATAATAATAATAATAATAATAATAATAATAATAATAACCAGTCAGTCTGTACTGGAGAGGATCAACCTACGACTTACCGTGACAATCTTCTTTAGACACTTGGAAGACTGCATTACATTCGAAATTGCATGAAATTTTCGCAACGATGCTAAGAACTTTAAAACCTATTCGGTGGTTTTTTCGAGTTCAGTTTCATGTAACTGTGGATTAATGCAAGAACAATCAATGTGTCAGTTTCTCATGAATTTGAGATACATTAGGTAATCAGTTAATGAAGTTATCCAGTTGTATGTGCAAGAATAACTAAAGTGTAACGACGGCAGGGAACGACGGAAAACCGATGTCATGTCATACACACTTTATGCAACAGTAACCACATCATATAGTGGTGAAGAATTTTCCAAGTTTCTCACTGATGCAACAGCCAATACCATCGAGAGAGTCCTGCAGTCGCCGGAACAGTTATAGACCTCTTAATTTCTCAGTCATGCTCACGAATATATTTCACGAGGAAAAACATTGCAGTAGTACGTTGGAAGTTGTTAATCATAAATGCCCTGGACCTAGTCGCACTATCTTTGAGGCTGACACCATTCGTGCAACTGTTAAAAAAACAATATAACAACAAAAATTTATATACCTCTGTTTTAGGCATTTATGATCAGATTGGATTCTAGTAAACCACCGATAAACGTAGTCGAAAGTGAGCAGAACGATTCTCTTAACTTCAATTACATCTTCGTCAATATTACGTTAATAAAAAAGTAAAAATTTTGGGAGAGCCAGTTCCTTGGCTAAAAATGAAATATTTGCAATATGTGTAACTCACAAGGGAAGGTGTATTACAAATTTTCTTTCAGGTCATAGAAGGCTTTCAAGATATTAATCGAATATAAAGAGGCAAACAGTTACCGCATGATGGTTTGCAGCTCTTTCACACGACAGCTATTCAATTATCTGCAGAACAGATCATATACGTACAGTCGTTAACGCCCTTTATACATCCTCACAGTAGGAACCTTTATCAATTCCCGATACCAGGCCGTCCCGGAGACTGTAGAAAACTTACAGGATGAAAGTGATGCTGATGATTATATTTTATGCCAGTACTAAAAAGTTGTTTCGTCTTTTTCTAATATGGACTCATGCACGCAGTGACGATTTCATATGGACTATGCTTTCAAATATTGTAACATACAGCATTAACTAGTATTGTTTCTCTTTGTATCAAAGTACAGGGTTAATAGTGAAATGCAAATCATTCACAAATTGTAATTATAGAAGTATGTTATCTTACTGTGTTGTCCGAAACATCATGAATACGCATATTAATTAATAAAAACATTAAAATAATCAATATCTAAAAGTTATTGAAACTAATTGAGTGCAAAAACAAACAATTTCACCAAAATTCTAAGAAAAGTGCTAAGCAACTTCTACATAGCACAAACAATAGTATTTCTAATCATTATTATTAGCGTTAAACATGAAATTGAAGAGTAAAGCATCAACAGTTTTAATGCCATTAAGATTTTCTCTCCGTTTCGATGTTCGCTTCCCACGCAATAGATTTACTGACATTGACATTCACTGTTCTTGCATTAAGCAGGAGATTTAAGGACCATGACTCTCAGGGTACCCTAAAAAAGCAAATAAAAACGTCTTAAGCACACCCTACCGTCACATAAACTGGTATATTATCTGAAGGATTTTTCCACCAGAGCTTTCTGTCACCTAATGTTAAAACCACGTGTTGGACGATCGACAACGAAAGAAATCCCAGAATTACAGAACATCCATCTCAGCATAACTTTCATATGAGAAGCGTGTTGTCTCGTTCATGCATTAATTCAGTTCACCTGCGGAACTACATCTCATATCCGTTCTTACACCCGAAGGAAACTTGTGATTATAGACTGCACCGACATGACGCAAATGATAAGGCGATACCAGCAATCTAAAACGAACGCAGGAATATGGATGATCGGACACACGGCTGCTTACATAATATAAAATGGACCGGCCATTTTCAGTGATTATTACTCACACATGTAATTAGAATATCAAGCAATATTCCATTAGTACCATGTAGAATTATTTGATATCACCATAACCAGGAAAGAAGAAAGACAAGGGGAGTCACATTTCTCAGTCCCCGCGAATTGTTAATAATTTGAGTTGATCATCTTGTAAATTACAGTGGAGCTAATATGTACATTATTAGAAGTTTACAATCTTGGAATAGATAAGGTTAAAAAAAGGAAACCGGTTAATTCCTCAACGATCGGAAGTGTCGAGCTGTCATTCGCATAATTACACAAACCCCAAATACAACGCTACTCAAAATTTGTGTTACACTTATAAGTTAATTTTTGTTGAAGTGTTACTATGTATAACAGTTTTAAAGCTAATTATAAATTTCGCTTCACGAAAAAAAAACTGAACTCGGCAAAATTTGAATGAAACTCAAAAACAGAGTCTCGTACAGCTCTAAGGAAATGTTCAAAAAATTCGATCGAGTAAATGCATAAATCGTACAGAACACCATCACGAGACACGAAACTTCAGTATATCCTTTTGAGCCCAAAACTGAATAGCTACCAACTGTGGAGGTGTTTCAAGGCCAAGTGCTTTGAGAAGCACTCCCAAAAATACACTATCTGATCAAATGTATCCAAACATCTGGCTGAAAATGACTTACAAGTGAGTGGCACCCTCCATCGAAAATGCTGGAATCCAATATGCTGGAATCCCTTAGCCTTGATGACACATTCCACTCTCGCAGGCATACGTTCAACCAAGTGCTGGAAGGTTTCTTGGGGAATGGAGGCCATTCTTCACGGATTGCTGCATTGAGGAGAAGTGTCAATGTCTCTCGGTGAGGCCTGTCAGGAAGTCGGCGTTCCAAAACATCCCAAAGGTGTTCTATAGGGTTCAGGTCAGGACTCTCTGTAGGCCAGTCCATTACAGGGATGTTATTGTCGTATAATCACTCCGCCACAGGCCGTCCACTATGAACAGGTGCTCGATCGTGTTGAAAGTTGCAAACGCCATCCCCGAATTGCTCTTCAACAGTGGGAAGCACGCAATTGCGTTAAACATACCAGTACCATTCAAAACAACAACGGGTGCAAGCCTAATCCATGAAAAACGCGACCACACCACAACACTGCAGCCTCCGAATGTTACTGTTGGCACTACACACGCTCGCAGATGACATTCACCGGGCATTCGCCATACCCACACCCTGCCATCGGATCGCCACATTGTGTACCGTGTTTCGTCACTCCACACAACGTTTTTTCCACTGTTCAGTCGTCCAATGTTTACGGCTCCTTACACCAAGCGAGATTTCGTTTGGCATTTATCGGTGTGATGCTTTTCTTATTAGCAGCCGCTCCAATATTAAATCCAAGTTTTCTCACCTCCCGCCTAACTGTCATAGTATTACAGTGGATCCTGATGCAGTTGGGAATTGCTGAGCGATGGTCTGGATAGATGTCTGCCTAGTACACATTAGGACCCTCTTCAACTGTCGGCGCTCTGTCAGTCAACAGACGAGGTCGGGCTGTACGCTTTTGTGTTGTCCGTGTCCCTTCAAGTTTCCACTTCACTGTCACATCGGAAACAGTGGACCTAGGAATTTTTAGGAAAATGGAAATCTCGCGTACAGACGTATGACCCCAGTAACACGCGATCACCTGACCACGTTCGAAGTTCGTGAGTTCCGCGAAGCGCGCCAAACTTCTCTCACGATGTCCAATGACTACTGCGTTTGCTGATGTGGAGTACCTGGCAGTAGGTGGCACCGCAGTGCACCTTATATGAAAAACCTATGCTTCTCGGATTGTCCGGATTCTTTTGATCACATAGTGTATGCTCACTTGCTCCTCTGCTGCAACGAACAGCTTGCGGACATAGCTTTAGAGGGAAAAAGAGATGATAATTCTGGCTGATATACAGCGATTTCCACAACTTATCTTTCGGTCTGCAGAGAATTGTGCACTCTTAACCAGTCAGGAATTTTGAAACAAAGCTCAAGAGTGAGAAGTTATTCCGCAAACAGTCCATTAGTCTAGGTTGATTCGTTTCTGCGCAATATACTTTCTTCTAGGAGTGCTGGTCCCGGAATAGCTGCACGAGAGCCACTGTGAAATTGAAAAGTAGCCCTTGTGAGAGCTTTACCTAAACCCCAGCATGTCGCATCATTTTACCTCATCTCGGTCAACATAGCGAACTTGTTCCTGGCAGCAGCTGATTTGACAGTCTAATCTTTAATACCTGTAAGTGCCCTTTCTAACGACAGTCGCTCTCATTTCCGTAATTTGTTTAGCTCTGCGCAGGCCTCTAGTGCATTTCAACATTATTTACGCCAGAGCTATTTTCTGTTTCTTATCAGCTACTAGAAATCTTTAAACTAAAACCTTGTTATATGACTTTAGGCCAGTCGACATGTTTCCGCCAATATTCATACCTGAAACAGAATTTCCGCTTCGTTATGGCAAGTATAGCGTTAGGAGTATGCGGGAGAGTTCTTCGGCCCCGTAGAACCGGTAGGAAGTGAGGATAATATTTGTACGGCTAATCGCAGTCCGGCGTGCCGAGGGCGCGGCGTGGCAGTCCAGCGAAGCTACAGGTACGGTCCTGCCCAGGTGCAAAGGCGATCAGCGTAGCTGAATGTAGGTAAATCACAGAGCAGAGGATGTGGACGGCGGTTGCTCGCATGGTTAAGATTTTGAAGTTGCACAAGAACCGGTGGAGTTTAGGGCACCTTAAAATATGTTTATTTATAGCTCCTGGAAATTCAATAATAAATCACAGTTTCGTAATAAAGAAAACATTAATAAGTCTGTGAGCCGAGAAAAATGAGGCACAACCAGTGAATGAATAATATTTTCAATCTATTACAAACTACAGATGTTAATATTTTACAGTAACAATATTTTCACTCTGTACTTAAGAATTAACGACTTTTAAAAGCCCCTCCCGTTTTCAACGAACAATGTATCGGATGACAGCACTGTATTAAGCTATCATCCATGGGAGCTACATATCTGTATCTATTTTATTTATTGATTTACTGCATGCTATATCCTTTTCATTGTGCAGATGTTCGTCAGAACATCACATCCTCTGTAGTAACACAGCAACGGAATGCTGCCTACTTGAGTAGTTATATAATGAGTATGTTACTCTTGATATAGTAACTTAATTCAAATATGATTACAATCGATGTAAAAAACTAATGTAATTTAAGTGTGGTCAGTGACGTGTGTTAGCTGACACCACAGTTGAAAAGGGTACCAAAAGACGCTTTTGTCAAGCAGTCGTAAGTAACAGTTTTAACAGCAGAACTTCCGTAAAGTTTGGAAGGTAGGAGACGAGATACTGGTAGAAGTAAAGCTGTGAGGACGGGGCATGAGTCGTGCTTGGGTATCTCAGTTGGTAGAGCACTTGCCCGCGAAAGGCAAAGGTCCCGAGTTAGAGTCTCGGTCCGGCACACAGTTTTAATCTGCCAGGAAGTTTCAGTTTTAACAGTATTTAACATCTTATTTTCATTTAATATGAGCGAACATGTGCAAGCACGTTGGTTTATTTATTTCTGAGCAAACTATTATATACATTTATGATAAATGGTCTGCATGTGAGAAAACGTTTATAACATTTCCTTATTAAACAGTGTTATAACATATTAATTTACGCAGAAAGTGGTCAAATAAAATCATGTCTGTAGAACGCAACAACTATGTGTTTTTGGTGGGGACGACTTTCAGCCAAATGAGAAGTAGGCAGTTCCGGAGCACTACTCGAGTCAAATAGAGGCTGACACTCTTCGAGTGGTGCGGTCAGGGGAGCGTTAGATACAGCCGAAGGCAGATCTGCCTGTGATACTCGTGTGGGTGATGGATTCTGAGCAATGAACGACAGCTAGAAAACTTTAACTTTTGAAGGGGCTTTAACTTTTGTGAGGTCTGAATGTGCTCCAGAGCAGAACATTAACTTTGCCGCTTGATTTGCGGAACCGAGAATAGAGTATGAGTTCCTACTCATGATCTCTCCTGTGCTAATGTGTAAATCGTCATGCTGAACTCTTAACTATTTAGAGCTGGTAAATATTTCGTTTACTGTGCTCAAGAAATGGACTTAGTTTGTCACTAGTCATGGGTGAGTATTTAGCTTTTAACGCAGTTTATGCAATTTCATTAAATTTTAATAAAGTTGTATTTCTGTCTGTATGGTAATTGTAGGACCGCTAACGAGTCGTCTACTCCAATTTCAGACAGTATAATATAACAATTCTTATTAATTATTCGATTATATTTTATTTAATATTTTTGATTATTTTGTTAGTTCACAGTTCTAGCCAGTTCATAGACTGTTTGGCTGCAGGATCACAGCCACATGTCACTACCTGCTGGGTATGAAATGAGACGTGTATAGCTCGACTTCATCGAGTCATCCTTTTATCAACAGAGCTGCACATAGTCCTACTACCTAAGGTGCAAGCAAATGCAGACAAAGTTTCACAAGTTACGCATAGGAGTAATCGCTCCAGCGTTCTGCAGCCTTTTTATGCCAATAAGCACTTTCTCAAGTACGTTCACTCAACAGGAGCTACCCATCCGCGCAGTGGAGTATGGTTTCGTGAAATGTACATCAAAAGCTAGAGTCCACTAAAGTCAAAAACCACTTGACTGTATGTAATCTATGGGACGGTTCCTATTCCAGAGAAGTTACATAACGTGAATGTAACAGCAGATCCTCCTTGTAGAAAGTTTCACTCACAGATTCATTTGTTCAGATCGATATGCAGTTTGGTTGTGGAAGAGAAAAAAACTGGCTTTAATAACCTGAATGAGCCCAGCCTTCGTAGACTTGAATGCCATTTTATGCTATGGCCAGCAAGTGTTCCCGAGGTACAAATAGTGCATCTCATATGTAGCTCACTTCCCTGACTAGTGAATAATCCCACCCACTCCGGGCTTGTTCGATTTATCTGCAGCGACAATATTGGATCATACAATGAAAGTGCGGCAGGAAATATGTTGCGCTTTGCGAACATTGGTAACCCTCTTCGTTTGTATTTAAGAGGAATAGAAGTTGGAATTAAAAAGGAGCTACGACGTACTAGGAGTACTAATGTCCGATCCCAAAGCGAGGATTCATTTCCTTTTCCCATTTTAAGCGTGCAGAATTTTAGTTTCAAGAAACATGATTTAAAAAGGAGCTCAGTTTCTAACTGCATTGTCTGCAAAAGGAAAGGTTCCATTTTCGAGTCCCTGCCTGGTACAGTTTTAATCTGACACGACTATTCAGACAATTTGGCTGCCACAAGTTCTCGAAGAAATCACGGAACACCGATAACGTCATATTATCATTCATCCTAATAATTTCAGTAGTCGCACAGCACACTAACAATCGTTTATTTGTCGGAGACAATGTGTTAATGTCTCCTTTTACGTATTCAACTTTAAGGATTCCTCACTCTGAATAATTCCGGAAGATCACAAGCAGATGTAATTAACTTTTATTTACCTGAACAAGTAAATTTCGAACTCAAACAGAGCTGTTTCTGATGTGGTAAAACAAACATTCTCCAGAAATCCTGTGAAGAAAAAGTTCGTCACAATCAATTTTCCTTCAATGAAACGACAACAGACCCTCTCGAGCGTTGATTAAGTCCTCTTGACCAATGAAGAGTCTACATTCAAAATAAAGTACGTATTCAGTTTTATATCTCACGAGCAGCACGACTTATCTGCGGCACAGAACATCAAGGTTCGGAACACGTCGCGGAACCCCGTGCCGAATGCGACGTCCGATCCGAGGCGGTGTCCAAATGGCGTCAGCACCTCAGTCGCTGTCACACGAAGACTGAATTGGCCGTAGCCTGCTCCATGCGGGCAGAAATAACCGCAGCATGGAAAGTTACAATTTTCCTCTTGGCTGTTGAAATTGCGCAGCTGCAGCAAGAGGTACATTTATGGGGGGTAGCCTGTTGCTGTCTTCTGCACCCTCTGGGCGGTTACACAGCTGCCCTCTCGAGGCTGAGTCGGGTACCACAGAAACCAGCCTGAACGCAGGAGTTGAGCTGACGATAACCAGCCAAGTGTAGGTGCGTTACGGGTTGGTGGCGTAGAAGGCGAAGCCGAGAGACACATCACAACCGATATATACAGGTAGCTTAAGGACTTCTTTTTGTCCCCTTGTGTCGAACAAAGAATGCGTTACACAAATTTCATCACCTCAGACTTATGACGCAGCCCCCGAAAACAATATTTACAGTGGTACTAACATCAGACCGGTAGAGATATATCTCTAAAACATCTCTCATAAATGACGTAAATGTAACCATTTCTAGGGTACTGCTCATGCTCTCAGCCTGTTTCGAACAGTCATGACTGCAGATCTCTGTACATCTGTAAATTAAAGCGTCCCCGACGCGTTTTTCTGTCAGGCTAATATCAGGAACTACTGTACGAATTTTGATACAGTTCTCACTAACACACAGACTTATTCACGAGGAAGTTTTGTGTACATAATTAGTAAAATTTTTGTGTAAATTGACTGAACTATGATGACTGTCGGTTAAGTCTTGCCTTCTGAGAACTTTCCTGTAGTGTATTGCTTAAATGGTTTATGCAGTACTACAATTTGAAATTATATTAAGGTACCAAACGTCGTTGTATGCATTTTAACCGTAACACTGCGTAGTGATCCCTAAACCAAATTAAAGGTGCAGCAGACACTTCGTCTGGCCGTAGACACTTAGTACTATCTGTGGGATGGAGGTGGTGGGTCGCTAGTGTCGAATTAGTTCAGAAGCGGGGTGTTATGTTTGTTATAGTCAAACAAAATTCGTCTCAAATGACTAACAAGGGAACCTCCCCATCGCACCCCCCTCAGTTTTAGTTGTAAGTTGGCACAGTGGATAGGCCTTGAAAAACTGAACACAGATCAGTCGAGAAAACAGGAAGAAGTTGTGAGGAACTATGAAAAAAATTAGTAAAATACAAACTGAGTAGTCCATGTGCAAGATAGGCAACATCAAGGACAGTGTGAGCCGAGGAGTGCCGTGGTCCCGTGGTTAGCGAGAGTAGCTACGGAACGAGGGGTCCTAGGTTCAAGTCTTCCCTCGAGTGAAAAGTTTAAATTTTTATTTTCAGTTTATGTGACAAACTCTTATGTTTTCATCACATTTTTGGGAGTGATTATGACATCCACAAGAAAACCTAAATCGGGCAAGGTAGAAGGATCTTTTTACCCATTCGCCAAGTGTACAAGTTAGGTGGGTCGACAACATATTCCTGTCATGTGACGCACATGCCGTCACCAGTGTCGTATAGAATATATCAGACGTGTTTTCCCGTGGAGGAATCGGTTGACCTAATGACCTTGCGATCAAATGTTTTCGATTCCCATTGGAGAGGCACGTCCTTTCGTCTACTAATCGCACGGTTTTGCGGTGCGGTCGCAAAACGCAGACACTAAACTTACTGCAGTGAACAGAGACGTCAGTGAACGAACGGACAGATCATAACTTTGGGAAAATAAAGAAAGTAAAATTTTCAGTCGAGGGAAGACTTGAACCAAGGACCTCTCGTTCTGCATCTACTCACGCTGAACCACGGGACCACGGCGCTCCTGAGCTCACGTTCTCCTAGATGTAGCCTATCTTGCGCATGCACTACTCAGTTTGTATATTTTACTAATTTTTTTCACTGTTCCACACAACTTCTTCCTATTTTCTTGATTGATATGTGTTCAGTTTTTCAAGGCCTATCCACTGTGCCAACTTATAACTAAAGCTGAGGGGGGTGCGATGTGGAGGTTCCCTTGTAAGCACCATGGGACTTAACATCTGAGGCATCAGTCCCCTAGACTTAGAACTGCTTAAACCTAAGTAACCTAAGGACATCACACACATCCATGCCCGAGGCAGGATTCGAACCTGCGACAGTAGCAGCAGCGCGGTTCCTGACTGATGCGCTAAGAACCGCTCGGTCACACGGGCCGGCATTATAGTCAAACAAAAGTGCAACAGTGACCATAACGTCCCTCCACCATCCAGAGCCGGCCGAAGTGGCCGTGCGGTTAAAGGCGCTGCAGTCTGGAACCGCAAGACCGCTACGGTCGCAGGTTCGAATCCTGCCTCGGGCATGGATGTTTGTGATGTCCTTAGGTTTCACTAGTTCTAAGTTCTAGGGGACTAATGACCTCAGCAGTTGAGTCCCATAGTGCTCAGAGCCATTTGAACCACCATCCAGATACATTCAGTCACATCAGTATTACTGTCACGTTTGATGATAGAACACAGACACTGTAAAATAATACGTTAGTGAGAAACATGGAACTGTTATGAACGTGGAACTGTTATGAACGTGGAGCTGTTATGAACGTGGAGCTGTTATGAACGTGGAACTGTTATGAACGTGGAACTGTTATGAACGTGGAACTGTTGTGAACGTGGAACTGTTGTGAACGTGGAACTGTTGTGAACGTGGAACTGTTGTGAACGTGGAACTGTTGTGAACTACAGTTCCAAATTTATGATAAACGTCGATGCACTTTCACTGACGTTTTTGTGAAAATTTACGCGTACGTTTAATGTAAACTGTATGCGAATTGACAAATGCTCTGCAAGTAACTGAAATTATGCAGCCATCACAAATGACTAAACCCTCGCTGTAAGTGAAGCCGCAAACCTGCTTGCTGCCGTTGCGCGCTCTGAAATGGGAGTAATGCCAACAGCTACTTCTACGCTTCTTTCTTCTGGCTAGTGTTGCAAATTAAATCCATATACAGGCAAAAACGAGCTCCACCCAGAACATTTGCGAGACTGTTCAGGCATGTTTTCTACGTATTTTGGTGTTAATGGAACTACAGAAAAGTTTCTCAACAAAACGAGATATTGGCAACGCACAGCATGTTGGACGAAGTTTGCTCTTATAGGATTTCGTACTTCAATCGGTAAAAACTAAACCCTTACTGGATCATTTTGCTCTTTATCTGCTGTCTTTCTGTCTATTCGTGCGACTGTTGAAAACAATTTTTCTCAGCTGAAATTTGTGTCTCATACCAGGGTCTACGGTCCCTTGGCCGTGTAAACTCTCTGAGCTACATCAGTGCAGTGCAGTGCCAAGTATTTTGATACTTGCAAACTCACTCATCAAAACCTACAGGCTACTTTCCGTTGACCCATAATCATGCAGTTTGTGAATGAACAAGTTTTCACAGTAAAAATGAAGTTAAAAAATCCTAAAAATCTCGAAACTGTTAAATTTTGATATAATTAAACACAAGTATCGTTTTGTCATTGCATCCATCATTCGTCAAAATCGTAATAGGAAAATATTACCGCAGGGACACACAAAGTGCAAGTTGTAGTCATGTTTCAGTAACTAAATTAAAAAATTATTTTATAAAGTCTTCTCTCTCTACATACACACACTTAAGTACCTTATTGGCTTCATTTTATATGTACTACTTAGTCTCAGGAACTACTTAAGAGATTTCGATACGTTGTTCGATTTCCCGGGACCTCTTCCTTGTCAGTATTGTTATCGACAGCAGGCAAAAACTGTCGAGACTCTCGATTCGCGGTATGGATGAACTGTCTGTATACATAATTATGCTTGTACAGAAGCCTTAGTGCGCGAATCCTACTAGCACCGCTCCATTTTTTCCCTAGCCCTGTCTCCACAGTATAGGAATGAAAGTCACGGGGTAAGAGTATTGTCATTCCATCCAGCTCAGTAGCTATTTGACCGTTTAGTGAAAAGTGCTGGCCTTACTGCCCGTGTAGTAAAAGAAAAGCCGTGGCAGTAAGTGTCCTTGGTACGGCAACCTCGCGCCTCTGCCTCTATCGAACACGTAACGCGATATCTACACTTCTCGATCGCCCCAGTGTTGTACATTTATGATCTACTACTATTTCCGCTACCAGCCAATTGCACTTCGCACTTGAAAGCTGGTAACTGGGCCGGCAGATGTCTACGTTCTTCTTTTGGCACTCGAAATATCGTAATTGGAATTGACGCTTTGCCGCCGGAGCTGGTCTTTGATGTCAGCATGGGGAGCTCCTGTAATTAAGTTACTCTATGGATCTGCAGCGAGACAGTGACGGACAGAGACTTGAAACGCGTTATGTAAATGTCAAAGCTAGTGCTGAAAGTACGAGTTTTATTGCTACGTAACTAAAATACTAAGAAAAATCAGCAATTTTCGGAAAAACTTCTCTTTGAGAATATTGACGTTCTTGATAAAATATCGTAAAACTTAATTAAAAACAGTCTTCACCCAAATAAAGTATTTATTGGCAGTGGTAACCAGTTCGGTCAAAATGTGACCGTCTACAGACAATGTTACACTGTCCTGATTTTTTTATATTTCTTGGCTTTTAAAACTTACTTCTTAAGTTTTTCATTTTTAATTTTAATTTTATTTTTGTTTTAGTTGAGAATATGTAGGTTTCCGCGTGCTGGATACACCTAACTGCTTTTACGATTTTTAATTACTGCATTAGGCATCCAAAATAGTGTATAATAGTCTCACAGGGAATAAATAACATGAAAATTTTGTAATTAACATACCTATTGAATGTAATTTACAATTAGATATGAATATCAACCCAGGAAATACAATGCCGGAAATAATTGGTACACCTGGAACGACCACTTCGATTTTGATCCCACGGCGGGGATAGTAAAAACAAGTACTGAAGTTGGTTCAGACGTCATCCGTCAATAGATAGCGTAGTGGCATAGCTACAAGAACGCCATCTGTGTGAACCCTGTACTACGGAATGCTCGCGCCCAGAAGGCTCAGCGTGGTGCAGACGTGTGCAGCAAGTAGCCAACCACATCACGGAGAAGCACTCATGCTTCCTTCTCCCAACTTGGCGAAATTTGGAGGTGCCACATTGTGGCCTTTCGAATAGTGGGATGGTCCTTTTGGAGAATCGCCATAAAAGTTGAACGTGCTGCTTCAGTTTTCTCAAGGTGCTAGTACCAGAGGTCACCCGTAGATGACGTTCTGGACGTCCACGCAGCACAGGCACCCGCTAGGATCGTTGTATAGTAAGGGCAGCAATGTCAGATCGTACAGCTACCACAGCACAGATAAGAGGGCTTGTAAGCAAGGGCGTGTCAACACTAACTGCTGCGAACCGGTTATTAGCAGTGGTTGGTTGGTTGGTTGGTTGGTTGGTTGGTTTGTTGGTTTAAAAAGGGGTGGGAGGGACCAAACTGCTAGGTCATCAGTCCCTCGCTGCCATTAAAATAATTCTGAAGGGTGGGAGTAATATGATCAAGACATACAAAACACAGCCAGAAGGAAGAACAAAACCAAAAGAATGACAGAAGGGCAACAAACACTAAAATGGGCAAAATCGGACAAGAAAACCACAGAGCGACATGTCGAAGAGATCAAAACTAGAGAGCAGATTACCATGGCTGGCTGACCATGAGAATAAGATGGAGAAGCCAGCACTCTGTAACACAATAAAACCTCCACCCGAAAAGCACTAGAGTGGGAGACACAGAGACACAAAGGATATGCGCTAAAACATAGATCAAATGATAAAACTCACCCTCACGAATAAAACTTAAAACTAAAGCTGCTGTTGAGGCATTGTCGCCCAAAACCGAACGTAGTGTGCTGGGAAAGTTAAAAGTCCGCCGCAGAGCGGTTAAAAGTGGGCAGTCCAGCAAGAGGTGGACGGCCGTCAGCTGTGAGCCACAGCGACACCGAGGTGGGCCCTCGCGGCGGAGAAGGTAACCATGCGTTAGCCACGTACAGCCAATGCGGAGCCGGCAGAGGGTAACTGATTCCCTGTGAGAGAACCACATCGAAGACTTCCACATATTCGTAGTCTTCTTAATGACACGCAGTTTCTTGTGCGTACTGAGATGGTGCCATTCCGTCTGGAGAGGATAGTACTGGTCGATAGCTTTTAGGCTGCTCAAGGAGTCAGTACACTAGAGAAATGACTCTCCTGGGCATGAGCGAATGTGCTCAAGAGCACGAGAAAAGGCCGCCAGCTCTGCAGTCAAAACACTCCAGCCATCTGGCAAGGAGTGCTGTTCAATATGTCTTCCATGGACATACGCAAAGCCTACGTGACCATAAGCCATCGATCCGTCGGTATAAACTACTTTATGGCCCAGGTACATGTCGAGATTCGAGAGAAAGTGATAGCGGAGAGACGCAAGGTTAACGGAATCCTTAGGGACATGCGAAAGTTCAAGAATAATCTGCGTCATAGGTGTACACCGTGGAGGTCTACGTGAATTGACCTCGAGGAAAGGTGGTAACAGGAAGGACTCTAGTTCAGACAGAAGGGACCGAATGCGAACCGCAATCGTAAGCCCTGACTTGGACCACCGATGCGGGAGGTGAACCGCTGTGGTTAGGAAAAGGAGACGCTAATTTGGATGCGCAGGAGATCTACGAATGAGTGCAACGTAACTGGCAAGCGGTTGTGCACGCCTAACCTTAAATGGAGGGACTCTAGCCTCCACAAGGACACTGGTCACCGGATTCGTTCTAGAAGCTTCCGTCGCTAGGCAACCACCACAGTGGTGCATTGGGCCAAGTAAACGCAACGCTGATGGCGCAGCCGACCCATAAACCAGACTCTCGTATTCAAAGCGGGATTGAACAAGGGCTCTGTAGACCTGCAGCAGCGTAGATCGATCTGCACCCGAGTTGGTAATACTCAGGCATCTGAGGGCATTGAGGCGCTGCCAGCACTTCCGCTTAAGCTGGAGAATGTGAGGTAGCAAAGTCGAAAACCAATCCTAAGAACAGATATGTCTCCACTACAGTGAGCAGATCGTCATTAAGGTGGAGTTCTGGTTCTGGATGAAGGTGCGACGGCGACAGAAGTGCATGACACACGACTTCGCGGATGATAACTCGTAGCTGCGGGCTAGAGCCCATGACTTCGCCTTGTGGATGGCTCCCTATAGGCGCCGCTCAGTACTGCAGGACCAGTACGAAATGCAGAAGCCATCCGCTTACAGACAAGGTGAGACCGACGACCCTATAGCTGCTGCTAGACCATTAATAGCCACTAAAAAAAATAGAAACACAAAATACGATGCATTGCGGAACGCCATTCTCCTGAACATAAGGGGAACTATGGGAGGCACCAACTTGGACACAGTATGTACAGAGCGACAGGAAGTTTTGGATAAAAATCAGGTGCAGGCCCCAGTGACCCCTGCCATACAATGTGTCAAGTATATGATGTCACCAGGTCCTGTTGTGTGCCTTACGTAAGTCAAAAAAGACGGCAACCAGATGTTGGCGTCTGGAAAAGGCTGTTCGGCTGGCAGACACGAGTGACACAAGATTATTAGTGGTAGAGCGACCCTGGCGGAAGCCGCCCTGGCATGGATCCAGTAGGCCACGTGACTCCAGGACCAAACCAACCGTCGACACTCCATACGTTCCAGCAGCTTACAGAGAACGTTGGTGAGGCTGATGGGCCGGTAGCTATCCACATCAAGCGGGTTTTGATCAGGTTTGAGCACTGGAATGATGGTGCTCTCCTGCCATTGCAATGGAAAGACACCATCGCACCAAATCCGATTGAAGATGACGAGGAGATGTCGCTTGTAGTCGGATAAGAGATGTTTAATCATCTGACCCTACCCCCATGAACCATGGACGTTGCCATTGGTGGGGAGGCTTGCGTGCCTCAGCGATACAGATAGCCGTACCGCAGGTGCAACCACAACGGAGGGGTATCTGTTGAGAGGCTAGACAAACGTGTGGTTCCTGAATAGGGGCAGCAGCCTCTTCAGTAGTTGCAGGGGCAACGGTCTGGATGATTGACTGATCTGGCCTTGTAACACTAACCAAAACGGCCTTGCTATGCTGATACTGCGAACGGCTGAAAGCAAGGGAAAACTACGGCCATAATTTTTCCCGAGGGCATGCAGCTTTACTGTATGGTTAAATGATGGTGGCGTCATCTTGGGTAAAACGTTCCGGAGGTAAAATATGCCCCCATTCGGATCTCCGGGCGGAGACTACTCAAGAGGATGTCGTTATCAGGAGAAAAAAAAACTGGCGCTCTACGGATCGGGGCGTGGAATGTCAGATCCCTTAATCGGGCAGGTAGGTTAGAAAATTTAAAAAGGGAAATGGATAGGTTACAGTTAGCTATAGGGGGAATAAGTGACGTTCGGCGGCAGGAGGAACAAGACTTCTGGTCAGGTGACTACAGGGTTATAAACAAAAAAATAGGGGTAACGCAGGAATAGGTTTAATAATGAATAAAAAATAGGAATGCGGGTAAGCTACTACAAACAGCATAGTGAACGCATTATTGTGGCCAAGATAGACACGAAGCCCATGCCTACTACAGTAGTACAAGTTTATATGCCAACTAGCTCTGCAGATGACGAAGAAATTGATGAAATGTATGATGAGATAAAAGGAATTATTCAGATAGTGAAGGGAGATGAAAATTTAATAGTCATGGGTGACTGGAATTCGGCAGTAGGAAAAGAGAGAGAAGGAAACGAGAGAGAAGGAAACGTAGTAGGTAAATATGGATTGGGGGTAAGAAACTAAAGAGGAAGCCGCCTGGTAGAATTTTGCACAGAGCACAACCTAATCATAGCTAACACTTGGTACAAGAACCATAAAAGAAGATTGTATACATGGAAGAAGCCTGGAGATACTGACAGGTTTCAGATAGATTATATAATGGTAAGACAGAGATTTAGGAACCAGGTTTTAAATTGTAAGAAATTTCCAGGGGCAGATGTGGACTCTGACCACGATCTATTGGTTATGAACTGTAGATTAAAACTGAAGAAACTGCAAAAGGATGGGAATTTAAGGAGATGGGACCTGGATAAACTGAAAGAATCCGAGGCTGTACAGAGTTTCAGGGAGAGCATTAGGGAACAATTGACAAGAACGGGGGAAAGAAATACAGTAGAAGAAGAATGGGTAGCTTTGAGGGATGAAGTGGTCAAGGCAGCAGAGGATCAAGTAGGTAAAAAGACGAGGGCTAGTAGAAATCCTTGGGTAACAGAAGGAATATTGAATTTAATTGATGAAAGGAGAAAATATAAAAATGAAGTAAATGAAGCAGGCAAAAAGGAATACAAACGTCTCCAAAATGAGATCGACAGGAAGTGCAAAATGGCTAAGCAGGGATCGCTAGAGGACAAATGTAAGGATGTAGAGGCTTATCTCACTAGGGTAAGATAGATACTGCCTACAGGAAAATTAAAGAGACCGTTAGAGAAAAGAGAACCACTTGTATGAATATCAAGAGCTCAGATGGAAACCCAGTTCTAAGCAAAGAAGGGAAAGCAGAAAGGTGGAAGGAGTATATAGAGGGTCTATACAAGGGCGATGTTCTTGAGGACAATATTATGGAAATGGAAGAGGATGTAGATAAAGATGAAATGGGAGATTTGATACTGCGTGAAGAGTGTGACAGAGCACTGAAAGACCTGAGTCGCAACAAAGCTCCGGGAGTAGACAACATTCCATTAGATCTACTGACAGCCTTGGGAGAGCCAGTCCTGACAAAACTCTAATATCTGGTGAGGAAGATGTATGAGACAGGCGAAATACCCTCAGACTTCAAGAAGAATAAAATAATCCCAATCCCAAATAAAGCAGGTGTTTACAGATGTGAAAATTACCGAACTATCAGTTTAATAAGTCACGGCTGCAAAATACTAACGCGAATTCTTTACAGACGAATGGAAAAACTGGTAGAAGCCGACCTCGGGGAAGATCAGTTTGGATTCCGTAGAAATGTTGGAAGACGTGAGGCAATAATGACCCTACGACGTATCTTAAAAGCTAGATTAAGGAAAGGCAAACCTACGTTCCTAGCATTTGTAGATTTAGAGAAAGCTTTTGACAATGTTTACTGGAATACTCTCTTTTAAATTCTAAAGGTGGTAGGGGTAAAATAAAGGGAGCGAAAGGCTATTTACACTTTGTACAGAAATCAGATGGCAGTTATAAGAGTCGAGGGGCATGAAAGGGAAGCAGTGGTTGGGAAGCGAGTAAGACAGGGTTGTAGCCTCTCCCCGATGATGTTCAATCTGTATATTGAGCAAGCAGTGAAGGAAACAAAAGAAAAATTCGGAGTAGGTATTAAAATCCATGGAGAAGAAATAAAAACTTTGATGTTCGCCGATGACATTGTAATTCTGTAAGACAGAGCAAAGGACTTGGAAGAGCAGTTGAACGGAATGGATAGTGTCTTGAAACTAGGGTATAAGATGAACATCAACAAAATCTAAACAAAGAATGGAATGTAGTCGAATTAAGTCGGGTGATGCTGAGAGAATTAGATTAGGAAATGAGACACTTAAAGTAGTAAAGGAGTTCTGCTATTTAGGGAGCAAAATAACTGGTGATGGTCGAAGTAGAGAAGATATAAAATGTAGCCTGGCAATGGCAAGGAAAGCATTTCTGAAGAAGAGAAATTTGCTAACATCGAATATAGATTTAAATGTCAGGAAGTCGTTTCTGAAAGTATTTGTATGGAGTGTAGCCATGTATGGAAGTGAAACATGGACGGTAAATAGTTTGGACAAGAAGAGAATAGAAGGGTTGGGTTGTTTGGGGAAGGAGACCAGACAGCATGGTCATCGGTCTCATTGGATTAGGGAACGACGGGGAAGGAAGTCGGGCGTGCCCTTTCAAAGGAACCATCCCGGCATTTGCCTGGAACGATTTAGGGAAATCACAGAAAACCTAAATCAGGATGGCCGGACGTGGGAGAGAATAGAAGTTTTCGAAATGTGGTGCTACAGAAGAATGCTGAAGATTAGATGGGTAGATCACATAACTAATGAGGAAGTATTGAATAGGATTGGGAAGAAGTTTGTGGCACAACTTGACTAGAAGAAGGAATCGGTTGGTAGGACATGTTCTGAGGCATCAAGGGATCACCAGTTTAGTACTGGAGGGCAGCGTCGAGGGTAAAAATCGTAGAGGGAGACCAAGAGGTGAATACACTAAGCAGATTCAGAAGGATGTAGGTTGCAGGAGGTACTGGGAGATGAAGAAGCTTGCACAGGATAGAGTAGCATGGAGAGATGCATCAAACCAGTCTCAGGACTGAAGACCACAACAACAACAACAACATCTGACTGTGGATCCGATCCTGCCCAAGAGCTGTGTCAGGGCCATGTGCAAGAGTGCTGAGGAGTTCCCACTCTGTAAATGGGGCGTTATAGGGTTCACTGTAAAGTGTAGTGAACGAGAGGACTTTCCTTTCCATCCACCGTTTAAGGGTGCTAAAGAATTGGGGGTAGTTCTCGACACAGAGGCACGAGCAAAGTGCCCAGGAAAGTGCTCAGCAATAGCGTTTGCCTCCGTAGATATGACGTCACTGATATTAATGCCATGGGCACCAGTTGGGGTCTGGTACCCAAAAAGACGTCAGACCTTCGTCCAGATTTGAGAAGGTATCGTATGGCACCCAATGGTCGACACATACATCTCCCAACACTCTCCGTCGTTTTAGAAGCTGGCGAACGTGGGCACGAAGTCGCTTAAAGGCTATTAGGTGCTCTAGGGAAGGGTGCAGCTTTTGTCGCTATAGAGCTCGCTGATGCTCTTTAATTGCCTTAGTGACTTCCAGTAAACACCAAGGGACTGTCTTTCACCGAGGGTACCCTAAAGAACGCGGCATCGCATTTTCCACTGCAGAAACGATCGTTGTAGTAATCAGCTCAACAAGACCATCGGTGGCACCACGTGGGGGAGATTCAGTGGTGACAGCAGAGGTGAAGGCTTCCCAGTCTGCCTTGTTTAAAAGCCCATCTGGGTAGGCGTCTGTGGGAATGGCGCTGGGGAAGTGACAGGAAGATGGTGAAGTGGTCACTACCACGGAGATCATCATGCACTCTCCAGTGGATAGATGGGAGAATGCCAGGACTGCAAACCGAGAGGTCAATGGCCGAAGATGTGCCATTAGTCATACTGAAATGTGTGGGGGCATCCGCATTTAAGAGGCAGAGGTCGAGTTGTGACAGTAAATTCTTCGACCTCCCTACGTCGACCTGTAAGCATGGCGCCACCTAACAAGGTGTTACGAGAATTAAAATCTTCCAAAAGTAGGAAAGGTGTAGGGAGTTGATCAATCAGTGTAGCCAATGTGTTCAGGGGTACTGCACCATCTGGAGGAAGATATACGTTTATGACAGTTATTTCCTGTGTCGTCCTTATCCTAACAGGCACGGCTCCAAGAGGGGTTTGATGGGGCACAGGTGCACCACATACTGAGCTCAAGACATAGATGCGAACTCCACCTGACATTCTGTTAAAGTCTCTACGGTTCCTGTAATATCCCTTATAGTTGCAGAGGGCAGGGGTCCGCATTGCCCTGAGCCAGGTTTTCTGGAGGGCAATGCAGAAAGCAGGAGTAAAGCTTAACAGTTGCCGTAGCTCAACCAGGTGGTGGAAAAAGCCGCCGCAATTCCACCGGAGGATTACGTGATCGTGAGACTGAGAAGACATGAAACACCCAGTGAGGCAGTTTACGCCTCAGGATCACCTGCTGCCACCAAATGAGTACCTGTGTGATCAACATCCATTGTGTCGAAGGGCCCAGAGGGATCTAGCTCCTCAGCAGACGCCAGAATCTCCACCTCATCCTCAGATACAGAGCTTGTAGGTAGTGGTGGTGTGGGTGCCACCGCAATATGCCTTGGTTCTTGGGGGTCTTTGTCTTTTTAGGTTTCTCTCGCTGTTCCTTAGGTTTGTCTACCACTTGATTCAGTCTCAGGGACTGAGGAGGATCGTGAGGCCCTACGACCAGCTTGTGGTTACTTCAGCCACTGGCGAGTTTCAACTTGGCCACTGGTAGGTACCTGGGAGGGGAGTGGCCCAAGGAATCCCTTCCTTGTGAGAGGAGACGGAGAAGAGTTACGCTTCTGTGGCTGAGAAGTGGGGACTGATGTCCCCGATGGTTGTGGGGGTGTCGCTCCTGAATTAGGTTGTGCAAGAGCGACAGGAAGGGCAGTCCCTGCATCATCAAGAGGGCAGGTGGAGTCTGACAACTCTGCGAGCCAACTGCCGGCAGTGGTGGCCGAGTGGTTCTAGGCGCTTTAGTCCGGAACTGAGCGACTGCTACGGTCGCAGGTGCGAGTCCTGCCTTGGGCATGGATGTGTATGCTGTCCTTAGGTTAGTTAGGTTTAAGTAGTTCTAAATTCTAGGTGGCTGATGACCTGAGAAGTTAAGTCCCATGGTGCTCAGAGCCATTTTAACCATTTGAGAGCCAACTGTACGCGGCGGAACGGAAGATGGTATAACAGTTGCTGTAGCGGTGGCGTAGGTTGACGTCATATGCACAGGATGTAGCCTATCATACTTTCTCTTAGCTTCAGTGTACGTCAGTTGTTCCAGGTCTTGTATTCCATTGTTTTTCTTTCTTTCTGGATGATCCTGCAGTCTGGCGAGCAAGGCGAATGGTGCTCTCTGACACAGATGGCGGGCGGAGCACAGGGAGTATTGGTATGTGAAGGACGTCCACAATCCTGACAGGTGACGCTGGAAGTACAGCAGGAAGACATATGGCTGAACTTCCAGCACTTAAAGCACTGCACGGTTAATGTGTCACCCTCGAAGGCCAAGGTGAAGGCACCAGAGGCAACCTGATTATGACTCTGACTCCGGTGGACGCGCCGGACGAAATGGACAAATCGCCACTCTAAATTGGCGCGCAACTCATCGTCAGACTGCAAATGACGGTCGGTGTGAAATATGACACCCTGGACCACATTTAAACTCTTGTTGGGTGTGATTGAAACAGTAACATCCTCCAGTTTGTCACTGGCGAGTAGTGCCTGTGACTGGGCAGAGGATGCTGTTTTGATCAAGACCGACCCTGACTGCATTTTGGACAATCCCTCCACCTCTTGTTCTCTAAATGCTCCGCGAAAAACTGAGGTTTCATTTTACAAGAAAGATTCCCCATCACCTCTCGTACATGCAAGGTACTGGGGTGAATAAGCTTCACTGCCATACTTAGCCTGGCGTTCCTCCCAAAGTGTGGCCAGGGAAAGGGGGGGGGGAACATTTGGGGTTAGACTGCTTAGTATTGAAGTTACACCTTCACCACTTAGAGACTGCTCGTGTTTCACCACCAGCAAGAGATGACATGCTACGCTTCATGGTGTGTCATCGACCCTGATGCCACCCTCTCCGACCAATGGCCCTCCATATAAGCGCCATCCAGCCGCAGCGAACGTCACCTGGCAGGATGGCCATTGCCAGGAGTCTCGATGCCCCAGGGTGTCGGGCATCTACTCCTTGGCATACATGGGGAAGTAACATCATCAGAATGAACCCTGTGTGGTCAGGAGGCTATAAGCAACAGAGTACATGAGGGCCCCACCACAGTGGACTGGCTACCATGCTGGATATCAGGCACAAACGAGCTAAGAAGTCCATTATCGTCGACAGCGCAGAAAGCGATACTGCACAGAGGATGAAGGAAAACGCACCCAGGTGGGTGGCCTTACCCAACAGCTGGAGAATGAGTGGAAGTGCAGATCCACGTCGACGAAGGATGCAAGAGGTCTCAGTGTATGATGGGTATTATGCACAATGTAAAGCGCCCTTCCTCAATTGGCTCACTCTTTGGGAAGGGCCAAATGTGCGAGACTCCCTTTAGTCGCCTCTTAGGCTGGAATACCTTGGGCCTATTATAAGCCCTGGACCCGCAAGCCGGTTATTAGCAGTGGGACTACAGACACTCACTCCTCTGGCATGTTTACAACATCGACGTGTGCGGTCTGACTGGTGCGGCCAGAGGATCACTTGGAACATGGAATGGCGCGCCGTGTTCTTCAGTCATGAAAGCAGATCCTGCATGCAAGTGGTGATAGTTTGCGCGTATGATGTAGATGTGGTGAGGGCTGTCTCATGGAGTTCATTCATAGAAGACTCACCGGCCCCACTCCAGTCCTTATGGTCTGTGGTACAGTAAGCTACTACACACGTCCACCTTTGGTGTCTCTTAAGGGGACGCTAAACGGCGTTCGGTACGTGCATTGTTTTGCCGTTCTTGCAGCAGGATGGTGATGTGTTGTTCCAACTGGATAACGCTCTCCCACACACTGCCAGTAAAACTCTGAAAGACGTGCAGAAACTTCCCTGGCTAGCAAGATCTTCGGACTTGTCTCCAATCGAGCGTGTGTGGGATGTCAAGGGACGAGAAGTGACTGGTGAGACTCGTCGACCAAAGACTCCTACAAAACTACGTGAGCAGGTCGAGCAGGCGTGGCATAACGTATTCCAGTACAGTTTTTGCCATCTGTATGACCTACTGGTGTTTCAGCATCAGTCGATATCTGGTACCTCAGAACCGCTTGTTTTATTGATTTGTAAATTCAATCATTTCATTTACCTCCTTTGCACTGACGGAGCACAAGCTCGGATTAGCAAAGGATGGGGAAGGAAATCGGCTGTGCCCTTTCAAAGGAACCATCCCGACATTTGACTGAAGTGGTCTAGTGAAATTACGGAAAACCTAAATCAGGATGGCCCGACGTGGGATTGAACCGTCGTCCTCCCGAATGCGAGTCCAGTATGCTAACCACTGCGCCACCTCGCTCGGTTCAGTGAACTGGAAACCACTAAAGGTGTGTACTAATTTTTTTTCCGGCAGTGTATGTCAGATCATAGCGTTTAAATTTGAAACAAGTTTCGCATGAGAACATTTAAGTACATCTGTTTTCTACAAAGGTTATTGACTAAACAAACAATATGTATTGTTTTTTAAATATTTTACTTATGTAAACTGTTTATGCATGCTGTTGGAAGACAACCACCTGCGTATGACGCAAAATTTGTAATTGAGCAACAAATGTCATTTTTACCTTTGGTTTCATTGTACTTTATACTAATTGTGACTGGTTAATGAGAACGCCACGATTCCGTTTACTTTAATTGGTTGCCCTCATTTATCAAGGACGAGAACCTGAACATGGAATGCTTGTCTTATGTTCGGGTATGTTGTGCGCGTAATACTTGTACAGGTGTTACTGTCATTCACTATATTGATGTCAGTTTTAGTAAAAGTGCTTAGACGCATCCACATTTAAAACGCGACATGCCCATTGGCTGCGGCCGTTCGCCTGTAAATGAGGCGTCGGAAGTTTCCTGGTGCTGTTGGCTGTGTTGGCTTCTCGTTTTGATGTACATTATTAAGATCGTGTACTGGCAGTGCATGTTTGTTCGAATTCAAATCAGTAGTTTCTGTTACATTTGAAGAGCTTCATGTAATTTCATTTTCGTACACACTGCTGACTGACAACTACTATGCACTGTAGCCTCAGTAGGCCAGGCTTGAAAATGAACCTGTAGCGTTTGAAACTAGTGGCAAAATTTAAGTACTGCAACTGTTGACAGATTCTTTAATAAAACGAAATATAAAATTTAATAAAGTTGCTGATTCCCTGTCAATAAAAATGTTGAAACTGAAAAAAGTTTGAATTATGCCTCTGACAGTACGCCTCAGGTATCTATGAACTATGTTCCTGCACTTAATGTCAGTAGAAATTGACGAAAGTAGAACGTGTTAGAGCACGAACACGTTGACATACACCTATCATACTGATTCTCAAGTATTTCCATGTCTGTAGGGTATCTTGATTAAAGTTTCATGCCTATGAGATCTTATTTGCAGTACTGTCAGTACAGAATATTAAGTGAGTAGGTAATGGCTATCGAGAGAGTCTAATGTTGGAGAACCTATTCGGGTTGAGGCAATTCTGCGAGGAGGACGATGGCGAGCAGCTTACAGCCATGTTTAGAAGAAATCGATTTACAGGCAAGAGCGATATGTGAACACTGAACTTTCGGATCACACAGAAAGTTAGTAGTTGTGCTATGGTTCAAATGGCTCTGAACACTATGGGTCTTAGCATCTGAGGTCGTGAGTCCCCTAGAACTTAGAACTACTTAAACCTAACTAACCTAAGGACATCACACATATCCATGACCGAGGCAAGATTCGAACCTGCGACCGTAGCAGTCGCGCGGTTCTGGACTGCAGCGCCTAGAAGCGCTCGTCCACCGCGGCCGGCTAGTTGTGCAATGACTGTGGAACTAGGTCGACTGACACTGACGAATAGATGGATGGGAACAGCTGACGCAAGGCAGGTTTTACTGGCGGAGTGTCACTAGGAACTGCTGGAATCAGTTTACTGGAAGCTGGCTTCAGCTTCCGAATTGGTATGGTTCGTTTAGTGCTGACATATTTCACAGAACAGAGTTGCGCCTCTTGCAGGTACAGAGTCGTCTGGGACACTGAGCGGCAGTCCGCGGTGTTTAGCTACTAGCCTAACTTTTGTTTGTAATCGTCACATCGACGCCAATGTCTCCATAGAATAAATGGTGGAATGTCATAGGAAGCAAAGATTGTCGACACACAGACAGCTTCAACTCGCGAAATGATGGTTAGGGGAGCTGTGGGATGACAACAGTACTAACTGGGTTATTTGTTACATGCCCATCAGTATGTGACAAGAATGGTAAGCCCTGTTCCCGTACCCTTCATGACCAGTCATATTACGCGAGTATGAGTGAGTGATGGGACAACCGACTGTTTTCAGCAACCAGTTGGCCAGTCGATTGATTTTTCGCTTTTTCTTTTTTTGTTTTGTTAAGTCTGGTTTTTCATTCGAATGTAACAAACAACTAAATGAAAGTAATCTGAGACTAATCTCTATGTTCGAGCGCTTTCACTTAATATGAGACAACCGACTCACACGACTATTAGTCGGTTACCTCAGCTACATAGTTGTTTTTCTCTCAGTCTCAGAGTTCGTGAGATCTTTTCAGCTTTTTTCGGTTCGGGGTCGCGTGGGGCCGCCTCTGCTGCCGCCAGTGCCAGGGTGACAGCCGGCATGAGGAGGTGGCGTGGTGCCCAGTGCGGGCGCAGCATTACTGCGACCTGTGCTACACGTGACTGGCTACCTCTTCTCGCCGTCTGCTCCCCTGGCCCTGGCAGCAGCAAGACACTGACATGACAAGACATTGTATTAACCGCAACCGGAACAATTTATTAACGCATTTATCACTCTTCAATGGCAAAAAAGAATTAGTCTTTCAGGACGAATTAAATGAATATCTATCTATATTGATTATCGTAACTTTGGCGTACACACTGGTATGTATATCTTCTTGTACACTTGGGAGTAAGGCTACAGGGTACGTGTACCGTAAGGTCGTATTGTATTTCACTGCTTTACTTCACCTAATGAAAGTACTGCAGACAGGTTTCACAAGGAAGAATAATTCGGTAACTTCGTCAGCTAAACCTTTGAACAGTTGTTTCAGGTGAATGGACGAATGACAAAAAAGCAAAAACTGGTTTCCACTTGAAAATAACGCAGTACACAAAACATCATCAGATTCTGTCGCCTGTTCTCTCATTCAGGTGCTGAAGACACTAGTTTCACGTGAAAGAAATTAGCGCGTAGATCTAAAACTTACTCTTTCGATTGTTTCCATTTGGTTGGTCCCATAGACTGGTTTCACTCGAAAGAATGAGTGTATAATCCAACTAATACGTAAATTTATAACCGAATGAATCTATTGTTTTCATTCCGTTGTTCCTATTACTAACCAGGGACAATTTAGGACCTCACACCACAGTTCACGATGCAAATGCCTGGAGGAAACTATGGGTACTCGCTGCTTTGCCTGGCCCCTGATTTGTCACCGATAGATCATGTGCGGAATGTGACGAGAGAATACAAACTTTTTTACTAGTTTGCCACCATGACTACAAACGTACTAGTTCCCATGGGGATCATACCTCTTATTGTTGATCTTAATTATTATCATGGTGTTGACGATAACAGACATGAACTGCGAATGGATTGAAAGTTTAACCATTTAACGGTCCTTGTGGACCGATCATTACCACTAATTTTGATAAGTATCTGACCGGTGCTTATGGAATAAACTTTCCATTTCCGACATTGTACAAGGAGAGTTCAATAAGTAATACAACACTTTTTTCCTCAGCTGGAAAAATGTGAAACTTTCTGTGGGACATCGTAAAACATTCCTACTTTAGCTCCTACGGTTTGGTGGTGTTCTGATACGTGCCGGTGCTGTACGTAGCCTTCAAAATGGCGTCTGTAACGGAGGTGCGTTCCAAGCAGAAAGCTGTAACTGACTTTCTTTTGGCAGAAAACCCCCAGGAGATAGCAACATGCCCACTCTACCCATCCTGACACTGCAACCAACACAAATAGAAGAGCATGTCAGACATTCATAGGTGCTTGCAGAATGTTTATAGAGACCTGGCAGTGAACAGAGGCACGGTGAGTCCTTGGACGAGGCCACTGTCGTCATCGCAACAAGGTCGCGCAAATCTACTCATTCACCCGTGTGCCAGCCGGCTGCATACAGCTGTGCCTCCTCCAATTTTAGAACGTGCGGACACTTCGACCGAGGTGATCAACGGATCACAATCGAACATCTCGCTGCTCAACTGTACGTCTCTCTTGGTAGTGCTGATACAGTCGTCCACCTGTTAGGGTACTCAAAGATGTTTGCCACCTGGGCTGCTCAACGCGTAACAGAAGAGCGTAAAGAGCAACGAAGGACTGACTGGGACAGTTTTTGTCGAACGTCATCACAGGCGATGAAACATGGGTTCATTACGTTGAATCAGGAACAGAACAGCTACCCATAGACTGGAGTCCAAACTGCTACTACTGCTACTACTACTACTACTACTACTACTACTACTACTACAAATAAATAGTTGAAAGCCGTCCCTTAGGTGGCAAAGTCATGGTGACGGCCATTGGGACTCTGAAGTCCTCCCACATGGTGCAACGATTAACTTCGAAATGTATTGTGCTACCCTCAGGAACCTGAAGAATAGACTTCAGTGTGCTCGTCACCACAAAAATGCAAACCACCTTCACTTTCTCCATGATAACGCAGGGTCTCACGCAAGCCTGTGCACCCGAGAGCAGCTCACAAAACTTCGTTGGACTGTTCTTCGTCGCCTACTCTACAGATCGGTCCTCGCACCTTCTGATTTCCTTCTGTTTGACACTCCGCGGAAAGCAGTAGATGAGTGACACGGAGGTTATCGATGTACCAAGTCGTTGGCTCCAACGTCGATCAGTAGAGTGCTACCATTTGGGCACACTGGCCGTCACGATATGATGACGTAATGCTATCGCGCTGAACAAAAATTATGTTCAAAAAAAGAAGTTCCATATCCCAAAGAGAGAGGAATAATATGGCGTATTGGAACCTTAAATAAAACCATCATGCTCTCGGAAAAAATTGTGTTGCATTACTTACTGAACGCCTCTCTTATTAAGAGTAACGACGGATGATGAGAAATGTGCCCTCGCCGTAGCCCTATGATTAACTGACTAATGAAACTGAAATAATTTATACATTACAGCGCAGCTGCCTAATTTCAAGACAGTGTTTTCAGAACATAATTGAGTATATTTTTGAATTGGTTGTTCAACCCTCATCCTCTTTACACAGTTTTCACATTCAGATGTGATACTGCAGTATAGACGGCGATTACAGCCTAAGTACCATTGAAACATGGCTGACTGACATCAACTGTGTGTCACGTTGCAATGCACATAGAACTACAGCAGCTTCCAACGATCTATTGTCAGTGCACTATATGTGGGTACAGGTACCATGATTGAACACAATGAACTATCATTACCCATACCACCACACAGGCACTTTCAGTAGGATACGGTGCCAAGGTCTTGAGAACGCACTGACATCAGTAAGTTAGCATTTCACTTGAAGTGAAAGTATATCACAATGAGAATATCAGTGGTTGGACACCCCATACCGAAACTCATTACCTGGACTAGCATTGTCGCGCATGCAGGGAAATACTGCGCTGAATGCATTAACATCAGCTTTAGGCGGCTCATTGTTCGAACGTGGAGCCTTCATTATCGTGATGCGTGTTAACAAGAGCTGTCGGATGTAGCTGACAATTCATATCATCTAACACGCTGTCAGCCATTGATTCACTTCCATGTCATCGCCTAGTAAACTAGATGTATGCATGTGGAATGTCTGAACATGTGTGCGACTGGGCTTCGGAGGTTACACGGATTGCCTGTGTGTTTGCGGCGGGTGTTCTCCTCCAGACTGTCAGCTCCTTTGCTGCCTCAGCACCTGTATTTCATTTCCACGTTGTTCCACATCTGGTACACGTTAATGATGAATTGTTGCCCTATTACGAGGCAACTGGTGACTCTGAAACGCAATATAAACAAAAGACCACGCAACAAGAGGCTCGTCACTAGACTTTATCCCCTAGAAAAGAATGTAAGTAGCTTCCACTGATCGTGCCCAATCCCAAATGGCGAAGTTGCTTTATCTGCTAAATGTTATGATGGTGGCTGTACCGCGTGGCACAGAAAAACCTTCCTTGAAAATAAAGTAAATGTTCTTTTATTACTTTAGGAGCACAGGACACCACCGAAAATTTCCTGTTACGTTTATCTTAATAGATTCTGAGTTACTCGATCGTTGATCCTGTAACTAAAGGTCTCTACTGGCTCAATACCAATCCATGCTCAGAATCTGTGATCCAGATGGGCTTTCTTTTATTTTCGACTTTGGCTTATTGTGGAACACACGGCAGATGCTCCATAGACTGCCCGCATCTCGAGGTCGTGCGGTAGCGTTCTCGCTTCCCACGCCCGGGTTCCCGGGTTCGATTCCCGGCGGGGTCAGGGATTTTCTCTGCCTCGTGATGGCTGGGTGTTGTGTGCTGTCCTTAGGTTAGTTAGTTTTAAGTAGTTCTAAGTTATAGGGGACTGATGACCATAGATGTTAAGTCCCATAGTGCTCAGAGCCTATCTATCTCCATAGACTTTGCACAAGCGTTTGTAGACATTCCCCACAGTTTTTTTCTCTGCAGTGAGAAATTCAATGGCTGCACGTTGCTTGTAACATACATCACCCACAGACGCCATTTTGAAACTCTCCTAAAGCTAAGCTATCTGTTGGAAGTGACGGGAACTTGGCGCGCTCACTCAGGAGACTTCAAATAATTAATACATGCGTAACGCTTCGCATTCGTAGCATTGTTTAAGGCTGAGAAAAAAAAGCGGTGCGTTACTTTGTGGGCAACCCTCGTTCTAGTCCTACAGAAAAAATGAACAGGACCTTTTTGTAGGAAATTATATGTAGTTAAATTTTGTACTGGTATATATTTTCGCTGGAGGCCAGGGGTTCGAGTTATTCCAGAGAAAACTTGCAAACGTCAACTTCAAACACACCTCCACCCTCGTCGTCCTACCACGGTGCAAAATTTTCCGACTATGCGAACTATTCCCGATATTCAACTTTTTTGTGTCTGCTGATTGGGCTATTACGCCACCAGCATAGTCGGCTATTTAATTAATTAATGGAAATTACGTGGCCAAATAGGATGTGTATATGAACCACCATTCTTTCGTGTGTGTGATTATTAACATTATTAAGCCCTTGAAGATAGTGAAAGAAAAACACCTTTCGTAAACATTACGTTAAAACTAATTACGTGTATAATTTGATCCAAAATTAACAGCTACAACCACAGCAGTTTCGTATTCAGAAGGCCTGACGAGTTAGAAAGACGTAATTGTTTACTGTATCCTGTTAAAATTCAAAAACATTTTAGGTAAAATTTACACAAACGTCAATTTTACAATTTTTAAGGGCTCCACTAAGCTGGTGGCACAGTAAGTCCAATCAACGAAGACCAGAAAAGTCGTTTGTGGGAAATATCTGCGCAGTAGCAAATATTTTACAGCACTAGAAGAGAGCGCCATGAGCAGCATACTAGAAATTCTGACCGGTGAAGCTGAATATGGGAGTGGGGGTGCGTTTGAAAGACACTTCTCGCTGTTTTCCTCGAACAACTCGAAAACTGCGCTCTTTAGTAAAAACTTATCCCGGTACAAACTCCAATTGCATTACATTTCCTACCGAAATGTCCCGTTCATTTTTTCTGTAGGACCAATACTTCGAACGTAGCGGGCGAAAGAATATGAATATCTCGCGGATGGTTTTTGAAGGAGAGTTATAACATTGCGAGTTGCATCGAACGACATCAGAAGGGGCAGCTGAATCACCCCGTGTAAGAGGCAACCAACTGAAAACAAGACAAATGAAAAAACGTTAGTAGACTGTTTATGTATCTGAAAATTAATCATCATAATTCTTAATAAATTTTTCCCCTTCGTGAAACAAGACGGCCAACGCCCTCGAGTAAAAATGTTGCCTACGGAACGATGATTTTAGTAAGGCGTGCACCGATCCATCGGAAGCAAATTGACGGTCACAATATTTTCCTTCAGGCTCCAAAAATGCGGAAATTGCGAGGGGAGAGATTTCGACTGTATGGATTATGTGATAGGGTTTCCCAGAAAAAACACTGCTGCGTAGTCGGCACAACGTCGGCAACATGCTGGCGGGCATTATCCTGCAACAGAATAATGTTGCCCGTCAACATTCCGCTGCGTATGGATTCCATGGCGCTTCTCGAATTCTGCAATGCGTTCACGTACTGCTGTGCGTTAATTGTGGCAACTTGTTTTAGAAAATCAATGAGCGGCGGGCCTTTGCCGTCAAAGGAAAATTGTCGTTTGCTAAATCATACCTAAAAATGTTTTGAATGTTAACAGCATAAAATAAACAGCGCGCACAGCTTTGGACTTTTTCGCTAGTGTTGACTCCATGTGCTTCCGTTATTGACTCTAGCCCTTGTTTTCCGTCTCAGAAAGATGAAACCATGTTTCATATTCCGCGACAAGGAAAGGGAAACGACATTCTTCATAATACTATCGTTCCACTTACTGCAGTGATGTCTCCATTCTGTCCAGCCGCTGCTATTCCGTCAGGCTGTGGGAAATCCACTGTGTACGGATTTTCCCAGATGCTCTTTCGTGATAGCGTGAGCGGTACCATAACTGACGTCCATCGTGAGCCGATTGTCTTCCAACGTCTGCAGTAGGTGACCACAACAATGACCCAAGGGGTAGCGACATGACGAGCCTGTACTAGCCGAGTGCTGTCTTTCAGCGACACCCTACCTTCTCGGTATTGTTTATTCCACGCTAACACATGTGCATGTGACCCACTGTGTTTGCCATACATGTCTGGCGGTCGTGCATGAATTTAACTTCCTGACACCCATTCCGCCGTGCTGTACCTCTTCCCCTGCCTCTGTAGTGTAGTGGCACACACACGTGACACTCTGACCTCTCGTTGAGCACGTCTAACAGACAAATGCCACAGTTGTGAATTTCGCGCTGTTCCATCCCGATTTCCAGTAGGGGGCACTTCTACACACACACACACACACACACACACACACACACACACACACACACACACAGCTACCTGCCTTAGCAACGTCTGCGTCAAGCTCGTTATGCTGGGTATCTCTTCTACGGGTCGCCATTTTCTCTGCTGTTTTCTGTTTTCTGTGCAGTTTCGTTTCCGAAATGTATAACTGGTGTCCGTCCAAGCAAATGCTGCCAATCACAACTTTCCTGCGACGTACAGGTCAACGGACACGTCCTTTTGTTTCCCGTTACAACCAAAATGACTCTAACGCTGGAATATAATCAGTCCATTCGATCCAGCTGTTCCAGATTAGTCTCGTGTGATATTCGATGTCTCTTAGTGTATTAGCAAGCAAACGTAAAACACGAAGACGGAATAAAAAACTAAGAACAAACAGTACTCCAGCAGTGATTGAGTGGAGCTGTTGCTTGACTGTAGTAGGCAGCGCGCAGCATGGCGGCACACGAGATGGCACTAGTTGGTCAAGGCAGACATGGCGAAGAAATGGTTCCGATCATTCGGTAATTGTTGTGGCTATCAGCTGTATTAGAGCCCGGTTGAGAGCAATGCACACAGCCACAGTAGTAACACGGCCCAGTACGGTAACACTTCCAAGAAGATTCCGCTGTATCAACCACGTGTTTCAGTTTTCACATCCTTAACACGATAAAATTTACTGAGTTTTACTAAAGCTTGAGAGTAATAAAACGTAGCACGAAGTAGACTCTACATGTTTAATTGAGCTCAGTTACTCCACTTGAAGAGTGGCAAAATTATACGTTTATAAAGCAATTCCTTGCCAATTAAACAGTCAGTAAGTTACTTAATTGTTACTAAAGCAATTTCCTGAAGCTCCCTTGCGTTCTACAATCAACAATGGGCATATTTGGCTACTTTATTACTGGTCCTTCATTGGGTACATGTGATTCATTAACAGTATATATAACATAAAAATAATCATAAAGCCTTCTCAAAATAAAGCAGTCAACAAATACTTAGAGTAAAACAAACCATTATTTTAAAAATGGAAACACAAAAAGGTGAAATCAAAACTAATCACTATTTCATTGCGTTAGCTCCCTACTCCACGTGTTTGCACAAACCGCCGTTTTGTACTCTACATTTTTCATTCTAGAACCTATGCTAGCTGCTACACGCAGTCCTCATACTACCCACTAAATGCAGAGAAGACCTTGTAACGTGGGGCACACAATATGGTTCAAATGGCTCTGAGCACTATGGGACTTAACATCTATGGTCATCAGTCCCCTAGAACTTAGAACTACTTAAACCTAACTAACCTAAGGACAGCACACAACACCCAGCCATCACGAGGCAGAGAAAATCCCTGACCCCGCCGGGAATCGAACCCGGGAACCCGGGCGTGGGAAGCGAGAACGCTACCGCACGACCACGAGATGCGGGCGGGCACACAATACTCGTTAAAGCCTGTACCGTGGTGAGTGAGTGGGGTTTACCTTACGAGACAGGATTTTTGTATAGATATTCACCGCGTCGCAATACTTTTCGAATTAGTGCCTATGGAATTTTGCCACGCTGTATGGGCGTCGGAACGGCATATCCGAGGCTCAATGAAACTACGTCTTCCAGGAGAGCCTCCTCGCTCCAGAACGTGTTGCTCAGACCAATGCCAAACTCCAACTACTACTGCTGAGCCCGTTGTGCCGTGCAGCGCCCGCGTGTATTTTCCGGAGCTCGCCTGTCATCCACCTTTTACCGCTCCCTTACAGACAGGGTATTCACCCGAGGTTTTGCATTCTACATATTCTAACACATTGCCTACGTATGGACCATACGCACAGTTACAATTTTAAACATCTTACAACAGTTTCAAAATTTGTTACATTTCAATTCTATCACAATACTACTTGATATTTGACATAAACATTAATATTCACATTGAAAATTGTTTACAGCTTCCTTAACATAATGGCATGAAACAAAAAAGAATTGAAATCAGAACATCGGTTACACTAATTTATCGAAAAATCAGATGGAAAAAAAAAAATTTACTTATATGTACAATAGTACAGCGTTGTTGTTGTTACAACCTGCCTGATGCAATGTTTCGTCTCGTCACTGTTTTGACATTTTACTGCGCACAGCACGTCCAGTATTATACCCCATAAATAGAATTCAACGTCAGACAGATCGGGCGAACTAGCTGGCCATTCAACCTAAGTATCTCTGCCAATTATTTCTTGGTAAAAAGATCCAGTTCTGATTCGAGCGCAGGTGTACAGCAGTGGCTGGTTGCACCACGCTGTTGCATCCACAACACTTGCCTCGTTCCTTAATCAGTATTGTCGAGCAGAGCAGGCATTTCGTTCCTAAGTAGATTGGTGTACATTATCTTGTTCAGTCGGGCTTGAAAAACATGTGGACCATCAGTACGTTTACCGATAATATCACTCAAGCAATTGATAGTCCATTGGTGGTGTTGATCTGCCTCACGTAACATACATGGGTTCACAGGGGCCCCATTAGCGTTTAGCAGTACAATTTGGCACACCAGGGATGTAGACTGTTGCTTCCTCTGTGAATAGAATCTGTTTCAAATACTATGTAAGTTGGGTTAACGCCCAGTCAGAGAAAAGAAAACAGCCGACTGGCTTTGTCATCCACGGAAAGCCTTTGGTGCACGTGCCGGCGGTACGGGTGCATGTTGGAGTCTTTCAGAATGCGATGTACCGTGAGGAGAGATTTGTAGCTGCCTAGCGACCATCTTCGTACTGCTGTATTGTTTTTTCGTGTACTGTATCCAACGCTATGGCATTTTTCTATTTCAAACCGGTTGTGTATGCTTTGCTGGTGTTTCACTAGGGGCAAATCATCTGTGCCCCGAGTTTGCCCAACGGCCCGAAACGTGTCTGCAGGAAGAAGCATCTCTTCTGGTTCCGAAAATTTTCGGTGTACACCTGGGCTGCCTCCCTGCCAACCTCATTCGTCAGTATCTTCCCAGAAAGCTTTACTACGGTAACAGCAACTGAACGGGATGCTTGTACAAGAAACTCTTAGCGGCACTTACGCATTATCAAAAACAGGTCTGATACTTTGGAGGTGTATATGTTGTATTCTGATGCGTGGCGTTGCGGAAAGAAAAGTGAGTTGCGTCAAACCAGCTCCAATGTGTTGTAGCATCTGTCGTATCGGTAAATATTTGTTCGCCCCGCTTCCCTTGCCCCGTCTCATGTGCTGCCACTCAGCAGCTGCTGGAATACTGACTATCCTTCCTGTTTCACTGTCTCTGTTAATAGATACTGATAAATCGAATGTCACACTAGACTAATTTGGGACCGTTCTCTCACATGGCCTTGTAAAATTCCATTTTAAAAATTATGCTTTTTTTTTGCAACGTGAAACTAACCGACGTTTTTCGTTGACACTAGACGTCGCAGGAAAGTGGTGATGGACGGAATTCCTTTGGGGTGACTCCAGCTATACATTACAAAACCGAACTTGCAAAATAATTGTTGAAATCCCAGTGAAAATTAACCTGACAAGTCTTGGGAGAGACGCACTGAATAGCGTGTCTCATTTTCATTTGAGTGCCTGTTGTATGTAAATGACTTCTCGGGTGATATGCAAAGGTAGTCACAATATCTTAATCATCATCTTAAAAGCCTAAACCACGTAATGAATTGTGGTTTGTTTGCAGTATCCATTGTTGATTGAAACCCCATGCCATAGTATCGAACCACGCCACTGGCCCCTTCCTGAACGAGCCACGAGTATCTGTACCATATGATTTAATATTTGGAGAGAACATTAACAAGGTAACTAAACAAGTAGTAGCGGATTGTAACACACCCTTTGTTTCTAATCCTATGTAAGAAACGCAAATGGAACTTCCCTGTACTCGTGAAGTCAAACCCATGATCTTTTATGATTCTAGAAAGGGGAGGGACTTTTAAGTACCGTCGGGAAGGAAAGGGTTAAACGAGCCGAATCAAAGCGATACAACTCACTGAAAAGGTGCAGTATTATGCTGCAACACGTTTTCAGAATTTAGAGGGAAACAACGTCCACAACAATACATGCTGAGAGGTCAAAGATGTATGGTGACAGTGCATTCTCTTACGACACTGTGGTTAACTGGCGCAGGGCCTTCCAGTGTGGGCAACAAGTATCAATGACGGACATAATGGTAATCATATAACCAACTGCGCAAATCAAAAAAAGGTATGCATCACCCTGGTAGCCAGACCTCCTGAAGATAGACGTTGACCGTGGATTTTGCATCACAGACACAGTTCCTGTGACTGTTCAGAGATGTCACTAAACCCTCCCAAAGACGTAAACAACCGTGCATGAGCAGCGCCTATTAGACGGAGGGGCCACTACAGCCGATCAGTTCAAGTCATTCCACCAGCAAGGAGGTACACGGCTCCTGTCTTCTGTAGTTCAGCCATGCCTAGAAAGTCAATACCGCGGTTCGATCGCGTCCGCATTGTTAGTTTGTTCTAGGAACGGCTTTCAACAAAGGAAGTGTCCAGGCCAGGCGTCTCCGAGTGCACCAAAGCGATGATGTTCTGTCATGGAGGAGATACAGAGAGGCAGCAACTGTCGATGGAATGCCTCGCTCAGGCCGTCCAAGGGCTACTACTGCAGTGGATGACCGCTACCTACGGATTATGGCTCGGAGGAACCATGGCAGCAATACCACCATGTTGAATAATGCTTTTCGTGCAGGCACAGGACGTCGTATTATGCGTAATAGGCTGCATGATGCGCAACTTCAATCCCGACGTCCATGGCGAGATCCATCTTTGCAACCACGACACCACGCAGCGCGGTACAGGTGGGCCCAACAACACGCCGAATGGACCGCTCAGGATTGGCATCACGTTCTCTTCAGCGATGAGTGTAGCACATGCCTTCAACCAGACAATCGTCGGAGACGTGTTTGGAGGCAACCCGGTCAGGCTGAACGCCTCAGACACACTGTCCAGGGAGTGCAGCAAGGTGGAGGTTCCCTGCTGTTTTGGGGTGGCACTATGTGCGGCCGATGTACGCCGCTGGTGGTCATGGAAGATGTTGTAACGACTGTACGATACGTGCGTGCCATCCTTCCACCGATAGTTCAACCACATCGGCAAGACATTGGCGAGGCATTCGTCTTCATGGACGACAATTCGCGCTCCCATCGTGCACATCTTGCGAATGACTTCCTTCAGGATAACGACATCGCTCGACTAGAGTGGTCAACATGTTCTCCAGACATGAGCTCTATCTAATATGGCTCGGATAGATTGAAAAGGGCTGTTTATGGGCGACGTGATCCATCAACCATTCTGAGGGATCTACGCCTTATCTCCATTGAGGAGCGGGACAATCTGGACCAACAGTGCCTTGATGAACTTGTGGATAATATGCCACAACGGATACAGACATGCATCAATGCAAGAGGACATGCTACTACGTATTAGAGGTACCGGAGTGTACAGCAATCTGGAGTACCACCTCTGAAGGTCTCGCTGTATGGTGGTAGAACATGGAATGTGTGGATTTTCGTGAGCAATAAAAAGGACAGAAATGATGTTTATGTTGATCTCTCTTCCAATTTCGTGTACAGGTTCCTGAACTCTCGGAACCGAGGTCATGTAAAACTTTGTTTGATATTTGTAGCAGCGAGATGTAGCAAAGCTAATACAGTGAGCGCTCAGCTACGATCTACTCTCTTCTGCAAGAAGAAAGTCAGTACCAAGACTAAGTTATCAATCTTTCGACCAACTTTGTTGTATGGGAGCGAAAGCTGGGTGGATTCAGGTTACCTTGTCAATAATGTTCAGGTTACGGATGTCAAAGTAGCTAGGATGATCGCAGATACTAGTAGATAGGAACAATGGCACGAGGGTGTCCACAATGAGGAAATCAAAGAAAACCTGGGAATGAACTGTGTAGATGTAGCAGTCAGGGCGAACAGCCTTAGATGGTGGGGTCGTGTTACACGCAGGGGAGAAGCAAGGTTGCCCAAGAGACTCAGTTTCAGCAGTAGAGTGTAGGAGGAGTCGGGGTAGACCAAGGAGAACGTACCTGGATTCGGTTAAGAATGATTTTGAAGGATCAGGCTTAACATCAGAAGAGGCACCAATGTTAGCACTGAAGAGGGGATCATGGAGGAATTTTATAAGGGTTCAAATGGCTCTGAGCACTATGGGACTCAACTGCTGAGGTCATTAGTCCCCTAGAACTTAGAACTAGTTAAACCTAACTAACCTAAGGACATCACAAACATCCATGCCCGAGGCAGGATTCGAACCTGCGACCGTAGCGGTCTTGCGGTTCCAGACTGCAGCGCCTTTAACCGCACGGCCACTTCGGCCGGCTTTTATAAGGGAAACTATGCTCCAGACTGAACGCTGAAAGGCATAATCAGTCTTAACTGATGATGATGATGATGATGATGATGATGATGTAGTTCACGCCAAATGTTTATTCAGACCTTTACCTATGTTTCGACTGATATAAACCTATCTTCCTCAGAAAATGTAATAGCATTTCAAATAGGTTATATTACAATCAGTACGTGGAATTCATATGAGTAGCAAAAAGAAATAACAAAAATTACGTATAATGGAGATACAAAAGAAACTTACGTGTTACATGTGTGAAAAGTGAAACAAAGCCATAGGACTCGTCAACAGTAAAATGATACAAGGCAGAGGTGGATCATACATAGAAACAGGTAACTAACAGTACTGAAGGGACAAGTCAGCAGGAACTTATGCCCAGGTGGTGCTCACGTAAGAAGCGGTGCTAACCACAAAATACGCATGACGTATTAATAAAATTACATTAAAATAACATCACAGAAAAATAAAATAACGAAAATTATTAAAAAGCATATAAATCCTTGTAGATGGTAAACACAACTGTGACGCACTTTGAAGTACGATAATGACAGATTGGCTCTTTAAGAAAATTGACATTTCAAAACAGGACGGAAAACTCGATACAGCTGCCATGCCAGTTTAAGAACAGGCCAAAAGCCATTGAAAAAGTATCTGATTGTAAGCTGCAATTTATCATTAAGAATAAAGCCCCTGTAACTGAAATGCTATTTAAAAATTTGAAATTTCTTCGTCAAGTTCAATCTGAAACCCTTCTCTTCCCTATGCAAAATAATCGTGTCTTTCAATTTAATAGCGTAGTGTACCATAGCGTAATCTCGGCATAAGTAGATCCACGAACGTTACCGCCTACTTTACCCAAAAGCGTTCCTTGAAAGTAGCATTGACTGGTCTTCCTTTTTCTCCCGTACACAACGACGGAAAAAATCACAACATAAAAAACAATAAAGGCAGAGTAATGAAATTTGGGGAATACATTTTCTACCTTACGTACTTGATTAATATTCCAAGATCACTGGTTAATGCAAGCTCGAGATAAGGCATTGCAAATGTGAATTACTGGTACGTTAATAACTTGTGTAACCGCGAGAACGTTGAGTGTGAGCATGCAAACGTGCATGGATTGTATTGTAAAGATGCTGTATGTCAGTATTTGGGATGGAGATCCATGCCTGTAGCCCTTGGTCGGTCAATACAAGGGCTGTTAATGCTGGTTGAGAATGACGGTGGAGTTGTCGTCCGATGTTGTACCGTATGTGCTCGATTGGAGACAGATCTAATATTCGAGCAGGCCAAGGCAACTTGTCGACACACTATAGAACGGTGTATGGGCTAGCGTTGTCCTGCTGGAAAACAGCCCCAGGAATGCTGTCCATGAAAGACAGCACAACAGGTCGAATCACCAGACTGTCGTACAAATTTGCAGTCACTGCATATGGGACAACCACCAGAGTGCTCCCACTCTCACTCAAAATCGCACTCCAGACCGTAACTCCAGGTGTAGGTCCAATGTTCCTACCACGCAGACAGGTAGGTTGCCGGCCCTCAACTGACCTCCCCCTATACAACACACAGCCATCACCGGCATCAAGGCAGAATTGGCTTTAATCTGAAAACACGACAGAGCTCCACCCTGCCCTCCACTGACCACTCGCCTGACACCACTGAAATCGCAAATGACTGTAGCTTGGAGTCAGTGAGTCGGTTGAATGCACGCTGTAGGGAGTCTCTTTGGGAGGTGTGCATGAAGTAAGTAATTTGAAACAATTCAGTGTGTTGCTGGGGTGTCAACTGCTGCTCAAGTGACTCCTGCAGATGCTATACGATGCGCCAGAGCCATACACCGAATACGATGGTCTTAACTCCCGGTAGTGCAACGTGGTTGGCCAAAGCCCTGACTTCTTGCGACCGTACATTCTCGTGACCACCGCTTCCAGAGATTTTGTACTGTGGCTACATTCCTGTCAAGTCTCTCTGCATTGTCTCCGAAGGAACATCCTGCTTCTAGTAGCCCTCTTACACGACCTCTTAAGGTGTTGACTACGTTGTCTTTGTAGTCTTAAAGGCATTATTGACTAACGTCAAGTCACCATGTCCACTCTGAAAGGTAACTAATGCTCACAATAGTTACAGCATGTACAAAGCAAAACTGATTTGCATCCACATAGCGGCGCAACTAGCGCCACACTTACGCCACTGGCGCGAAATTTGAATAGACATCTTTCAAATGTAAAAACACGCCTATCAACTTTCGTTTATGTCGCATAGTTCCTTCTCGGTGTTGCCCTCAGTGTGTACACAAGAACAATCATTGTATCTTATTTCATTAACGCCAAAATAAGAAAATGGTTCTTCATTACGCTTTATGACGTGAATTAAACTTTTTCAAAACTGTTGTTAGCTGAAAACGGAACTTAACAGTCATATTTCTCAGTAATGAGACGACTTATATCAAATATTTACTAGAGACGGCATATAAAATAAATTCCTTTCCTCTTATCGTTCTTTTTCCAGTTTGTCATCTCATGAAATGGAACATTTCTTAGCGGCTTCATTATCCAAAATTCGGACTGCTATTAACGATTCGTAGCGATTTTTACTGGCTACACTTTTAAGCAAATTAATCTCTTCCCGAAATTTCTCCGGGGAGAACGGAGTAACCAAACGACGATGAATATTAGAATGGAAAACGCCCTTTTGTGTGCTTGAGGGTTAGACGAATCAACCGGGATAATGTTGTCTCAAGAAGTTTGCTCACGAAAGTTTTTGAAATCAATTTTGTCGTTTTTTATATTAAAAGTAAGATCAAGGAAATTCTTCTCACTGTTTTTGTTTCGCAATTCTTTAGTGACAACTATTTTCTCATGAAACTGATTGAAAAATGAAACAGCTGATCTAATTCGTCGTAAGTACCCTCGAATACAAGAATTAAATCCACAACGTACCAAACATGGAAACTAATTTTTAGAAACAATCCTGAGTCATTAAAAACTGCGTGGTACAGGGAACAGTGCAACAGTGGGTGACGTCACAATACGTGACATAACGCACAACACTGACGGAACGAAAATGCTACATAAAATTACGAACCGAATTTTGAATGAATGAATAACAAAAATATTTCTACTAAAATGCTCTGTGAATTTAAATGTGCAAAATGATTAAATAAAATTTAGAACTTTAAATAATGCACTCGTAAATTTAACACTATACTGTAGGAATAAAACAGTCTGCTTGAGAAATGTAATCTGAAATGACCTTTACCTAAATTGAAACCAATAAAATTTTTTAAAAACAATGCATGACTAAGAATTATTTAACTGTGTCCTTACTGCAATTTTAAACTGGCTGTAACTGATTTTCGCCGGCCGGAGTGGCCGTGCCGTTCTAGGCAGTCTGGAACCGAGCGACCGCTACGGTCGCACGTTTGAATCCTGCCTCGGGCATGGATGTGTGTGATGTCCTTAGGTTAGTTAGGTTTAATTAGTTCTAAGTTCTAGGCGACTGATGACCTCAGAAGTTAAGTCGCATAGTGCTCAGAGCCATTTGAGCCATTTTCTAACTGATTTTCATTGTTTGCCTGTGGCAATGGAAACTCGGTGCTGCCTGGAACGATGAACATTGAAAACGCAGCGCAGCAGCAAACTAGATAAATGAAAGAAAAAAAGCCTTGCACAATGCAGTGCACGGACATGTAGCTATGCTACGCATATGGTGCTGTAGTCGTAAGTACGGTGTTCCGCTCGATGCAGTGCAGTAACACATAGCCAGAAAATATAGTTTCGTGAGAAGAAGATGACAGCATTTACACTTTCTGAAGGACTGAAACGATACTAACTTTAAAAAACTATATTATGGAATACTATAGCTTATTCATTGAAAATTTCAATGATCTTCACAAAATTTACGTTTCGTAACGTATTACTCTAGCATGAGATCAGTTGTTGAAATGGTGAAAGAGTCGTAAATCTGTAACTTCTGCGTGCAAGCCATGTGAACAGATAACCTTGCTTAATGACACCTAAACAGTGAAAGTAACTAACCCAAATCAATCAAGAAAAATCCTACTAAACTTCATCGTTTTCAAACACTTTAACTTACGAGCAAGCAAGCAGTGGAGCAAAACCCGTATCAGAAAATTTCGCTTCTCAAACTAATCTTACCAAATTAAATATCAAAAATTCACATCCTCCGTATCTTTATCTCTGTGCTGTGTTAGCGATTTCCAGTCGTCTCAGTAGGATGGTCAACACCAGATTCACTGACTAAGCTGCTCTTAGAATGCTATAACAACGACAACGTCACTCGAACCACAGATATCAAAGCTTGTACTATTGCTGACTATTGAAAACCACTAGTTGAAAAATACCCAGTGTTCAGATTTGAAGTATGACATATTGAATGAAAACAGAGCTTACATCATTTTTCTTGAATACAAAAAATAAGCTATAAACGTAAAATCTTGCACGACATTTAGAACAGTGCAAAGGTATCCAATGCATTTTCGCCCTGTAGCTGAGTATTACTCTCGTGTGAAACTTACTAGCGGATTAAAACTGTTTCATGACAAGCGTTCTGTTACTATGAACCCAAGACAAAGGAGCGAAACAAGCAGTGCAATCATGTTGATTTGCAACGCTCAAAAGTAGCAAAGATTCTGGTACAAGGACATTCTGGGGAGTAAAGCCTCCAAATTTTGTGATGGGACAAAGTTTTAAAATCAAACTAACTTTATTGTCAGTCTAAATCTTTGTTCGCTATGTCTGCATATTTATTTCTCGACATAGTACCCCTGGCGACGTACACGTTTCTCCCAGCGAGAGACCAGTTTGTAGACACCGTCACTGTAGTGTGTTTGACTTTGTTAACGGAGCCACAAACTAACCTCTGCTTGCACCGCTTCATCACTATCAAAGTGAAGTCCTCGAAGTTGAAAATCGGAGTGTGCCAAATTGGGACTGTATTGAGGATGGGCAATGACAGTGAGCCCATGGCAGATGTCACTGCACTCCTGTGTGGTCTGGCATTGCCGTGCTGAAGGAGCGGGTGTTCCACGTGGACTACAGCAAGCTGTTTCTTGAACACTGACATACTCGCTCAAGTCAAATTAATGCTACAACCACATATATTCGATGTCAACGTGCAGTAACGACTCAAAGGCAGCAGGTGGCAAGAAGAGCAGAGGAAGAAATATAAAGTGAGTATTGGAAACACGAAAATTAGTGCAGTCTTTGTCGTAATGCGGAAACGGAGCGATTTATCTGACGATCATAAGGGCATTATCATTGGCTTTCGCTGAACCATTTCCAAAACGGCTACATTTATAAAATGTTCATTTGTTGCAGTGGTTAAAGTGTGCCGCGCATGGTAAACGACGTTATCCAAAACCGGCGCCAATACATCTATGGAGAATCACGGGCCATGACAGGAGTGAAATGCGGCTGCAGAGATGTGTACTACCGAAGAAATGTGCAACTGTTGAGAAACTAACCCCCCAGATGAGCCAAGCTGCCATCAGTGTCTCCTTAACGACCGTTCAGTGAACGACCGCTGCAGGCGCCTGGTTTGTGCACCCATGCTGACTGCTGTTCATAGACAACGATGGCTGGAATTTTAAGCTCAGAACCGCCAATTGGATGTCCACTGAGTGGTGAAAGGAGGCCCTTTCATATAATAGGTGATTGTTGTGTACAGCGTGAAACGTATGAAACGAAACGCCCTGCAACAATAGTCGAAATGGTCGAGGCCGGAGGAGGGAGCGTTATGGTCTCGAGGAATTTTATCGTAGCACTCGGTGGGTGATATCGTTATTCTGGAAGGCAAACTGGATCAACACAATTATGCATCTCTTCTTGGGGTAACGTCCACCCTTATAGGCACTTTGTTTTTCATCGGCACTACCAGCAGGACAATGCAACGTGGTCCTAAGAGAAGCAGGCTCAGTTTACCGTACACACTGCCCGCCAAACTCCCCGAATTTAAACCCAACCGAAATCTGTGTCACCATCTCCATCTGGCTGTTGGTGCCACGAATCGTTAACCGAGAGACCCAGGGCAGCTGGCCGTAGCCCTGGAGGCGGCACCGCTCCTCATCCCATTCGGTACTTCCAGATCCTCAATCACACCTCTCCCTGTACGTGTCGCAGCAGACCGCGCTGCAAAAGGTGGTTATTCAGGCTTTTAACAGGTGGTAGCGTTAATGTGACTGGACAGTGTAGTTACCTTACACAATGTATGTTACACGCTACAGTTCGGAGCATCTAGCGACAGGGAATAGAAACTTGGTCAGTAGCACAGAAAATGCGACAGAGTAATATGCATGACATGTATCATCTCAACCGAAATTGAGAAAAATAAAAAAAAATTCAGAGGAATTACTTTTCATCACGCCCTCTTTTTATCGGACAAGGTTATGGACGAACAGATTATACTCATGATGCACAAACTCTGAGAGGAGACTACTGTCGAAACCTCTTGACGTGGTGCGGGAGGTCGACAAGACAAAGCGCCGTGGAAGATGTCCAAGAGTGTGTGGTTTTGGTCTATGACAACACACCAGCTAATTCCGCACACAACACAGTCACGTTCGTTTCCTCGTTATGCTAAGACATGCACACAGCGACTTCTTCTTCCTTTTCCCTTCCTTAGAGGAAGAAACCATTCCGTATCACGCACCTCCATAATGCCTGTGAGGATAATTTCGTGGTGGAACTTTGCCTGGACGTCCAAACTGCAGGCTTCCACGTCCGAAATCTCGGCCAAGACATTCACCCTTCGGATAAATCTGTATCATTGAGGTGTGAGTATCTCGTGTACAATTTCACCATCCGAAAGTCTCACGATCGAGACTGATTTTGTAGGGATGCTAATTAATACTTGATGATTATGTGCTGCACTGTGCTCTATTGTTGGATATATTATAGCAACAAGCTTTGCTATGCATCAGCTTATTACATCATTTAACTCGCGTAAAAGTGATTATATCTATTCTATTAACGTAGCTAATAACTAAGTCACTGTTCAGTGTCGAAGTTGACACTATTCATTACGTAATCAGTTATATACACACATCAAAAAAGTTTTGCATCACCCCAGTTCCCAGAACTCCTGAAGATAGAAGTTGACTGAGGACGTTGGGTCACAGACACAGTCCCTTTGACTGTTCAGAGTTGTCATTAAACCCGCCCAAAAATGTAAACAACCATGCATGAACAGCCACTACTAGACGGAGGGGGGTCCGACAACCGATCACTTCCAGTCATTTCACCAGGAAGGAGGTACATGGCTCCTTTTGTCTGTAGATCAACCATGCCTAGACGCTCAACACCGCGATTCGATTGCGTCCGCATTATTACTTTGTGCCAGAAAGAGTTCTCAACAAGGGAAGTGTACAGGCGTCTCCGAGTGCACGAAAACGATGTTGTTCGGAAATGGAGCAGATACAGAGAGACAGGAACTGTCGATAACATTCCACGCTCAGACCGTCCAAGGGATACTACTGTAGGGGATGACCGCTACCTACGGATTATGGGTCGGAGGAGCCCTGATAGCAACGCCACTTTTCGTGCAGCCACAGGACGTCGTGTTACGATTCGAACTGTGCGCAATAGGCTGCATGATGCACGAATCACTCCCGACATCCATAGGGAGGTCCATCTTTACAACCAGGTTACCATGCATCGCGGTACAGATGGGCCCAACAACATGCCGAATGGACCGCTCAGAATTGGCATCACGTTTTCTTCACCGATGAGTGTCGCATATGCCTTCAACCACACGATCATCAGATACGTTTTTGGAGCCAATCTGGTCAGGCGTAACGCCTTAGACACACTGAGCAGCGAGTGCAGCAAGATGGCGGTTACCTGCTGTTTTCGGTTGGTATTATGTGGGGCAGAGTACGCCTCTGGTGGTCATGGAAGGCACCGTAACGGCTGTACGATACGCGAATACCATTCACCGACCGCTAGTGCAACCACATCTGCAGCAAACTGGCGAGGCATTCGTCTTCGTGGACGACAATTCGCGCTCCCATCGTGCACATCTTGCGAATGACTTCCTTCAGGATAACGACATGGCTCGACTGGAGCGGTCAGCATGTTCTCTATTCATGAACGCTACCAAATATGGCTTGCATAGATTGAAAAGGGCTGTTTATGAACGACGTGACCCACCAACCACTCTGAGGGATCTACGCTGAATCGCCGTTGAGGAGTGGGACAATCTGAATCAACAGTGCCTTGATGAATTGCTGATAGTATGCCACGACGAATACAGGCATGCATCAATGCCAGAGAACGTGCTGCTGGGTTTACAGTTACCTTTGTGTATAGCAATCCGGAGTACCACCTCTGAAGGTCTCGCTGTATGGTGGTACGACATGCAATGTGTGGTTTTCATGAGTAATAACAAGGGATCTCTATTCCAAATTTCTGTAGAGGTTCCGGAACTCTGGGAACCGAGGTGATGCAAGACTTTTTTTTTGATGCGTGTGCAGTACCTAACTCTCGTTTGGAATATCCGATGGCAGGTATGATATGTAACGAATATCAGTCTGAATCAAAGTCAGAATCCGGTTGATAGACACTTCTAAAAAATGTCGAATAGCGAAGCGATCAACTGCTGGGCAAGGGGTGGCCATCATATGCTGCTTTCAGTCAGCTGTCCTCTGGCAATTGTCATAACTGCATGGTCTTGTCACTTTAACGTAACCACCTGTCAGCCACCTGATTAAACAAAGTCTCCAACACGAACTTGCAATAAGAGAGTCAAATAATGTTATGGAGATACCGACGTGGATGTGAATCCATACTAAACTCTGAGGCTGTGACAAGATGCACTAGGTTTCTCGGTTGAGGAATCATGGCACGAACAGCCCGATCGTAGTGGTACGAGAGATTCTCGATTGTGTTTAATTCCGCAGAGTTTCGTGGCGGGGAGAGTAAAATAAAATTCTGTCTTATGCTCTTCAAACCATGCAGATACACTTCGAACGGTGTGACTCTTCACTTTGGTCTGCTGTTAGATACCGTCATGCCGAGGAAGAAACGACATCCATGGTCTGGTGTGGAAATGTTCCCCAAGGATAGATGTATACTTGTTTTGATCCACTGTGCCTTCCACAATGACAATGTCACCCAGACGATGCCAGGAAAACATTCCCCAGACAATGACTCCCCATCCTGGATGCAGGATGTATGCTTTGAGACGTTTCATGCTATACATACGAACGGCCGTCTGTTCGGTGGAGCATGAAATGTGATTCTTCTTAAAAGGCCACCCGTCGCCAGTCAGTCAACGTCCTGTTGCGGCAGTGGCGTGCAAATTCCAGCCTTCGCCGTCGACAAACAGCAGTCAGCATGCGAACACGATCCAGGTTCCTCTGCAGAGGCCCATCGCAGCATTGTACGCTGAACGACGTTTGAGGAGGCAGTGTCGGTAGTTCTTTGTTTCATCTGACAGGTCAAGTGCCCAACAGTTGCACATCAATTCGCCCTTACCTATCTCCATAGATGTCGTTCACTTCTGCCGTCTATGGCCTGTTGTGCATCTCAGTTGAATCGACGCCGGTTTTAGCGAGTAAAATGGTTCAAATGGCTCTGAGCACTATGGGACTTAACTTCTGAGGCCATCAATCGCCTAGAACTTAGAGCTACTTAAACCTAACCAACCTAAGGACATTACGAACATCCATGCCCGAGGCAGGATTCGAACCTGCGATCGTAGCGGTCGCGCGGTTCCAGGCTGTAGCGCCTAGAACCGCTCGGTCACCCCGGCCGGCTTTAGATAATACCATTTTGCCATAAAATATACAGTTCAATCACTGTGGCACGCCAACAGTTTACGAAATTAGACGCTTTGGGAATGCTGCTACGCTTGGCCGGAAAGCGAATGAGTTTGCCCTTTATCATGTCGTATAAATCGCTTCGTTTCGTGCATTACGAGAACGACTGATTATTTTCCGCTCCCCTCTTCCCCGACACGATTTGTATACACTCAACTCTAGTGCTGTCATCTGAAACCGAAACGATATCGCTATACCGCGTGGGGGCTCCGTGACCCGTCCGAAAAGCAGCATTCCTCACATTTAACCTTGTAAGGCTGTTTGCTGAATACGCTGTTTTGCAGAGGCAGGTAACATCGTTAGAAACTTTCCCGGAAATGCAGAGATACTCGCAGCGCGTGGTGTCAATGTTGGTAGCTGCCTCCTCTCATAAATAAATGTAACAGAAACAGTGTAAATAGATAGTTTGAAACGATATCGCTTGACTGCAAAATCAGTACCGATAACTGGATTCAGTGGGACCCTTTAAAATATTTATGTATTTTCTGTTTACCATAACGCTGCAAAGGTGAAAGGGTTAATAAATTGAGCCTCAGAAGACAGAGGGCACATTCAAATATTACAGGAATTAAACTAAAGGGATATAATTTACTCCTGAATGTGGTAGATAAGAAAACACTCATTTGGTGAGTTCTTGAGATTTGCTCGTCGGTCTGGGACAGTAGACACTAGTATGATGAAAAAAGGGAAAGACGTAAGAGATTCAAAGAGGAGGCTGCTAGTTTTATCATTGTCAGTGTGAGTTTCGTAGAGATGCTCGACAAATAGCAGTGAGGAACGCTATAAGGAAGCTGCTGTTCATTCGCGAAGAGATGTTCACACCGTTCTGAATGACATCTGTTAGTTTGCTATATCCGCACACGTTGTACTATTTACAAGCGGACACCACGACTTTGGGATCACAGATTTGCTTGAAACTTTGTACGTCTTTAATAGCCCATTAAAATAACAATTTGCAGGTAGTAAGTTGCACTACTCTGGCAATTCTGAGAATATCGCAAGAGAAATTTTACGCATCTACTACGTAGCTGATGTTTCTGTGCGTCAATGCCGTGTGTTAGAATTCATTGTGGCCAAGTGGTTAGCGTTCGAGCAATGTAAGAGGAATGAGTATGAGGCGATGGATCGAGACCTCCTCAGACTTAAATTTTACTCTATATATTTTTCATCACTCGTCACATTATATAATTTATAGGACATTCGATTGTAATATAATTTAAAAAACCACGTATATGCGCATGAAGTGTTAGTGAATTTCATGTTATTTGACTACTTACAATTTTTAATAAAATTTAAATACTAGAACAAACATATAGTCATCGACAAGTAAATAAAGAAACATACAGAATTTTCCTCAAAATGTGGAACTATGCCTGTCGTGATTTACGAAATCCATTATACACGCGATTTGGTAAGGTACTCGTGACTACGTTGCACCAGGACGCTTTGGGTTTCAAACACACAGGCAGGCTCCATCTGGCCATGAGCTTGCGTAGGGTTGAGACGTTGTTAATGTAGCGAGAACGAATAGTTTGGGTGCAAATTTTTTGAATATCACAGAATTTACAGTTGTTCTACAAAAATGAGGGGGTTAAACCGTCACGTCATGCACTTTCGTCTTACAGAACTCGAACGCTAACCACTTGACCACCACGAACTTTTAACACCCGACATTTTGCACAGGACATCAGTGACGTAATAGACGCGCAAAACTTCTCTTGAGATTTTCTTGGAGCTGCCAAAATAGTGCACCTTACTACTTGCACGTAATGTTGTTCTAATAGCCTGCTAAAGGTGTACGAAGTATGAAGTAAACCCGTGGTCCACCGAGCGAGGTGGCGCAGTGGTTAGACACTGGACTCGCATTCAGGAGGACGACGCGTCCGGCCATCCTGATTAAGGTTTTCCGTGATTTCCCTAAATCGCTACAGGCAAATGCCGGGATTGTTCCTTTGAAAGGGCACGGCCTTCCCTAATCCGATGAGACCGATGACCTCGCTGTCTGGTCTCCTTCCCCGAAACAACCAACCAAATCCGTGGTCCCAGCGTCGTGGCCTCCCCTTGTTAGTATTTTTTAGCATTTTCTAAGTTTACTGATTACTTTCACCGCATATTGAATATCGATATCCATGCAGCGACAGTTTGTTAAGCTGTATGCAACAGTAAAACGTATTCTTTGCCTGTTGACAATGGTTTGTGGATTGATGAAGTCTTGTGGTGCACGCTCTGGGCGTAATATTTGAGGCCCAATAGGTCGCCAGCGTTTATGAGGTATAGAAGCGTTTCGGCTTGTGTTTTTTAATACTATTGCGATGAAATTGCATGCACCTTGAGATTCGTATTATGTATCAAGTTTCTGTGTGAACGAGTTATGTGTTGGAACGTAAGAGATTTTTGTGAATCAATGTAGTTTGAAATCTTTTTTGAGGAGGGAGTAATTCCAGTAATCAGTAAACATAATAGTTCATTTCACAGTGTGCTGCTGAATGGATATGTATTGTAAGGCATCCGGATTTTACAGACCATACATTAGCTTGATCCATAACGACAGTACGATACAGTATGAGAACCTCAGAAAATAATAATAATATTACAGCAAAAGCCGCCAATTTCAGTCAATCTCATGTACTGAAAACTAACAAAACAGTATCTATCAATATATGGACAGGGGCATGAATAAACAAGTTAAAGTGAAACGCATCTTGGGGACGAAGTGAGCAGGTGATTAATGACATAGGAAAACCCCATTTAGCAAGAGAACAGAAAGGGATAAGCCCATAACAATACACTATTCCTTTTAATGTAAATATGGCCAGGACCGAGTGTAAGTGGCTGCACGGCATTAACAGGACTACGATGCGACCCAGCAAGAAAAATAAAATTCACCTCTAGTGTGACGGTGATTGGCTGAAGCCATACTGGGCGACGCAGACCCAACACACTGGGGTAGATCGCATTTATATGAAAGCATTTTGAGACCTAAAATGTTCTCTCTCTCTCGTCTCTCGGCGGACCTCACAAGTGTGTGGAAAATAGCAAGGGTGTTGAGACCTTTGCTTGCTGCAAAGTGAGGACGATACGCTTCACATATTGTGGCGACAGATAGAAAAGAGGTAGTTAACTATTCCTGCGGGAATTTTTGCGAGCGAATAAATTGTGCACGTCGCTGAAACCCTTAGCGTGTGTGCAATAGCCATTACTTCGACTAGGGAAAGATTAACGTTCTACAGAATGCAAGAAAGTTGAGACAGAGAATTCAGCGAAGGCCAAAATATGGAATTAGCGTTTCAGATCCAGCACAGAGACAACGTCGTTGCAGACACTGTTTGGTGAAGTACAATGCACATTAGGCCACAGTAAATGTTGAATCTAGATCTTGCTCACTCCAACTTGCGTACACTTTGACCATTCAATACCAAAAGCTTAGATACTAACCTACCCTCACATTGCGTACATTAGAGTTTTTTCATTGGTTCAAAAAGTAAATTTATTCTTCACCAACGCAGTGCATTGACCATCTATGACAACGCAAATGTAAATGAGTTAATGAAGATTTTTGATCATTCTTTCTTGTGATAAATTTGTGTGTGTAGAGATAACGATTTTAATAATCGTTAATTCAATACGCCCAAGAGTTAAATATTTTGTTATTGAGTGTCAAAACTAATTGAACATGATTGTGTGTCTCACTTGACCCCTGAAAGCACTGTTGTGAAATTCTATGTAGAATAAGGAAGGGAATAGCTGTTTTGTCTTTCTAGAATAAGACCCAATCTTTCACCTTTATTAATTCATGCGTTCTAGTTATGTGACAGCAGCTTTTCTAATGGTTTTTGTTATGATCCACACCTGATATTAGCTGCCTTACAGGGCCAAGTTCATATTTATTTAGAATGTCTGTTTAACACCCTGGGCTTGTGAAGACAGTTCAGATGTTTTGTCAAAAAATGTTCAAATCTGTGTGCAGCCACACAGTCCATGACTGCAGCGCCTCAAACCGGATGTTTTGTCCATTTGTGCGCTGACACTATGGCGACTCTGACAGGATGCAAAATTACAGCATTGAGGGTTTGCTTTTGATAGATGCAAAACACACAATCATCTCAAACAATAACCTGACACAAATTGGAGGAAAAAATAATGTGAATGAGATTCAACTGTGTAGTAAGTGTAGACAGAATTGCATTCATGTATTTCTCATTTGCTGTGCACCACATTGTTGAACTGGGTTGTGTTGAGTTCTGACTCAACTCCAGTAACCGTAAGACTATATAAAAGACGAGGAAACGGGTTCAAATATTGAATATAGGAGCGTGAATGATATTCTGGGGTAGAATCACGTCTTACGATCTGATGTTAACCCGTAGTCAGGCTTGGAAAATTCGCGAACAGCATCGCTTAGTGGAACGCTCAAAAATGACAGAAAATAATCCATTAAGACAAAGGGAATCATGGAAGATCTTGATAGGATCGAGTTGGACACACAACAGGTATATCAGCGTGAACAATACAGACAGAACACGCAGAAATACGGAATGAGACCGAAAACGCAAAACATGATGTTCAATATTGTGCAAAGAATGGGCATGAGAACGGCGTTGTTAATGAATCAGACGCTGAGTCTGTAGATTGTGATATACAGGATATTCAACGAAACGTAATCATATTGAATCATTCAGGCTTGCAATTGCATGAAAGAACTAGTGTTAATGCTCCTACACTATGTTCAGAAGTGAAGGAAACGGTTCACGGAAAGCGAGACAGGGAACGGTTGCATCAGACAGCAACTGGCGAAAATGGTGTCAATGAAAGTGCCAACATATATGAAATGTTGCAGCGTTTATTATAACAATCTTAGGAGTCAGAAAAGCTTATATTATGGCGCTAGAAACAAGGGTAAAAATAATTAGAAGGGAGCATAAAACAAGGTCAAAAGGAATTAACACTGGGGCTGAAATAAACTAACAATTAAATACAAGAAAGGCCTGATACAATTCAAGGCCAATTAGTTCAAATACGAACTGAAGACAAGGAAGCACAAATCACGCTTCAAACGCTCGTTACAGGACACAAACAATGGAGAACAAACGTTGACACTGTCCAAGCACACATGATTACTTTGCGTGAAGATACGCACCAAAGTGTCAAAAAGGTTAAACAACAAGTCGAAGCTTTTGCCATCAAAGCGACGACGAAGGTCAGACATGTTATTGGTAAGACTATGTCTCACGAAAGAACGGCAAAAGCAGCATTAAGGAAACTCTATGCTCGTATTTTAAAAATACATGAGAAAAACGAACACCAATTTCAACGGCTGGGATCAGAAGTTTTACGTTCGATCGAAAGTCGTTGTGACGTAGAAAGCATTAGTGAGGAGTCGCAGACGACGACAGACTCCACTTTAGTTTCGGTAGATACTACTGTGAAAACTGCAAATTCAACAATTGCCCAGAATACGACAGAAAGGGTACGCTAATTTACGTGTGACGTAAGACGTAAAGGCACATGTGGATGCCAGTCCAAAACCGCAAATCGCGAACGGAAAATCAGTCCAAATCAGCGTATGCCAGAACATCACGGCCAAGCGGGAATCGAACAAAATCGGAAAGAATAAGTCGACAACGGAGAGAAAAATAACAGTAAAATATCCCGTCTGGATCGGAAAACGAACCAGACTATAAACTACGTGAACAGTCTGATAAATCAGATTGAAATGTATACAATTTTGGTACATACGAGGACATAGTACGACAGTATGACCGAGACTGTGTAATCATCACACCAGACACAGGAGTCAGTGTCGTAATAAATTACGACACAGCTGAAAATTTGAATCTCCAATTCTCAGTGGCAGATAACAAATACGTTAACAAGTTGAGTCAGGGTGCGAGTACAGACACACTTAACGTAGAATCTGACGAACCACAGTATGCAAGTGTGAAATATTGTCACACTTAAAAAATAATTGCCAGGCTCTAAAATCCAAATTAAACAAGATTACTCAGATGTGTGACGAGGAGACAAACTTAAAGGAAGTAGCAATGTGTGAAAATGACGATTTAAAATCTTGGTTGATTAGTTTAGAAGCTGATCTAGAAGCAGTGAGACTAAAGTTGGACAATTTAAAAAAGGGAAGTACTTCTCCACAAACTCTCGATGAGGACCATCAAATGTTAATGGAAAATGACGGAACTATGGATGTCCATAAACATCCAGTTGTGACGGAACTACGGAATTACGAAGTAATTGAGGACACATTAATGCACGAAGTCGAAGACGAGAGTACTTCGAAGGTAAGTCAGATACTTCGTGTACCAGTCAATGGTACCGTCGTTAACGCAATAGTAGACAGTGGGAGTGAGTTAACGGCCGTTATTCAATCTTTGTAATAGTGACAATGACTTATTAGTGTTAAAAGCATGAAAGTCAAAGTACACGGACCAATCATGGGACATTCGTTGAACGTCACAAGGCAGACAAGACTTGTATTTGACTGCCTGTGTCATGTAAGAGAAACGAATTTTGTCATAGTGCCAAAGATGTTCGTTTATATGATTATCGGAGCTGACTTCCTCAATCATCATAAAGCTGTGTTAGATATGGCAGAGAAAGTGTCACTTTAGGAGAAATCACATTAAAATTCGAGGAAAACCTGAGACATGAAGAAATGTGTGGAAATTATACACAGTTACAAATTAAAGTAGATGGAGACATTGCATGTCAGAATAATCCGCGATATCTGTGGACGAAAGAACCAGTGCCTATGGATTTGGGAATACATGAAGACATTTACAAAGAGATCGAAAAGAATACTAAGTCTAGGGCGGGGTTAACAGATCACCTTAGGTTGGAATTAGATGGAAAATTACGCAAGCATGCGATTGTATTTGAACCGAGACCTGGAGCAATTAAGGGTCTATAATACAGATTCGAGGTTAAGGGCCGTAAGTCTTTTAGAGTAGCTCCATATAACGACCCATTGAGTTACCAACACGCTGTATTCTTAGAGTTAAATGAGATGGAACAAGATGGTATTATTGAACAGGTACCGTCGACTTATAACAGCCCATAACGTGATGTAGGGAAGATGGATGGAACGATGCATTTGGTGTTAGATTCCAGACAAATTAACGCAACTATAGTTCCAGAAACAGATCGTCCTGAGAAACTAAAGGACTTCCTCAAAAAATTTCATAATGTAAAAGTATTCTCATCACTCGATTGACGATCTAGCTCTTGGCAAATTGAATTAGCTCCTGAATGTAGGAAATTTACTGCATTTACTGCTTTTGAAAGGTGTTATAGGTTTAAAAGACGCCCGTTCAGATTAAACATTTCATCCGTAGCTTTTATTCGAGGTCTAGGAAGTTTTTTCTCTAAGGAGTTACAGGAACAATTGACGTGTTATGTGGATGAAATCCTCATAGCAGAGTCGTCGTGGGAGAAACATAATGAAATTCTGGATACGTTACTGAAAACACTTAAAGAACATGGGATAACAAACTTGGAATCATCCAAATTTGGAACACAACACACAGAGTTCCTATGACCTGTCATATCTGCACAGGAAATAAAACCGTACCTAGAAAAACTAGAGGCAACAAGAAATTTTGTAACACCATATAATAGGAAGACACTCAGAGGCTTTCTGAGACTAGTAACATTTTTAAAAGGTTCATCTGTATAGACTCTAGTTACACCCCGATTACGCAGTTTAACTGGCAAAAACACTCCATGGATATGGGATGATACTGCAGAACAAGAATTTCAGAAATTGAAAAAGGCGTTAGCGGAAGCACCGATATTGTCACACCCAGATCTTACATAAGATTTTTGTATGGCAACAGACAGCGCCAAGACTGGGTTAGGTATAGTATTATTTCAACATTATTAACAATATGGACAGATAACGCTTAAGACCATTGCATTTGCGAGTGATGTGTTATCAAAAAGTAAGAGGAATTATTCCATTGCACAGCAGGAAGCTTTAGCGGTAGTCTGCGGTCTCCGAAAGTTTAGATATTTTCTATTCGGAAGGAAAACTATTGTATATACAGAGCATAAAGCTCTGGAGTTTTTACTCACAGCGAAGTTGACACATGATTGGCTAGCAAGGTGGATTTTGACCTTGCAGGAGTATGATTCCTGTGTAAAACATATACCAGGACTGGCAAACACCTCAGCATATTTTCGTTCCCGGTATCCACATGGTGCAACCCCAAGCAACACGAAGTTCGGTGCAGATGAAGACCAAACTGGTATATGTTACATAAGAGAAGTTCCTTTTGAAAACTACATTACAACATCTGTCTCAAACATTTCAAATGAACAGAACGATGACCGAGGGTTTGTTAAGGATCAAACATACGAGTAAATGGAAGAACAATTACTCGGCTGACATTCTTCAGTGTTATTTGCTGAAGAATGACAAGCTGTTCAACAGACGAGACCCAAGTATAAGTTTATGGACAGTATGTGTTCCTGATGAACTCATGAACAAGTACATATGGTACATTCACTTAAAGAAACCCCACATTTCCAAAACATGGAAAGAAGTATTTGGCAAATACTCAAAAAATGTAAGGGTTGCCAACATGCCAAACACGTTACCTCTCAGACTAGACCACCAGTATCACCCATAATACCGAAAAAACTGAAACATCTAGCAGCAACAGATAACCATCAATTCGATATGTCTAAGAATTATAATTTTTGTTATTGAGTGTCGAAAGTAATTCAACATGATTGTTGTATTTCGCTTGACCCCTGAAGGCACACTTGAGAAGTTATATGTAGAATAAAAAAGGGAATAGCTGTTTTGCCTTTGTAGAATAGACCCCAATCTTTCAACTTTATTAATTCATGTATTCTAGTTATGTAACAGCAGCATTTCTAATGATTCTTGTTATGATCCGCACATGATGTTAGCTGCCTTACGGGGCCAAGTTCATATTTATTTAGAATGTCTGACACCCTGGGCTTGAGAAGAGAGTTCAGATGTTTTGTCCATTTGCGCATTGACAGTATGACTGGCCGAATGGAGAAACGGATGTGGCAATGAGTGTATCATTGTTGCTAGTACCTTGTAGGAGGCCCATGATAAAGGAATTTGTTGCTAGCGCACTAGAGCAGATGTAATTTCGATGGATTGCTCACGTGCTGCATGCGATATGTAAGCTGTAAGAGAATCTCAGACCAGAGAGCAGTGTTGGTTGCAGTAAGAGCAATGCCAGTAGGAGTAAGTAGTAGCTAGCAGTCGTGTGTATCCAGTTGGGTGGGCTGGTCGTGGGGAGCGATGGCGGTGCCTGAGCGATGTAATATAAGGTAAAAGCAGCCCTGCGCATATGCAGTTTGTTATAAGAAAATTTATACTATTGTTATATCAAGTCCCATGAAAATATTATTAAAAGATTTTTTGTAACAATCATTTTTATAAAATTAACTTTTTGACCATCATTCATCTGAATTTAAAGAATTTACTAATTTCTGCAATCCATGGTCATCCTGATTATCGTAAAGAAAAATCAGTCGTTGCCAGAAAAATTTCTTATAAGAGCAGATATATACGCGTTATCCGGCGACTTCATTGAGGTAAGAATTTTAAATTTATTCAGAATGATCTTCAGGGCCATGACGCAGCACTGCTGACGTCAAAAATGTACCAGTTTCGATTCACACTCAGTTGAAAGGTTATATACGAGTCACATTTTTTATTACGAGGTTAGGCACATTGTATTATTGATAGGTTACGGAATTTATCTGTTGAGAGGTTACACTAGAACTCTAATGTTACACATATTTTTACTGTTGGGAGGTTACAACCTTCATGGGAGTGCTGCACATCATTCCAAAAGAAACAGAAAAAAAACAATATTTCCTCCATAATACACTTCGTGTCACGGCCACAATGTCAAAATTTGAGAAATTCGTACTTTGCTCGAATGGAATAACTACCGTATTGAAAAATCGGGTGGAAGTCAGAGGAGAGGGGGGGGGGGGTGGAGGAGGGTAGGACGTTGTGGGGTGCTCCATTGGTATTGATACACTACTTACTTTCCGACCCATAGAGCTTGCAATGTACATACTGGTATTTTGATGTAGGTAAGACACTGTACTTCCACCAGGAACTACAGTGTTCAAATAAATCCTGAAAATCCTGACTTAGGTTTTCCATTGATTCCATAATTCACTCCAGGCTAATGACGGACTATTTCCGTTGACTGGGTTACAAATGATATCCATACAGCCATATTCTTTTCCAATAGAGATAGTGGAAATGTTTTATTGTTGTGGTCGTCATTCCCAAGACACTTTTCGCCCAACTTTGCGTACTGGCGTAATTTGCGTAAGTCTTTTCATATTTGCGTAGCTATTGCAACCTTGAAGAGTTGCTTCAAAAGAAATGGACAATGTAACATCCAATTTATTTTCCGTGCCTTTGATATTCTTACATTATTTGCGTAATTCTTGAGAGACGAAAATAAACTTTTTCCACATAATCGTCTATTTCGACTGCCTAACTCCACCGTGGAACTGAGGCCTGTATACTCGTAAATGTACGATAGAAGTCAGAATCAGTACGTTTCAGCCACTTTTTATCAGACTTCACAAGTTATTAATCATCTTCAAATCTCGTTCTGTCTCGTGATTCTCTCATTTTACAAAAGAGGTGGTAATCACAGCAATTTAAGGTGTAATCTGAAACTATTTCTACAGTTTGTAGAAGCTGTGAAGCGCAATCAACAAAAAAAATGTTTTAATAATTTATTTTTCCTACTGTAATGTATACACGAAACAACTAAAACTTCACTTCTGCTCTCCTTCCTGGTGTTCGAATTTTAACGATTATCGGCCGGCCGATGTGGCCGAGCGGTTCTAGGCGCTTCAGTCTGGAACCGCGCGACCGCTACGGTCGCAGGTTCCAATCGTGTCTCGGGCATGGATGTGTGTGATGCCGTTAGGTTAGTTAGGTTTAAGTAGTTCTAAGTTCTGGGGGACTGATGACCTCAGATAAGTCCCATAGTGCTCAGAGCCATTTTTTAACGAGCATCCCTGGTTTTTACAGTGAAATCTGCGCGTTTTATGTGTAAGTCACTGACTAACCGAGTAAGTAGAGGTCACATATGCACCATATTAAGGAGCAAACGACGTACAGGGTAATTCTGTGATGACGTTACAAACTCTCAGCGATGATGGAGCAGGTTAAACGTGTTAGTTTGTGGCAACGGACCCTGGCCTAGCAACGTTCGAATGGAAAATTATAAACAAAAATCGTTCTGAAGTTGGTCCTCTTATACTGCAATCTCACTGCGTTTCATATTTTGGAAGGAAGTAGTATGGATTAAAACAAGAAAAAAGTATCAGTAAAGATGCATTCTGAAGTGCTAGCCCTAAGATATATGAGTACTTGTTCGTCCTTCCTAATATGAAACGCATCTCGTCTACTGAAGACGTGCTAATAGCTCTCAAGGTATGAACTTTAGAGCCCGCGTTTGCACGGCATTTTTCCTTGTTTTGGTGCAGGCTTCCTCCTCCCAAAATGTGAAAGCAGAGAGCTTTCTGTAGAAGAGGCTCGCTACCTGAGGTATCAGAACGATTTTCGCGTGTAACTGTCGACTCAGTCGTTCGAACCAGGGTGATTCACGTCAAACTCATCCGTTTACCCTTGCCCTTAATTTCTGAAAATTTTTGTTAGCTCTGCAACTTTCTTTCCACATTTTTTTCGAAGTTCGATGCTTTATTGCGAGAAACTTCGCCAGTTATCGGGGCCCATTTCAAAGCCGGACTCATCACTGGAGACAATTCTACTCCATTCAATGAGATGTCAGGCCGAAGCGTGTCTGGAGGCGGCGCAGACAGCAGTGGGAAAGCAGCCCGACTGTCACCCCATATAAGGCCCGACAACCTGGAGTGAAGGTTTGGGGCGTCATTTCTGTTCATGGAAGGACGCCTTCCGATTTCATCCGCGGCGCCATTACAGCACAGCGATAAGTCGACAATATTTTGTGTCCGGTTTCGTTGCACTTCATGGCAAGCAATGCTGAGCTTACATTTCATCAAGGTAATGCCCGCCCCCACACTGTGAGAGTTTCTGCTGCTTATCTTCTTGCCTCCCAAACCCTACCTTGGTTAGAAAGGCCACGGGATTTCTTCTCAGTTGTAAACGGTTAGAGCATTATGGGCAGCGCCCTCCAACCAGCTCGGGATTTTGACGACCTATAGCGTCAATTGGACAGTATATGGTAAGGAGGACATGTAAATACGATGGCAATCGATGCCAAGCCGAATAACTGCTTGCTCAAGGGCTAGAGTGTGGTATCGATACCTACGATGCCACTGCTTAGGTTGGCACTACGACAGACACCGACGACAGCGCCCTCTAGCCGCGGTTGGAGAGCTCTACGAGCATTGCAACAGATTCGCCCCATTTTGATTAGGTGCAGTCAGCCAGAAAACTTGGCTTCAGTTTGCTCTCCATATGACGGGTCGAAGACTTCGCATCTGTACAAAGTTATGTATTCTTTCTTGCACCAGTAAACCACCTTTACTCACTGCAGTACCGACGTATTTTTCCTGCTCCTTCACGCGCCGCCTTCCAGGGGGGATACAAAATAGAGGTTTGCTAACTCGTCACTGACTTGCTCAATTTGAGAAGCTCTTTCACTTCAACACATCACTCAACTTTTATGAAATTGTAATCGTTTATTAGTCTGTACCGATTCCTTTGTGATGCGTCGTGATTTTTTTTTTTTTATGAGAGTGTAAAACGGTTCACGAATTATGCTAGCCCTGTCCACCACGGTTCTTAAAACATCTGTTGTGTGTCTAGTGCGCTGGTTAAATCCTTACGAAGGTAATGATCAGTGTACGTTGCGTTTATATACATCTTCTGGCTCGAACATCCCGTCCACACCTTCGATTACAGACACATCCAGGGAAATAAGTTACCAATTACTCTCCGTCTCCATATTCAATTGTAGTTTTTGGTTGATAGTATTAAGATGTACCAAGTGGGTATCCAACTCTTCTGCACCACGTGTCCATACCATGAAGGTACCATCAACATAGCCGCCACCTAGCAGGACTTTTACTGCACCGACCGTTGTTCAGAAGTCTCCATAAACAAAGTGGCCCCAGCTAGACTAAGAATATCGAAGTGTGGAAATCTTTGCTGGTCCACCAAGAAAGTTTAACCTTGCCCTTGTACATGGACTGAGGGAGTGAGGAGGTTGACCAGAAGCATCGAAAAAATCGAGCAGTGAACAGGATAAACAAGTCTGAATAAATCTGTACGCGGCGATAAGCGACTGCGGGCGGACCTGCTGATCTTGCTACAAGTGCCCTGTGAGCTCTAACCGGAGGTGGTGGCTTCAGTTATTTAGGAGACCCTCGTGGTGAAACCGGGGTCAGATGTGGTACGCGTGATGTCAGAAAACATATTCAGTAGCAAGTGGAGGGAGACAGTGAGCGAAGCGGGGGTGGGGAGGGAGTGTAATTGCTGGAGCAGTGGCCCGGCTGCGGCGAGATGCAGTTAGCGTCGGCTAATGGCCGGCCTAAAAGCCCGGACGTGGCCGGCGTGTGGTGGGGGCAGCGGCGCATTTGCAGCCCGCCTGTGGACGCCCACAGACGCACGTTCTGACGGACGTAACAGGGAGGCGGCGTCGGACACTTGCACATACACCGCATTTCTGATTCCGCACTCAGCACGTGCGTGGCGATCGATTGTTTACTGCTGGTCCGTCACTAATACACGCTCATGTGACAGGCTCATTAACACATTATTACCTACAGCGTAAGTCACCTGCACCTTGCACCTCTTTAAATCCTTTAGTGACCAGTGGGACATACGTGTCCTACATACAAATTTATTTCCCCAAGTTCACAGGGATATGAAAGTCCCGCACTTATGCGGTGCTGCAGTCTAACGTTGAAGGTATCAACGGTTTCGAGACGACATGCACATTATTTGGCACCTAATGCGGAAGATGTAGCTTTAATGTTTCAGCTGCGCACTGCTTGCCTTGTGTTTTGGCAGTTGTATGTAATTTATTTTCCTGTCTGCTATAGGTAAGACCAGTAAAGGTATGAATTATCTTTTCTACACTGTTTCGTAGAAATATACAGATTTGTGCACATAATTACTGACAAATTTGTTTAGTGGTTTTTTCTTATGGCCAGTGTCTACAGAGAACTTTTACCTGTGCCTTTTGTTCATATTTGTGTCTAAGTTCTTACAAATTTTATATTGTAATCGACCCTCTAATCTATTATTTCCCTCGATTTGATATGAAACAAACTCCAAAAACAGGTTGTTTTTGTAATGAATTCTCCCATTCCCCTTCTCTTTATATTTCACTCAGTTTCAAGTTGCTTTACAAGAGCAAAGTGAAAACAAAGTCGTACAAATTTCTCATCTTTATTACAGTTCCACCTGATGAAACACTCTACAACAACAACGTTCAAAAGAAAATAAGAAAGACGGTGCCTATCACTAACAGCATATTTTTCTCTCTGCTGTTCGAACTGGTCTACGGTTCCCACTACAGCTGCGTACTCCGTTATGGATAAAGTCAGGATGTAGCTAAGGCTGTTCCATCTCCATTTTTTCTGATGTCGAATCGTATATCGTTCGGGTGGTGAGGCGATGACAAAACTGTAACTGGCTTCCACGTATTAATGGTACTTACTTCGTACTTTTTACGGATCCTAATCCACAGTAAAAAATAAAAATTAGAAAAGGCCTCCAAGAAAAATAAATTTAAGAAACCATTTATTCGTCCTTGAACACTTCTGACAAATATGTTCCACTTAAAGTCATTATAAAACTGTGAGCAACAATCGAAATTTAGAAACATGGCTTCACTCTGTATCCATTTAAAATCCAGAAAACCAAATTTTACAGTAAAATGTGAAATTTTTGTAAATTCTATCATGAAAGAGTTAATTCCTTAGCTGTTGGAGACATCGGAACGAGGTTTTCGGCAAATTGCAGCAGGTAGAGGCGCACGTAATTTTGTTATACAGGCTGATCCATGACAATTAGGTCTACAGCTTTTTTCCTCCGTTTCGAATAGATGGCAGCAGCAAAAATTGGTGGTGCAGTTGGTAGGTCATTTAAGTGCCATAAATACACTTCGGCATTTGTGAACATAGTGCCTTCAAAATATTAGTCGATTTTTGATTGCGTTATATAGTTACTGTCGATTGAATACGGTAACTTTACAAGACAGATCCTCGACATTTATAGAAACTTTTCATTTTCTACTTTTACTTGAAGAAATCTGCGACTGAGCCTCAAAGTACTAGCTGAGACCTATGCTGAGGCACTTACTAGTGAAAGAACGTGCACAGAACGAGTTCTTCGCTTCAAAAACGGTGACTTTGATGCCGAAGATCGGCATGGTGGAGGAAGAGAGGTTTTCGAAGCTACTGAACCGATAGAAACGACCGCTGGAGATCGTTTTTGAAAGCAATTGATGTGTTCGAATTGAGCACTGTAAGACACACGGCCACAATACAGCGAGACATGAAAAGGTGGTTTTTCAGCATGACAATGCTCGACTCCATTTCACAAAAACAGTCCAAACACACTAGGACAGACTGAAATGCGAAGTCCCACCCCACCTGCCGTAAACTGGACTCGCACTCGGGAGGACGACGGTTCAATCCCGCGTCTGGCCATCCTGATTTAAGTTTTCCGTGATTTCCCAAGTCGCTCCAGGCAAATGCCGGAATGGTTCCTTTGAAAGGTCACGGCCGACTTCCTTCCCCGTCCTTCCCTAATCCGATGAGACCGATGACCTCGCTGTCTGGTCTCCTCCCCCAAACAACCCCCCCCCCCCCCCAACCTGCCGTATTCTCTAACCACTGCTCCTTATGACTACCATCGGTTTCTATCAACGGCACACAGGCTGGCTGACCAGCACTTCGCTCATTCACTATGTGATATAACGTATCCGGACACGAGGCTGAAAATGACTTACAAGTTCGTGGCGCCTTCCATCGGCAATGCAGGAATTCAGTATGGTATTGGCCCACCCTTAACCTTGATGACAGATTCCACTGTCGCAGGCATACGTTCAATTAGGTGCTGGAAGGTTTCTTGGGAAATAACAGCTCATTCTTCACCGTGTGCTGCACTGAGGAGCGGTATCGATGTTCCAAAACAACCCAAAGGTGTTCTATAGGATTCAGGTCAGGACTGTGTGCAGGCCAGTCCATGACGCGGATGTTACAGTCGTGTAACAATCCGACACAGGCCGTGCATTATGAAAAGGGCTCGGTCGCGTTGAAAAATGCAATCGCCATACCCGAATTGCTCTTCAACAGTGGGAAGCAAGAAAGTGCTTGAAGCATCAATGTAATCCTGTGCTGTGATAGTGCTACGCAAAACAACAAGGGCTGCAAGCTCCCTCCCTGAAAAACACGACCACACGGTAACACCACCGCCTCCGAATTTTACTGTTGGCACTACACAAACTGGCGAGATCACGTTCACGGGGCGTTCGCCATACCCACACCCTGCCATCGGATCGCCACATTGTGTACCGTGATTCGTCATTCTACACAACGTTTTTCCACTGTTGAGTCATCCAATGTTTACTCTCCTTATACGCGAGGCTTCGTTTGGCATTTACCGGCGTGATGTGTGGCTTATGAGCAGTTGCTCGACCATGAATTCCAAGTTTTCTCACCTCTCGCCTAACTGTCATAGTATTTGCAGTGGATCCTGGTGCAGTTTGGAATTCCTGTGTGATGGTCTACATCAGGGGTTCCCAACAAAATTTTCTCGAGGACCCTCTCATCGAGCATGATTGGTACCTTGTATCATAGTATCAAGTAGCTAAAAAAGCCAAATTAAGAGTCTTTTATACGTTTTCTATTTTTGGTACTTAGAAAAAAAACACTGACATATTCATTATTGAAAAAATATTGAGCTTAAAACTTTTTCAGTTTAGCCATCATTGTTATTGTTAAGTTTTTGATTATTGCTCAGAATCTTTGTCTTCAAATCTGTTTTTTTAATATAACAAACTCATTAAAACAATAAAAATTGAGTATGAACTGAAAATGACAGGAAAAAATTAAAACTGGGTGTACTGGTCTTCCGTGTACTACACTTGAAACTGCACTGAGTAGACATGTGTGAAAAATAAGGAAACACTAATTTCATACAAGGTATTATTTACTTGAAAAAATGTAGTTACAACAGAGTACTCCAGTATACAGTTAAAATTTTTAGTTCTTAATGAGATGAGTTCAATCTGACCTTTGAATTAATTATTTCTGAAATATTAGGTTCCAAACTTGAAACTTTCACTCCGAAATCCGACCGCATGTCGAGCCGATTCCTACATTTATTTTTCGCGAAACACATGGAAGAAAATGTTTTCTCACACCGATACGTGGTTGCAAATGGACGGATCTTTTTGATTGCCTTATCTCCAAGTTTCTTGTAGTCCTTGCGTGCTGATTCCCAGAAGTATGCAATTTTATCAGGGATGAAAATGTTTATCATCGTACTAAAGTTGGCTTTAGGAAAACGCTAGTCACAGAAGTCAGCGTTTGCTAAAGCTCCGCTCATGCAGGAAGCGGCCAAAAAAAAAAATCTTTTATCATACGAAATACATTTAATATACTTTTTATTCTAATAGCATCTTGCGGGCCCCTCTGGTATAGCTCACGGACCCCTGGAGGTCCGCGGACCACCTGTTAGGAACCACTGGTCTAGATAGATGTCGGCAGATTACGCATCTCGTGGTCGTGCGATAGCGTTCTCGCTTCCCACGCCCGGGTTCCCGGGTTCGATTCCCGGCGGGGTCAGGAATTTTCTCTGCCTCGTGATGGCTGGGTGTTGTGTGATGTCCTTAGGTTAGTTAGGTTTAAGTAGTTGTAAGTTCTAGGGGACTGATGACCATAGATGTTAAGTCCCATAGTGCTCAGAGCCATTTAACCCTCGGCAGATTACACACTACGACCATCGTTAACTGTCGGCGGTCTCTTCCAGACAACAGATGAGGTCGGCCTGTACGCTTTTTTTCTGTATGTGTCCCTTCACGTTTCGACTTCACTATCACATCGGAAACAGCGGACTTATGGATGTTTAGGAGTGTGGAAATCTCGCGTATAGACGTATGAGACGAGTGACATCCAATCACCTGACCACGTTCGAAGCCCGTGAGTTCCGTGGAGCTCCCCATTCTGCTGTCTCACGATGTCTAATGACTGCTGAGGTCACTGACATGGAGTACTTGGCAGTAGGTGGCAGCACAATGCACATAATATGGAAAATGTGTGTTGTGAGGGATCTCTGGATACTTTTGATCACATAGTGTATGAATAAATTCGGATCGATTGATGGATCTCCTCAAAAGACGCCCTGTCCTTCCGCCGTGAGATTCGTATGCTGCCCGAAAGATAGGAGAAAGAAGTAGACAGCAATGGCCACTACTGTGAATCTGAAGTGTCTCCGGACAATCTACATCTACATCTATACTCCGCGAGCCAGAGAGCGGTGGGACATCAACCTGAATATCACCCGCCATACGCCACTGCTTTTCTTAGCAGAACCCCTTTGGTTGTTATTCGCGGCACCCTTCAAGAAATTCAGTACGTTAGCGGTTTTCTACGCATAGTTTTTTTGCCTTTCATAACAAGCCATCCTGGGTTTACATTTCAGCGACATACTGCCCTCCTGCACATAAGGAAAGTTGCTACTTCTTGTCTTAGTGCTTGCCAAACCCTTCCTTGGCCGGCAAGATTGCCGGCTATATCTCCAACTGAGAACGTTTGGAGCAGTATGGGCAGGGCCTTCCAACAAACTCGGGACTTTGGCGATCTAACGCGTTGCCTGGACAGAATTTGGTAAGATATCCGTCGAAAGAACGTCCAAGAAGTGTATTATTTACTGCCAGGCCGAATAACTTCTTGCATATGGGCCAGAGCGGGACTAATGCGTTAATGATTTGCTCAGATTGTAAGGCTATCGCATTCAGATTTCTTTTTGCCTTATGCACATTTACAAGAGGATGTGAACTACCTACGATCGACCATTAACAAGAAAATTATCCTAAAAAGGAGGTAGATCGTGCTCTTCGCTGCAGAGGGAGAATTAGCATCAACGAGGAACAACGGCCGCCTCACAGCGAAGTGTTTCTTAAGTTTGTTGGTATGATTATATATCGCTTCCGGAATATGGTGGGCAAATATAAGCTGAAACTATTTCAGTCCTACCAGGACAATGAAAGAATATCTAAGAACGGCAAAAGATATGCGACATCTTTTACCTACGCCGGGTGTATATAATATTCCTTGTAGTTGTGAATTAGCATATGCTGGTTGAAAATGGTTCAAATGGCTCTGAGCAATATGGGACTCAACTTCTGAGGTCATCAGTCCCCTAGAACTTAGAACTACTTAAACCTAACTAACCTAAGGACATCACACACATCCATGTCCGAGGCAGGATTCGAACCTGCGACCGTAGCGGTCACGCGGTTCCAGACTGAAGCGCCTAGAACCGCACGGCCACACCGGCCGGCGCATATACTGGTACCACGGAAAGTGTTAACACTCTTTTAGGTTAACGTAACAGGAACTGTCGTCTGGGACATACAGATAAATCGGCCGTAGCACAACATGTACAACATGATAGTAATGATGAAATAAAGTTCAGTGAGACGAGCGTATAAGGATAGATCGCACTGTCATTCTCATATCTAAGGAGAGGCTATTGATATTTATAAACACCGTAATAATTTTAACAGAAAAGAGGAATGTGCCGAAGTAGGTAAAATGCGGGTGCCAACTTTGCACAGACAGAAAGTCAATCGATTACTTTCAATCGAGACTGTTGCCACTACCAAAGATAGTCTCGTCGCTGGCGTCACGTGATGGACTGTAGTGTCCACTGTACCGGCTATATATTCGACACTCCTTGTTACAGGATAGGGTCTAATGAGTAATTCGAACAAATTAAGTAATAGTACTCGCTGAAGTTGGTAACGTTAACTGCATTGATCGGGAGGAGGAAGAAAATGCAAGGTGTTGTGGTAAGGGAAGCACATCGCGTTTGGGCAGACTGCAAATTCGCAGCCTATGATGCAGCGATCACGTGCGCGTGACATCAAGATAACACTAGCCAACAGCCATTTTGCATGTGGGATATGATACACAACTACTGTGGGTTTTAGTGTGTAGAATCAGAATATACCTTTCAAAATGTTCTAGCACGTAGAATTTGAGTTTTTAAGGGTTTTTTGTTTCTCGTATTCATTATTTCGCTTTTTGCTGTATTTCTGTTTTGATGTTTAATTGTTGGGGTTGGGTTGTTTCGGGGAAGGAGACCAGACAGCGAGGTCATCGGTCTCATCGTATTAGGGAGGGATGGGGAATGAAATCGGCCGTGCCCTTTCAAAGGAACCATCCCGGCATTTGCCTGGAGCGAATTAAGGAAATCACGGAAAACCTAAATCAGGATGGCCGGTCGCAGGATTGAACCATCGTTCTCCCGAATGCGAGTCCAGTGTCTGACCACTGCGCTACCTAGCTCGGTGTTCAATTTTTTTATTTTTTTATTTTTTTTATTTTTTTTATTTTTATTTTTTAGATTTGCAGAGAAGAGTTAGAAGATCTACAAATCGTCAATAAATGGTTTGTGTGGTAATCCAGTGGTGTGAAAGAGATCCTCAGCGAGTGTTTCCTGTGAAAGATAGTGCAAAATTTGTGTGTTTAACACTTACACTAAGAAAAATGGCAACTAGTAAATCTCATTGCTTTCTAAACCACACCGACAACTTTCGTTATATGTGTGGGAGATTCACTGCAAAAGCCCAAAGAAAACCAAGCACTGATTTGGTTGAGGTGGCATATAAATTATTTTTCGATTGTCCTGTTGGTGATCAAGATAAAAATTTTGCACCTCATATTGCCTGCATGACCTGTTCTACAACCTTAACCGAGTGGTTGAAAGAAAAACGTCGAGCCATGCCACTCGTTATTCCAATAGTGTGATGTGAGCCAAAAGACCATTATTGGGACTGTTGCTTCTGTCCTACAAATATTTCGGTACATTCAAGCAAAACAAGACATAAAATAAAGTATCCAAATGTATCTTCAGTGCATTTCCTTGTGCCCCATGATGAGAGGTTGCCTGTTCCTGTCTGAAATTTGAAAGCCACTGAACCAGACACCATGTCAAGTGAATCAGAAAATTCAAAAATGGTTCAAATGGCTCTGAGCACTATAGTACTTAACATATGAGGTCATCAGCCCACTAGACTTATAACTACTTGAACCTAACTAACCTAAGGACATCACACACATTCATGCCCAAGGTAGGATTCGAACCTGCGACCGTACGACCGTAGTAGCAGCGCTGTTCCGGACTGAAGCGCCTAGAGCCGCTCGGCCACAACGGCCGACCACAGAAAGTATTGAACTTAGAGTACTGCCCTCAATATCATGACACTTCGCATCAGCTCTTTAATCAAAAGGAAATGAACGATTTGGTTCGCGATCTAAGACTTTCGAAACGACAAGCTGAACTCTTGGGGTCTGTTGAGACTGCAACAACGGAACCTTCTAGCTCCAGGGACAAAAATTTCCTGTTTCAGACTAAGAGGTGCTTCCTTTGTTCAGTATTTCGATATGCAGAATTCAGTGTGTGTAAAGATGTCAGTGGTCTGATGATGCAGCTAGGTGTACAACATAATCCACAGGAGTGGCGACTACTTATTGACTCCAGTAAAACCTGCTTGAAAGCAGTACTACTGCATAATGGCAATGCATTTCTATCGGTACCTTTGGCTTACGTAGTACACATGGAAAAACTTATGAAACCATGGCTTTGCTGCTAGAGGCAATCAAATATAAGGATCATGAATGTCAGCTTTTCTGTGATCTAAAATTTGTTTCACTCCTTACGGGTTTACAAGCTGGATTCACGAAATACTGCTGCTTTTCGTGCCTTTGGGACAGTCGTGACACCAAGAACCACTACACTGTCAAGGAATGGCCTACAAGGAAGTCATATGTCCCTGGAAACGTAAATAAAAACATTACCCCATTGGTTGACCCAGATAAAATTATCAAGTTGGGCCTTATCAAGAACTCTGTAAAAGCTCTGGATAAAGATGGTGAGGCCTTTAATCACTCAAAAGAAAATTTTCCCAAATTAAGTGAGGCAAAGCTGAAAGGGGGATGTTTGTTGGACCAAAAATAAGAAAATTGCTCGAAGATCCAACCTGTAATACCAAACTCACAGAAATCCAATTAGCTGCTTGGTCTTCTTTTAAAGCAATTGTGAAGGGCTTTTTGGGTAACAGAGAAGACAAAAACTATGTTATCATTGTGAATGATCTGTTGGACAACTGTAAGAACATGAGGTTTAGAATGTCGCTTAGAATTCATTTTTTAATTCTCACCTTGATTTCTTCCCGGAAAATTTGGGAGCGATGAGCATGGTGAACGCTTTCACCAAGACATTCTTACCAGGAACACCGTTACCAAGGCCATTGGAACTCTTGGATGATGGGTGACTACTGCTGGGGCCTTGTTAGGGAGAGTGATGAAACGGCAAACAAAAGAGCAGCTCCGTGGTCGCATTTTTCAAAAACCAAAGACGATAAAAAGCGAAACAATCTTCTGAGCAAATTTGGACCTTTTAATGGCATCATCCCCATGTATACAGATAAAATAGTATTGATTTCATACATACTGAATGTGTTTTATTTCGCTATTACCATTTTTTATCCTGCAGTGTATCTAGGGAATGTGAGGTCATAAAGAGAAACTGATTTTACCGGTGTATTCAGCGCCCCAAAATTAAGCAAATCCACGCATTTACAAACCAGATGCCGAAAAAAATTTAGATTTGTTAACTAGTGTAACCGTCGACAGCGTTCTTCCAGCTGTGTCTTAAAGAAGGGTAGCATCGGTCATCTTCGGCAACTTCCGCCTATGTTTGCGAACTTTATTCACTCTCTCTCTCTCTCTCTCTCTCTCTCTCTCTCTCTCTCTCTCTCTCTCTCTCCCGCACAGCGTAGCCGCATGCAGACCATTCGAATGGGTCAAGCGCCTGAAGGGCTCTAAAACATCCTTGGGAAAGACGATTCTAGTGTAGCCTCAATCGACTACTCTGCGATCCCACGGGAGACTGTAGCAGTTGCTAGCATACTTGAAGTTGTTCAAATCCATGTCAGGCCATTCCTATTCGAATTTTCAGTATTTGCTTTATTGTGAAGAGCAGAGTAATCACGTAGATGTACCAGAAATCGTTTAAGAAAACTGTCAGGTTGGTTACTCTGAGAAACATACTGCGGATTTTCTTTCTCCCAATCCGAGTTTGTACTTCATCTCTAATGATCTCACTGTCGGCCAGAAGTTAGAACCTGATATTTCTTCAAATAAGTTGGGTTACCAAAGTACTGAACGCTGACGAAGAGTAAATGAAAAACAGGTGTTACTGGAAACTTGTGAAACGTTTCAGAAACAGTCCAACTGGTGGTGTGATCCTGTGTGTTAATATGGACATGACATGGTCGCACCAAGTCACTCTAGAAATGACGTAGTAACCAACTGTGTGTGGATGAAACCAGCCGCATCAAATCTTAGGAAGCTAAGTTTATTTCATATGACGGAAAGTCTTTGGCTAAGATAAAAAAGCTAGCAGTTACTACACCAGTGTTTGTCACAAACGAAAGGAAAATATATGTGAGGAGGGGAATCCTGAATTTGAAAATGAAACCATATTGCGCCGGAACACTGCAGTTGCCAACAAAGGTGATTTGGCTGTGTCTTAGCTAAGGGATGTAGAGTGTGTTCTGTTGAAACGTCCTACTCATTCCCTACGCACAAACATAAAAACCCTCTTTTACCTTTAAATGTTTTCTTAAATATGACAAACCTACAGATGTTAGAACTAGCAAGGGAGAGAAACTGTATTTTTTAATTGGCAAATAGCGAATCAGACGCAGTCCAAGGGGCAACAACAATCAAATATTAAGCGACCAGCCACGTCGCAAAGGAGCGCAGCGAAGTCTCTCGAACGTTATTCCAAGCAAGAGACTTCCAGAACAGGAAGACACTCAGGAAAAGTGACAGGTAGATTTGCATTGCGTTGCCTACTTGTATATGAACACGAGTGGCGTCTGGCTCGCTCTCTGCCGTCTTCTCTCTCTCTTGAGACCAGCTCTCTATTCATGTCTCCGCTCTTAACGGTCTTGAAAGATATTTTAAAGTGTGTAAATTATTCACCTATGTAAAATAATTTTCAATATATGAATAATTGTTATTTTGTATCAATGTTTCAGTAACGTTAATCTTGCTTGCCAACCTTTCTATGTTTCAGCTAAGAGAACTGCAGGTCTGCCGACATATCGTTTGCTGGCCGCTGCCGAACACCATTTATGTTCAAAGTTATAGCAGCTACCCGAGCATCCCTGAGATCTGTCAAGCCAATATGTAAATCTAGTTTCGGGCAGCACTTCTGTGCATAACGCGTAATATCAATGATCGACGTATGGCCAACTAACGATGTGCGCGGTAGGTCCACTCCAGCGGTATCAAAGCAGGTTTGACAAAATCCTTAATTATTAATTTTCTCTCTCTTAGTGGTAGATTTACCAGTGTCGTGTGATAATTGAAACTTATTTTTTTTACTTGGCTGCTGCTTTTAATTAACGGCACTCCAGTGAATTTCCTCTTGCCAATTACCACTAAACAGCGACACACAAAATAAAGAGAAAAATTCCTTTTGCGAAGAAAATAATAATTCAATCTGTTCACGTATGTATGAAAAATGTGCCTGGAAAACGTTTTAGTTTAAATGAAAAGCTTAAGGCGCCCGCGGATTGGCAATCTCGAGTAGTTCCAGAATCTTGGTTGTAATATGTAATGTACTACATTGGACAATCTTCGTTTACTGTTATTTTTGTAGATGTATCACCAAAAGGCTCAACCATTAATTCAGAGGCATATACACTCCTGGAAATGGAAAAAAGAACACATTGACACCGGTGTGTCAGACCCACCATACTTGCTCCGGACACTGCGAGAGGGCTGTACAAGCAATGATCACACGCACGGCACAGCGGACACACCAGGAACCGCGGTGTTGGCCGTCGAATGGCGCTAGCTGCGCAGCATTTGTGCACCGCCGCCGTCACTGTCAGCCAGTTTGCCGTGGCATACGGAGCTCCATCGCAGTCTTTAACACTGGTAGCATGCCGCGACAACGTGGACGTGAACCGTATGTGCAGTTGACGGACTTTGAGCGAGGGCGTATAGTGGGCATGCGGGAGGCCGGGTGGACGTACCGCCGAATTGCTCAACACGTGGGGCGTGAGGTCTCCACAGTACATCGATGTTGTCGCCAGTGGTCGGCGGAAGGTGCACGTGCCCGTCGACCTGGGACGGGACCGCAGCGACGCACGGATGCACGCCAAGACCGTAGGATCCTACGCAGTGCCGTAGGGGACCGCACCGCCACTTCCCAGCAAATTAGGGACACTGTTGCTCCTGGGGTATCGGCGAGGACCATTCGCAACCGTCTCCATGAAGCTGGGCTACGGTCCCGCACACCGTTACGCCGTCTTCCGCTCACGCCCCAATATCGTGCAGCCCGCCTCCAGTGGTGTCGCGACAGGCGTGAATGGAGGGACGAATGGAGGCGTGTCGTCTTCAGCGATGAGAGTCGCTTCTGCCTTGGTGCCAATGATGGTCGTATGCGTGTTTGGCGCCGTGCAGGTGAGCGCCACAATCAGGACTGCATACGACCGAGGCACACAGGGCCAACACCCGGCATCATGGTGTGGGGAGCGATCTCCTACACTGGCCGTACACCACTGGTGATCGTCGAGGGGACACTGAATAGTGCACGGTACATCCAAACCGTCATCGAACCCATCGTTCTACCATTCCTAGACCGGCAAGGGAACTTGCTGTTCCAACAGGACAATGCACGTCCGCATGTATCCCGTGCCACCCAACGTGCTCTAGAAGGTGTAAGTCAACTACCCTGGCCAGCAAGATCTCCGGATCTGTCCCCCATTGAGCATGTTTGGGACTGGATGAAGCGTCGTCTCACGCGGTCTGCACGTCCAGCACGAACGCTGGTCCAACTGAGGCGCCAGGTGGAAATGGCATGGCAAGCCGTTCCACAGGACTACATCCAGCATCTCTACGATCGTCTCCATGGGAGAATAGCAGCCTGCATTGCTGCGAAAGGTGGATATACACTGCACTAGTGCCGACATTGTGCATGCTCTGTTGCCTGTGTCTATGTGCCTGTGGTTCTGTCAGTGTGATCATGTGATGTATCTGACCCCAGGAATGTGTCAATAAAGTTTCCCCTTCCTGGGACAATGAATTCACGGTGTTCTTATTTCAATTTCCAGGAGTGTATGAACACACTGACTAAACTCAAAAATCGTTTCTGACATGTTCTGTCAGTAAGAAATCTTGCATCAACATGACAATGTATGCCTACACATATGACTCAGAATCTGGAAACAAATCGCCACATTGGGTTGGATATGATTGTACTCTTACAGTCCACACGATAGCCCAGACCTCGCAGCCTCGGTCTTAGATCTGTTTGTCTACTTAAGAATTCTTTAAATGTGACTCGGTCTGAAGATCATGACAGCGTAATTCGTACAGAAAACATAGTTATGAGCAAAAGACAAGAGGTTTGAACACCAGGGAGTACACCCTCTTGCACGAAACTCGCGTAACTGCACAGAACGTGATGGAATCTATGTAGCAAAATAGCATGATATACCGTTCGCTCGTATTTTGTTCACTAGGTCGCCGTTCGCAGCTGCATCGAATGCCTTTCGGAAGTCGAGGAACTCTGTGTCTACTTGCGCGCCTTCATCTACGGCTTTCTGTGTCTCGTGGACCAACAGAGAGAGAGCTGTGTTTCGCAAGATCGTTGTTTTCCGACCCCATGTCGATTCCTACATGTTTTCGGAACCCATGTCGATTCCTACAGAACAGATTTAGAACTCTAGAAATTTCATAATACGCTAGCATATAACATGTTCCAAAATTATGCAACCGACCGACGTCAGACATGTAGGCCTATAGTTTTGTGTGCGTCTGTTCGACGACTGTTCTTGTAAACAGGAATGACCTTTGGCTTTTTCCAATCTTGAGGAAAACTTCTCTGCTTCAAACATCTACGATACATTGCTGCGAGAAGAGGGGCAAGTTCTTTTCCATACTCTATGTAAAATCCTATTGGTATGCTACAACAGATGATGAAATGTAGACATTACGCTCCACAAACATTCAGTAGAATGTTAATACGAACGGAAATTATTTTCTTCAATTACTTTTTGTTGTATATCTTGCATATTAATATCTTACTTAATTATTGCTTCAGTGTGTGGCAATTTTTTGTGTAGCACTACAAGTAATCAGTGGTAAAGAAACAGAGGCGTGATGTAAACAGTCTGAGGAGCTGTACGACAGCAGCTTCGGTACACGAGCGTTGAGCACGACGTCACACTACAGGTTCCACGCGATTATCTTATGAGATTTGGTGTTTGAACTGTAGCAGAAAAATCGTACTGGTCAACATACGGTGACGTCGTTCAGGCTAGAACCAGCTCTAACCAAAAGGAACAGTAACATGCCACAAACGACTGGTTTATGCTAATTCATATCTTTGGCAGCGGTAGTCGTCCAGGTCTCAGTAATCATTTCAGAATACAAGGCGGTAGTGATAGCTGCCGCTGGATTTGCCATAGCTCCATATATAAATGAACACCACGCGATAAAATTCGCTCATTTATTCTTCATCTAACATTAAAACAATGAAAACCTATTTCAGACATTTCATTCTGTAAAAAAAAAGTTCAGCATGCACAGGAAGTTTATGGACGAAGGTCATTATACCACCGACGAATCTACATGCACTGAAGCATAAAGTTACATTAACCGTCATTTTATTGCTAAGCGATGTAATTTTTCTCGGTCATGTCTCTTTGAGCAGAGATATGATGTTTTACAATTTCTTCTTACCACTTCCTAGCTGAACGCTTGTAAGCCTTATGGTGCTACCAAAAACAGTTTTCAGAAAAATTAATTGAAATTCAGTGTATTTCCATGGCATTTGGCCAGGTGTAGTACCAACTTACACATCAATACCAGAAGGTAAGGAATAAATTCAAATTTAGGCAGTTTGGGGTGGTGGTGATGGAAGAATTTTGCATCCGTAATATTCGGTGCGAGTTTGCCGATTCCTAGTCACTAGAAGTTTTTACAGTACGTCATTGTAATAACAAAATATGTCAGGACAGGCTTAGTCAAGGCGCGTAGAAGACAGTAACACATGTAAATGTACGCTACTAAAAGAAAAGTACGACATTCAATCGTAAACGAAAAGATCCACTATTTCGAGATCTTTATCAGCCTCAGACGGTATCCCGCTGAAGACCTAAGGGTGTTCTTTCCATAATCTGTGAACTATTTCTTCGAATGCCGATGACTTTTTCGTCTACATACGAGTATTTTAATTTTATCTCTTTAACCTATGTTACGAATTAAGTCTGTGACTGACGATTTTCACTATAGAACTATGACAATACTTTACATTCAGATACAGTGTTAAGGAAAATGCTTGAATATATTTGTTGTTCACTCTGCATGTCCGTGAGACACTTGCGTCACAATTCATAGGGGACATACAGTATCTGCGGTCCTACGTTGCAAGATCGTGTATACTTGTTGGACTGCAAGTGCAACAGGTTGCAGACACGTCTTTCTTCAGTAAGTAGGACAAGAAACACTACTCACCAGTATCAGTTCAGTACACGGCCATAACAGCACACTTACCTGGAACATACAAGACAGCTCCGTTAACATACAAATTATTCCGCTATACATAAAAGAGCAGTGCTGCTTTAATGCTAGAAACTGTAAATATCAGCATTACAAAGGTCTTGAGTTATAAATATAGTTCAATACTTCCGGCTTTTTACTTCATCAAATTTTACAGACATCTGAAGACAATCGCCATCGGTAAATGCTTTCTATTGTAGGCGTACTGTTAAACAAGTTTATTGTGTAATATCCTTGTTTTTATGTCTGTTTCTTGCGTATTACCTTGAGTTTAGTCTTACATTAGAATTTCTAATGTGACCGAGTTTAAACACAGCAGTTATTAAAGTCAGTCTGCCTTAAGTTAATCATTTCAACTGATGAACAGTTCAACAGAACTTAACTGAAGACCTGGTTGATAAGTCCGTAGATGAAAATTAGAGAGTTGGTTGTCACTTTTTTCGCTAACAGCAGATAAAAACGATCTCACCTGTTAATCTTCTGTTCCCTGGACCGTAGAGACATCAGACTGCATTACTTACAGCGGAGAATTCTTTTCCTGAGATGAATGACTTAACTGATGATGGTACTAGGCAGAAACTACAGTCCAGTAACAGACAGAAGACTAATCCAATCAATTACATTGTTGAAGAAGAAACACATCAATGCGAGACAGTGATTGTCGCAAAGAATCCGATTTACACAGCCCACAATTCTCGATTATTTGGCGAGTCACTGTATCTAAAACCGATACAGAATCAACCAGCAACAATGAACTACTCCAGCACCAAAAGAGAGTGATGATCGTAAAAACACAGTCTTGGGAATCACCAACGAAAGCCGATAGCTATGAGGTGTCACACAATACGAGCACGCACACACACACACACACACACACACACACACACACACACACAGGAGCAGCGCGAGGAGGCTTGCCGCTCTAACATCGGTTGAACCATAATTTTGGTTGTTCGGGGTACGTGTCATGTGTCGCACACACACAGGAGCAGCGCGAGGAGGCTTGCCGCTCTAACATCGGTTGAACCATAATTTTGGTTGTTCGGGGTACGTGTCATGTGCCTGCATCTTCATCATGGATGAAGTTGCCACGTGCATCCCACCCTGAAACGTCTTCGCGAAATCAGATAATCTAAACATGGTTACTGCCAAGATGATAGAAGCCAAGACATGTAGCTCGAAAAGGTGCCAACTACCGAATTACCGCTTCGCACGAAATTAAGCCTACTGGGAACTGCAGCACATTGGGGCTCAGTAACTGTGCAGCCTCAGGCGCAACACAGCAGTATGCAACTCTGATAGAGAACTGCCACTGGAGTCGCGGTTAGGGGGCGGTGGGGAGGGAGGGGGCAGGCGGGGGTGGGGAAGGGTGAGGTGGGGAGGGGGGAAGGAGGGATAGTTCGGCATTCCGGCACTCGGATTCTTAATGTGTGATAGCAGTAGTTCTCCGAAGGTGGGGGGGGGGGGGGGGGGCTCAGTTTTCCTACCAGCCGACGTTACTGTGGTTTTATGAATTAAACTGCTGGTGACCATGAGCATTGGTTTGCCACCCGCATACCCCCATCCGCGCCCCTCACCATTTGATGGATGTCTAACCACGAAACTTATCGGTGGTTTCAGCTGGCAGAGTAAAATTGATTTTTATGGACAAAGAGGCTGATTACTTTCATTGACTTCTTAATTAATTGGTTTGCAGGCGCATTTCTGTTACCACTGGACTTACTATGAAAAACCAAAGCATTATGACCACCTTGCTAACGCCGTGTTGGTCTATCTTTCGAAAGCAATACAGCAGCAATCGTGCCTGGTATGAATCCGATAGGTCCTTGGTTGGTTTCCATAGGTATGTGGCACCTAATGTTTATGCACAGGTCACGCAGTTGTCATAAATCATGGGTCGTTGGTTTACGGACGGGGAGCTGGTGCCCGACAGCATCCCAGGTATGTTCCATCGTATTCAGAACAGAATATTTGATGGTCAAGACATCAATCCCAGCTCATTATCATACTCCTCAAATCACTCTAGCACGATTCTGGTCCTGTAAAATGGGCAGTTACCCTGCTGGATGATGCGTTCGCGGCCGGGGAATACATGAAAAGGAAGGGATGCGGGTGATCCACAATAATATTCACGTCGTCTGCAGCTTTCTTCGCGCCTAAGATTACTGCCACACGCCCCATGGAAGCCCAGGTGACTGTCCCCCATAGCATAATACTGCCCCAGCAGCCTGCTTCCATAGCGCGGGTCATGTTTCCAGTAGCTATTCGCTTGGATGACGACGTACCTCTATAAGAAAACTGCCATCGTGTAACAAGAAATGTGACTCATTCGACCAGGCGACACGTTTCTATTGACCCACAGTGGAAGTATCCAACCAAAATTATATCCTTTTATTCTGTGAAAGTATCAGTGATAAGATTGTTCTAAATTAATTATTCAGCAAATCTGCATCTGACTGCGTCTGTGAACTTGATTCTTGTACTACTCCATTTTGCCAGAAGTGCAACATGTATTTGACTCAGCAATCAAGTCTAAGAGAATAATGCTGTTTGTGCACTGGCATTAAGACGGTACTGGAAAATTAACTTTTGGCCTTGATGTTTACTTGGTTCTTTCATTGGTGGGAAACTTTAGTTTACTACTCATTTTCATATTCAACACAAGCAAAGGATGTGGATTATGATTCAGGCTGCTAGATTTGAACACAATGTTGATCTCAATATATATATATTGTTAAATTTTTAAGTTATACACAAAACCTAATATTTCAAACATTTTCGTAGCACGAATCACTCTTACAAAAAATTTTACAAAACGCTTACTGCGTCGAACCTTGGACATACAAATTTTAACTCTGAACATTATCTAACAAAATCCAATTTAAAATGATTATGTATCTTCTCTCATTTACACGCTGAAGTTTGGTCAGGGGCAGCGACCTACCCAAACGCTATCACCACACGTCTGCCTCCTCCGGGCACCTAGCTGCGACTCTCCGGTTTTTTTACTGCACGCGCCCGGCTCTCTTAGCCATCAAAGATCCTCCTACTCAAAGATATACTTGTTCCACCTTGCGGTTGGCAACTACCGACTATTTTCTGGAGCTACTCTGATTAGACCTTAGCACATACCTTTCAACAGGCCAATCTCGGTTTTCCCTTGCACTTTGCAGTCGTTAGCAACGATGTCGTTGGGTCTACATGGGAACAAGTATGGGTTACCTACCGCAGAGGTCCATGTTCAGATGGCGAGCTCCAGAACACTTGTGCCTCCACCGGCATTGTACTCTACTGTCATATGTACCACAGGTTGCTGCCTGCCCTGTTTCACACAGCGGGAGAACGTCCGACATTCAGGTTCCCTGACGAAGCGTGGGCTTGCAACACCTTGTCGCCTGTTCGTGATTTTTCCGTTTTTGCACAACACTCCATAGATGCTGATGACAGTAGCACATCAACAGCCGACCAGTTTCGCCGTTTGTGAGATAATCGTTCCCAGGTGCCGCGCCGTTACAATCCGCTCTGTGTCGGTGTTGCTTACGCCACTGAATTTCAGTGTTTTCGGCTTGTATCGTCGCTAGAAATGGTTTATTATTAGTTTGTGCTGCAGTAGAACACTTTCCTTAATGTGGCATGTACTCGAAATTCCTCCAGGTGTCATTCAATCTCCCGGCGGGCGGTGGTCACAATGTTGTGGCTCACCACTGTATGACTACTTAAGCAACGCGAATCCGTGATGGGAAACGCGATTATAGCTTTGTTCATCTCTCTTTCTTCCTAAGGAGGCTGCTGTGGACAGCTACTGAGAATTCTGCATGTGGTCTGGGCGTTTCCAAAAAGTCACCTCGTCACACACTATAAATTTAGCCTTAAAATACCATTACGCAGGAACTGTATTACGACACGGCATCATAAAATAACTTTTTCTTTGAGTAACAAGTTCTAAATCAACTAGCCGTGACATGAAATACTATATTTGTCTGTTTCAAGGCAATTGTAGTTCTTGAGAACCGAATACCTAACTACGTGGGAAGAGAGAAATTAAACCTGTGTATCTGTTTCCAGTCTCAATAGGACAATGACTTCTTTCGTAATCAAACCAATTAATCATCACTGTTTTCGAGCATTCATCTTTCTTAGTCTGATAAAGACAAAAACGAAGAAGAAAGCGGTAGGCGCCAAATTTTAGATAGGTTCCGAAAATATTTCCTGCAAAAAAACTACGCTTAAACATCTAGGTAAAACTAGAATGACTTAATTAGTTCAAAATTTCTACACATATCGTTCATGAATTAACAACTGTCGTATCACTCGTTTCACTAAGGAGTTAAAGAGAACAATACTGTACTTTGTGGCTTTCGTAATTTAACCTTAGTTACTCGTTAACTTGTTAAAGCTAACTTTTATTGCCACAATAAGATTGGGTGAGTTAATGCATTACTGTGATGCAAACACACTGAACCACATACTGCAAATAAACGTAGCAAGTACGGTTTTTCTTCAACAGAACACTATCATGAGACATGGAAGGAGGAGGGCATATGTGGAAAATCCAATTCTCGGTTATTACAAATCCACTTATTCCGTTGCATTAAGCACACGTATTATGTTGAGATGTATGAGAAGGGAAACGAAAGCTTATCCTTCTTTACAAAACTAACAGGAACAACGCATTATTTTGTCTTATTACGGTTGAAACGAGTATACAGCACCTTTTAATGGTTCAAAACAAGGCATGCCACGGCTCAACACGATTCCCTAGTTTGCAAATCGTAGCACGTCCACAGTTAATATTTGTATTACACACCACCATCATAGAGCGAGCTTCAGCGTCACCTGCTTGCTTCCATATTCTTTCATTTGAAGCACCTTAACACGTTTCCAGAAAAGCTTTACTCGAGTTTACACTGCAACGGTTCGAAGCTCACAGACGCTGAAGAACACTAAACGGTGATAAACTATGTACTAGCTATATGAAGATCGTATCTGTTCTTTCGGACATGTGTTAAAGAACAGGTATCATCTTCATGTAGATAAGGCTTACCGGCAAAGGATCTTCAGTGCGGATGCACTCACATTGCTCAACTCTTACAGGAATCGGAAGATTGACTGCCGCAAGTAATGTGTATAATGGGCAGGGGCACTACAAATATAGTGTGTGGACAGTAAGTTGGGAATGTGGGCCTCACGGGGAGCGTGGCAGAGGTTACGTCCCTGCAGCCGCACTAGCCTCTGTGTCCTCGATGGCTCAGTCAGATAGAGCGTCTGCCACGTAAGCAGGAGATCCCGTATTCGAGTGCCGGGTGGGGCACAGGTTTTCAACTGTCCCCGACGGTATTTATCAGTGCCTGTAAGCAGCTAATGGTCTGGATTTCATTTAAATTTCATGCAATAGCTACGCCTGCCAAGATTCCACACGCAGAAGACATTACTATTTCGCTCGTGTAGTGGTTTATTGTCAAGTCCAAAAAGTAATGGTAGTTTTTCCTCCGGAGTAGATAAGCTTCCACAAAACTGCAACATTTACATAGCTAAGATTAAAGATGGCAGTCACTTCACCTTTGACGTGGTTTTGTGAAGTACTGCATAGTGTCTTTTCTCTGTCTGTGCCTTCACATACTTTTTCCGTGCCAGTAGGTGGGGCGGGGAAAGGGGGGGGGGGGGGGTCAGAGAGAGACGACCAAGATGGGAACCGAATTGATTGATTTTTGTTTCCACTTCTATTACATTCGATATTCAGCACGCCCGGTACTTTGAACAACCTTTCCTAAACACGGATGATTACTAGACTGTATGACTCTCGGTGTAATCTGAAACGCATGCGCGAGCAAATTGAGATGCACCCTCTTGGTTCAGCTTTGTAGCAGGGCCTGGGAATGGCCACCGAGTTTATTTTTTCGTAGCTGGCATGGGGCAGCAGATAGTCGGGTCGTTTATGTACCCAGACTTACTTAATGCACAGCCTCGTGATTGGTTCCCGTAGACCTACGGGGAAGCCAGGCGCTAGTTCCAATTTTAGACGCAAAACCGATGGAAAATTTTGAGCAAAGGAATTAGGTGTTATTACTTCTAACTTCTGACTGGATGATATGCCTGGTACCTCTTAAAAACACTTCTTGACGATCGGTCAGTTCGCCACTTCCACTTTCGTCTGTCTCTGTGCACGGAGGCAGGGCAGACAGAATTTTGCTCAGAGGTATTGAGTCGTTATGCTGGTATCTTTTGAGTTTAATGTGTCGCTTCTGGGCAGAATTCGAAGGATGGGAGTTATTTCAGTTTTTTTTGTCTTAGTAATTTAGTATAATTTTTAGTCAATTGTCAGAAGCATTATGGGCTTCTCGCGAGTTGTAACTTCACTAGTGCTTAACTAGTTTCAGAGTTTGTTCTTTATACGGTCACGATTGACATCATGCGTAGTGACCACGATTACTGTTTGTGATTATTTTCACTGCGTGTCAAAATTCTGTTTTGACGAGTCATTCTTTACTAGAAAATTGTGAGTTTTGCCTTGGAATAATCTGTGAATATTTGAATCTTTGTGTGTGAGCACATGAGTATCCATGTTGCGTTCCTGGGTCAATCTAACGCTCGCTGAATAATGATGACTAGTATAATGACAGTTCTTTAAGGAATCACAGTGGTAGGATTTTGTGTGTTAGACGTTTCCCGAAGCTAGAAAGAACACTCTAGTTTGTGATAAATGCCATTTTGGTATCAGCTTAGTTCATTAGAAGTTTCCTCAATTTACATTAATTTACAGTGATCCACTTCAGCTGTGCTATTTGTTTATTCAAATCAAAAGCGGTTTCGGTATTTTAATATCCCATCTTTTTAGGTGTATGTAATTATTGTATTTGATAACACGCAAAATGTTATCGGGCCAGTCAGTGCAAGAGCTCCAAATCACTGCGTTTTGATGGAAACTGTCCACCACCGGGCAGCCACACGATAGGAATGCCAACGAATCTGCACCACAGCACGCCACCTCAACTACTGTGGTCGTAAACCTCAATTTCACTGAAAGAGAGAGATACTAGGAAGCCTTTTGTAAAGTACCTTCCCTGATCGGTCGATCTCAAGTCCGGTAATTAAATTTCCGTTTCGCGATTTCTTTGTGATAGAACGTAGGACCGAATTCAATTAACGTTTGTGTGGCTTCAGACGGCTTGCGATGCTGTGGAAGTTAGAGGATGACAGCCACTGTTCTGTGGGGTAGGAAATTCGCAGTGACGAAGAAGTCCATGTTATGTGACAAATGTGCGTCCCACCGAAGCACCGATTTTCAATACTTAGACGTTTTCAGTATCCTATAAACGGTGGGAGGCTTCTAACCAGTGAAATTTCATCGCACGACTTTCATGTATTTCTTTTACACAATGAAACAATACACTCATATATAATCAATACTACTAGTAATACTATAATGTACTACATACGATAGCATGAAGAAGTTCATTCAGAATGTTATTAACATACATAAAAAATGCTACATACACAGAATTAGCAAGTAAGACAGTCCACTTCAGATTTTTCCGTAAGGAGGTAATATATCGAGGCATGATTACCCTATCGATAACTTACAGCAAACAATGCAACATATTTTCTGAAGCACGCAAGTAATTTTTAACGATTATAATACCAATTATGGCACCGATATGTTTAATAGAACAATAGAAATTTTACACATCGTAAGACAGATCTTCAAAGATGACTAGAACGACTATCTTAAACTTAATCAGATGGTAACAAGGTAACAGCGTCACGAACAATTATCCCGCCGTCAGAAGAAAAGCTTCAGCGAATGTCTATCCTACTACTGTGCTACTTGTTAGCAAACGCCGAACTCAGGTATGGATCGTGTGTTTATCTGTGCGCATAAAACCCATTAGGCATTCAGCTTCCCTATTGTAGTGATCAGAGAACGTGTTCGTGAAGATATTCACACCTTCTGAATGCGTACGGCAGTCCAAAAAGGGTGTGTGTTTTTTGTTTATGGCGATAACGCTTAACTGTTTGTCTGCTAGCAGCCACTATACGAAACGCATTGAGCAATAGTGCTAGGTGACAGTATAAAACTTTTTTACAAATTTTTTGCAGATGGCTCGGTCATATGTCACTGCTTGATAATCGAGTGCAACATCTATAATCCTCAGTCTCTCTCAACTGATCTGTATCTGCCGAGTCAGCTTAAGGATCTGATTGCAGAATGACTGCCCTGGGCGAAATCCTGTACATTGTTTGATAAAGGCCTAATCTACATTTAAAAATATTCAAATCGGGGTCAGCGATCTGGCACGAAGAACTCGAGCAAATAGTCATTCAAAAGCATAGGTTCTCATTAAATACAAATGCTTAAAAATATGACATGAAATACCTCCCCGGTTTCCATATTATCACTTGTATGAAGCATTGTGAACAACAGAAATAATGCCGGATAACACACACACACACACACACACACACACACACACACACACCATTCCAATAAACCACTGGATAGTAGGGGCACTAAAGAAAACATTCGAACTACAGTACATAGGGTGATGCAGCTAGGACAGGGATGTCTTCCAGTAATTGGGTCACCGTGTCTTTTAGTTCCTATAGATATGTGCAGCTAGAGTACCATCAGTAAAACAAGGTCCAATGCTGCACTTCTTAGAAAGAGCGAACCACACGTTGACAGAACAACTTCGTTGTTTATTCTCCTCTCTCAGCCACTGTCGATTTTTAATGGACCAGTGGTGTATATGGCTAAGATGGTTTGTCCATGGCTTGAAAACAGTGCTTCATTTGAAAACGGATTTTTATACAGAAGCATCCCATTGCATTGTAGTTTACCTAGGTAACATTCTGAGAATCTGAACCAATTTTTTAAGGAAATACCATAAATCTTTTGATGGAGCAAAATGTGGAAAGGACGATATGTGATGGAATGCAGTATCAGCAGAATATTCCTTTGGGTGATGCCACCCTCACATTCAAGGTAGCTCAGTGTCTTGTGGACCGCGTATCACCGCTGGTAAAATGATAGTTGTATCTCTCCCATTAGTTGCAGTGCTTTTACGTTAGCGTATTTTACACTTCCCACTTTCTTTCTTAGACATTTCTATAATGTTTGCGAATTCTCATCGTGAAACTCGGTGCGCTATGATAACTTTTATTCTTCTCTTATGTCGCTTTGCTTTGTTCTCCGTAGCAAACAAATGTGTTTGGACACACACTGATATTTTTACATTTAGCTTACAATCAGCTATTTTTATTATTTTAAATTTTTTATCTGTTGAACCTGAACAGCTAACGGTTTGAGTGTCTGCAGAAACAATGTGAATAAGTAGTGCTGACTAAGAGCTAATAAAGGTAGTACTGGCAGCATTTCTATTATTGCTGTTTCGAGTAATAATGAGAATAATAATAATAATAAAAATTATAATAATAGTAATGACAATAATAATAATAATAATATATAGAAGAAAAATTTCAGCTGACATATATAGAATACAAAGACACAAATACAGACATTAGACCACCAAATAACCCACAAGTCGAAACAACAATAACAACTATCAACACAATCATACACAACAAAATAAATGAAAACACAACTATGGAAGAGTTACAACTACTGGTTTATATAGGAGCACTCACTACACTAAACATACACACTAGGCAGAGATCAGAACCAACCAACACACAGACGAAACCCACAAAACCAGCATGGCAACACAGGCTACAGATCAAAATAGAAAAACTGAGAAAAGACATCGGACAGCTAACACAATTAATAAGAAATGAAATCTCGGAAAAAAAACGAAAAAGGTTAGGTAAAATCTCACAACAAGAAGCAATAGAGCAATTAGATGAAAAGAAGCAGAAATTACAAGCATTGGCCAAACGACTTAAAAGACACAAAAAAAGTGAAAATAGAAGGAAAAACCAAACATTCAACACAAAACAAAAGAAATTTTACCAGACAATAGATAACACACACATTAAAATAGACAACCCACCAAACATAACAAACATGGAACACTTCTGAACCCAGTACAACATAACAACACGCACAGTGGATACAAGCAGAAACAGACACATACAAGATGATACCACAAATGCATGAAGTGATAATTTTGCAACATGAAGTCACCAGAGAAATTAATTCTACTCACAACTGGAAAGCCCCTGGAAAAAGTAAAATAGCAAATTTTGGCTAAATATGTTCACCTCAACACATTCACATCTTACTAAATTATTTAACAGTTACACTGCAGACCCATACACATTCCCTGATACACTTACACATGGAATAACTTATATGAAACCTGAAGATCAAGCAGACACAGCAAACCCAGCTAAATATCGCCCCATAACATGCCTACCAACAATATACAAAATATTAAGTTGAGTCATTACACAGAAATTAATGACACATACAACTTAGAAGAAAATTAAAAATGAAGAACAAAAAGGCTGCTGCAAAGGAGCACGAGGATGTAAAGAGCAACTGATAATAGATGCAGAGGTGAGGTATCAAGCTAAAACTAAGCTACACTACGCATACATTGATTACCAAAAAGCTTTTGATAGTGTACCCCACTCATGGTTAATACAAATATTGGAAATATACAAAGTAGATCCTAAATTAATACAGTTCCTAAACATAGTAATGAAAAAACGGAAAACCACACTTAATATCCAAACAAATTCAAATAATATCACATCACAGCCAATATAGATAAAGTGTGGAACATACCAAGGAGACTCATTGAGTCCTTTCTGGTTCTGCCTTGCTCTGAACCCACTATCCAACAAGCTAAATAATACAAATTATGGATACAATATTACTGGAACATCCCCACACAAAATCACACATTTGCTATACATGGATGATCTAAAACTACTGGTAGCAACAAATCAACAACTCAACCAATTACTGAAAATAACAGAAGTTTTCAGCAATGATATAAATATGGCTTTTGGAACAGACAAATGTAAGAAAAATAGCATAGTCAAGGGAAAACACACTAAACAAGAAGATTACATATTGGATAACCACAGCGACTGCATAGAAGCGATGGAAAAAACGGATGCCTATACATATCTAGGATACAGACAAAAAGTAGGAATAGATAATACAAATATTAAAGAAGAACTAAAAGAAAAATATAGACAAAGACTAACGAAAATACTGAAAACAGAATTGACAGCAAGAAACAAGACAAAAGCTATAAATACTTATGCTATACCAATATTGACCTATTCATTTGGAGTAGTGAAATGGAGTAACACAGACCTAGAAGCACTAAATACACTTACACAATCACAATGCCACAAATATAGAATACATCAAATACATTCAGCAACAGAAACATTCACATTAAGCAGAAAGGAAGGAGGAAGGGGATTTATCGACATAAAAAACCTACATTATGGACAGGTAGACAATTTAAGAAAATTCTTCATAGAACGAGCAGAAACTAGCAAAATACACAAAGCAATCACTTATATAAATACATCAGCTACACCACTGCAATTTTATAATCGCTTCTACGACCCTTTAGATCACATAATATCAACATATATGAAGAGAGTAAATTGGAAAAAGAAAACACTACATGCCAACACCCGTATCATCTAAGGCAGCCACACATCGATCAAGACGAATCCAACACATGGCTAAGAAAAGGCAATATATAAAGTGAGACTGAAGGATTTATGATTGCAATACAGGATCAAACAATAAACACCAGATATTACAGTAAGCACATTATTAAAGATCCCAATACCACAACAGATAAATGCAGACTTTGCAGACAACAAATAGAAACAGTAGATCACATCACAAGCGGATGTACAATACTAGCAAATACAGAATACCGCAGAAGACATGACAATGTAGCAAAAATAATACACCAACAACTTGCCATACAACATAAACTAATAAAACAACACGTTCCCACATACAAGTATGCACCACAAAATGTACTGGAGAATGATGAATACAAATGATACTGGAACAGAACCATTATAAAAGATAAAACAATACCACATAAGAAACCTGACATCATACTCACCAATAAAAAGAAGAAATTAACACAACTAATCGAAATATCCATACCCAATACATCAAATAAACAGAAGAAAAAGTTGAAAAATACATCCAACTGGCTGAGGAAGTGAAGGACATGTGGCATCAGGATAAAGTTGACATCATACCAATTATACTATCAACTACAGGAGTCATACCACACAATATCCACCAGTACATCAACGCAATACAGCTACATCCAAACGTATATATACAACTACAGAAATCTGTAATTATTGATACATGTTCAATTACCCGAAAATTCCTAAATGCAATGTAACAAGTACCGTACAGTTAAAAGGAAGTCAAGCTTGATCAAGGTCCGTGTCAGTTTCCATTTTTACCCAGACATAACGTCTGAGAAGGGAAAGAATAAATAGTAATAATAATTAATAATAATAATAATAATAATAATAATAATAATAATAGATAAAAATATATAAAAAGAATTTATAGCTGTTCAGAATATAGTGACAGATATATAAAGAATTTGCGGGTTTACAAAACAAATATTTTCTAATACAGCGAGTTCTGCGGAAATGAAATTTAAGAAAACAGCAGCAGCTACTAACGCTGGAGGATGAATATTTGGCTGGAAATGAGGATGCAAAGGGGTTAAGAGTGCGTACAGGCACAATGATAGTTATTATTGTTGCTTCATTACAGAAGTCATAACCTGTATTTTGAAGCTGGAGATGCTTTTCATTTTCTAATGTAATGTGTGAGTTTATTATAGATTCACTTTAGTGTTACTGACAAGACTTTTGAGAAAGTGTTTGGACTATAACATTAAGATCAATGAGAGATATAAGGTACAGTGTACTTTGGTAAGACGGTAGAGCAGACAGAGGGTATGGAAATCTCTACACTTGGCAATATGCATACAGGATACCTGTGCATAAGATGATGAAATACGAACAGTCAAACATCACAAATATAATGAATACAGGCATTCACAACACTTTCTTTCCTGAGAGAGATATTGCAGAACAACATCGCCATGATCAATAATTTGAAGTGCTTGTACTAGTTTCTTTTTCGGGTTCAGAGGGAAGAACTTTTCACATTTTTGTAGGGCATGCAGAAATGCTGATGCCTTCTTTCATAGTACAGTTATGTGCTCACTCCAATTTAGAAGTTCGTAAGTTTTTTTACTCCTCAAATTCTTGCTGAAGAAGAGAAATTGATATATACCTCATTTAGGCTTGAAGATTGTAAGGAATCCCTATATTTCGCGCTAATGAGCCTAGAATGACTGACTAGTACAGCTTAGGTTTTGGATAGGTTGAGTTATAACCCTATATCCTACACCCATTTTGATACTGACCACAGGTCAGTATTGGACTACTCGATAGATGTCTTTGGGTTTATTGGTGTTGTACTTGGAGGCCATCTGCATACATATGAAATTGCACCAGGATAATTCTATTAACGCATAATTCACGTACAATGAAAAGAGTATAGGACCTAATACCGAAACGTGGGGGACGCCTGCCACTACCTCCAGCCATTGTGACTTTATGGTGCCGGACATGACGCATTGCCGTCGATACGTCAGGTGTGAGCGAAATCTCTGCTCTACACATGGCGAGAAATTCAGGCTGCAACATTTGTCAAGTAAAATGTCGAAGTCGGCAGTGTCAGAAGCTTCCCTATAATCTGAGAAGCATTTGTTAACTGCCTCTTGTCCATACATGGCAAGCTTCAGGTTATCTGTTACCTTTATTAAGGCAGATATGATAGGTATTTGCCTAATACGTTGTTTGTGGGTGGTTAGTTTGTCAGCAGATCATGAACTATAAATGCTACGGCCTTGGACAACGCAGGAAAAATGGAAGTAGGTCGGTAATCAGAAGGTGCTGTGGTTTCGTCCTTCTTACGTAGCGGCTTAGCTAGTCCTTGTTTCCAGGCCGCAGGGAAAACATGTGTGGTTAAGGAGTAGTTGATTTATTTGTTGTAGTGGAGAGTAGTATGTCAATAAAAAGCGTAATTTGGAATGTGATCCATCGTGTCCAGTAGATGCTGATCTTGTATTGATAATGGCTTTTTTGACGTTATTGTAACATGTTTCAGGTAGAATTTTTCGTGGCTACCGTATTTTATTACCATGAAGTAATCAATGAGTCTGTTTCTCGTTTGTGGTTAAACTGTGGTTGTAGGTAGTGTGAAGTACTACTTCATTTCTTTGACAGGGACAGTGTGATCAGCTGTAGCTGTTACTTTACCTATACCAAGACTACACAGATTTTTCCGTAGGACAGCTAGTCTATCTCTGTTGTTGATGTATGCATTTTTAATTGATTCATCGTTTGTTTTCGTCCATACAGGTATCGTGCTGACAGTGTAAACTAAAACTAGTAGTTGCAATAAATGACAGTTAAACAGCAGCATGTCACGCATTTAAAGAAACGCGCAACAGCTCTTCGCAATGTACATCCACGACTGCATGATTATCACGTAGTCCACAATTCAGTTCCTGGCATAGGGTACATCGAACCATCTTCAGACTACTGCTATATCGTTCCCCTCTCGAACAGCGCGCAGGAGAAGCGGACACTTAAGGGTCTCGGCGCAACGAAAAACTCCGTATCTTTAGTCTTTGCTATCGAAACTCGCGTATGACACACTCTCCAGTTTCTCCCCATAATAAAAAACTAACTGCTCTTCTTTTAACTTTTTTCAATGTCCTCCGTCAATTCTGTCTCATACCGAACCCATACAGTGAAGCAATATTTCAGAAGAGGACGGACGAGCATTGTAGAGGCCGCCTCTTTAGTAGACCTGTTGCATTTTCTAAGTGTCCTGCCATAAAACTCAGTCTCTGGTTGGATTTCCCACAATATTATCTACACGGTCGTTCCAATTTAGGTTATTAGATATTCTCATCGATAGGTATTTAGTTGAATTCAAAGCCTTTAGATTCGTATAATTTATCGTGTAACCTAAACTTATCGGTTCCTTTCAGTACTCATGTGGTTTGCGTAACAAGAATTTCAAGCCAACTGCCACGTTTTCCACCATACTGATACCTTGTCTAAACCATTCTGTAATTGGTTTTGATATTCTGATGAGTTTGCGAGACGGTAAATGACAGTATCATCTATTATCATTCTAAGATGGCTTCTCATTGTCTCCTGTTACGTTTTATAGACTATGAACAGCAGAGGTTCTGTAACACTTCCTTGGGGAACGCCAGACATCTCTTTCACTCGGTTCCTTTCCATCATCTAATGCAAATCGTGACCTTTCTGACAGGAAATTTAGAATCCAGTGGCACAACTGGAGTGCGAAGTTTGATTAGGAGTTCCTTGTGAGGAACGGCGTCGCAAGTCTTCTGGAAGTCTAGAAATATGGAAAAATTCAGAGATCCTGTGTCTGCAGCACTAATTAGTTCGTGCGAATAAAGACTTAGTTGTGCTCAAAGCAATGGTACTTTTCTCAATTCGTGCTGACTGTTTGTCAATAGACCGCTTTCTTCGAGGTACTTTATAATGTTCGAAAGCATCTCGTGTATGTACCAAAAGCGTACTGCAAATTGGCGTCAGTAGTGGGGGTGCATAATTCGTTGGATTACTTGTATTTCCTTTCTTGAGTATTGGCATGGCCTGTCCAACTTTACAGTCCTTACGTACGGATCTTGTGTCGAGCGGGTGATTGTACTCGTAAGTGACTTAAGCCAGGAGCTATTGCATCAGCGTACTCCGGAAGGAACCCAATTGCTATACAATCTGGACCGCAGGAATCGCCTGTGTTAACTGATTTAAGTTTCTCCGCTACACCGAGGATATTAAATTCAAAGTCACTCGCATTGGTGAATGTGATAAGTCCCCCTTAGAAAAATTATTGAATTACTATGCTGGTAAACCCCTTATGTTATTTGAACGTAGTCAGACATTTATCTCTTTACTTATTCTGATCATCACTAAACTGACAATATTTTTAGCGCAAAGCAATCTGACTCTCAAAAATCCCTGCAATAGAATGGCCCTGACTAACATTAACCTATACCTTTCACAAATCACTTACCTCACAAAAATCTTCGTTACTCGAACTACCGCAATACAGCGAGCACCAATACTGCCAGCTAAATAAAAGATTCTAACTACTGAAGGCACTAACTACTGATAGGCATACTTAGCAAATGAGAGATTTTGATAGAGAACAAACAATGAATTTACCTTAGTGTTCAGAACTCATTATATATATATATATATATATATATATATATATATATATATATATATATATATATAATATCAGTTCATGACATCCAGTCTTACGAATTTACTCTCTCTGATGGACCCACGTCCAGATCATCCGCTCTCAAAACTCCGCCGTGTCTCTCCCAACATCCACCACTGCTGGCGGCTCACCTCCAACTGCACAACGCTACGCGCTGTTAACAGCCAACTGCCCAACACTACAACGGCGAATATTACTCCAACAATGCAAACCAACCACACCCTTCACAGAGCACAGTCAGTGATTTTCATATAGAGCGCTACATGGCGTTACCAACATAAAAACCTAAACAGCCTACTTAGAAATGTTCTTGATTCGAAATGTCTAATATTTACTTCGTCTTCTTTGGTGAAGGTATTGCGGAAAACTTTATTTAGTAAGTCTGGTTTATAGGCATTGCCAACACTGACATTACCATTCGTATCGCGCAGCAATGGTATTGGCTGTCTGTTCCCACTATTGTTCTTCATATATGGTCAGAATCTGTTTGGGTTTTCTGCCAATTTCGAGCAAAATTTTCGTTGCGGAAACAACTAAAAGCATCTTTCCTTAAAGTCCGTGCTAAATTTGAATCGTCGGTAAAACATCGCCACTCTTATAGATTTTGCGTTCTTTAAAACGTGCTTCCGCAACATTGTTCTGACCCGTTTTGTACCCCGCCTCTTATTAATTTATTTGGTTTGAGTGTGTGTTACGGTCACGAAGTGATCAGAATAGTGTTAGGGAGATGAGCAGGACTGCTGCCACACCTGCAGCTTACGACTGCAGCGCCCTCTGCGCTTCTCCCGCCGTGGCTCGTCGCCGGCAGCCGAAGCGACGGTAGGAGAGGGCAGGGCAGGCCGCCTGGGACGGACCGCAATCTGTCTCGCACTGCCCCCGCCGCTGCTCTCTCGCTCTTGGCCTGCCCGTGCCTCAGAACAATCTGACAGAGTGGTATTGCCAGGAATCGTGCAGGCTGGCTCTCGCAGTCCGCGTCTCGTGTCGTGCTACCCCCGTTACTCCTTTACGCCTCACACACGTCCCTAGTGCTCGTTGCTCTGCCGTCGCAACTCTTGAAGAGCGAGTCGAGTCGTAAAACTTCCTCTAGCCTCTTTCTGCTGCAGCTCCCGTCTCTGCAGTGAACGGCGCAGAGAAACGTTTCCTCGTTCCAGCAGTTGTCTTTTACGCTGCTTTCTTCTGTTCAGTGTCCTGTTGCGGTGCCCCGTTGTATCTTCTCTAAAACTTAGCGCCGTGCTCCTTGGACTAACAGTGTGAACTTACTTGAATGCCGGATATAGGCTCAGCTCCCCCGCAGCTCCGGCGTCTTCTGCTTGCATCAAACTCTTCTCCGAAGATTCTATATTTTGAAGAAGGTGAAAATTCATCTACTATTCCAAAATCCTATTATCTAGTCCAAACAAAGACACTCTCAAGATTCAGTTGCTGTTAACATATTCTACATTCAAAATTCAATACGCCATTTCACTGCCACATTAAACAGTAAGCCCACATTTTCTTAGGGCATTCGCACACGAATGAATTCAACCAAATTAAATAACATTTTTTCTCAACGATACAATACTAATATACATGTCCGTTTGCTCGAGACCAAGACATTATTAATAATAATCATTTTTTTCTTGCGTTGTCTCTCCACAACACACAACGATCACGAATGTTTTTCTTGGGTGAAATTCGTCCACGGAATTCTGGGTCGGAAGTTATCCTTTTCTCTTTGCTGCAACCGAGCGCCTCACTTGTTGGCCCGGTTTTGCTCTTGTTTCTCGGTTAGCCTGCACAAATAACGTTCTGCGGCAGTTTGTATCTGTTTATGCTACAACCTACTACAAAATAACGTGTGTTCGAAGCGGCTGGAACACAAGTGACTCCAGTCTTTCGTAAAATTCTGGAGGCACTACACTGTGTTCTCCCAAAGCTGATTCGATTGAACCGTTGCTCTGATATCTATCCTATTAAAGTATCTATAAGTTTGAAAATAACGTTACAACATTTTCAGAGCATCTCATGAAACTTGAGCCATCAAACATGGAACAAAACATGTAAGTTGAGTGAATGACTAGGCACAACAGAAGGCTGTGACTACAACAGAATGATCAACATAAAAATTCCTAAGAATCAATTAAAAAAAAACAACAACTAATCAAATTAATACTACTAAGAACGCAATAATCATGTTACCTACTGTTACAATAATGAACTGACAAGGGAAGTGCGTTATGTCGAACGCTAGAAACCGTACATAAATGTGCCTCTGCACTGTCCAGTCACATTAATGTGACAACAGCCTGTGTTAGAAGTCAACGTGCAATAAGCGCTCGCGCAAGGACGGGAGATGGAAACATTAGCAGTGGAGTGTATATAAAGCGCGTCGGGGCGCTGCAGCGAACAGTACAGTCGCTGACGTAATGCGGAAATGGAGTGACTTATCAGAGGTTCAAAAAGACATTATCTTTGGCTTTCGAGCCAAGGGTGGAAGCATTTACGAAACGGCTAAGTTTGTAAACTGACGTGTTTAAAGTGTATCATACCCGCTCCAAGGTAACTGTAGTGCATCACGAGTCACAGATAAAGGTCATACGCAGGTTCAAATGGCTCTGAGCACTATGGGACTTAACATCTCAGGTCATCAGTCCCCTAGAACCTAGAATTACTTAAAGCTAACTAACCTAAGGACATCACACACATCCATGCCCGAGGCAGGATTCGAACGTGCGACCGTAGCAGCGGTCACGAGGTTCCAGACTGAAGCGCCTGGAACCGCACGGCCACACCGGCCGGCTCATACGCAGGTGCTTAGGAGTTTATGAGCGAATAGACGGGCAGATGAACCAACGGATCACCAACAGGGTCTCCTCGACACCGTTCAGGGAACTTTCATGTTAATGGCCCTCCGCAGCTGGAGTGGGAGTAGCCAGACGGGTATTTTAGTTCTAAATAATCGGTATTTTTCGGGATTTGTTTAGTCTACTATCAACTTAGTTTACTATCAACCGAGTAAGAATCCACAATATCGATTCCCATAGCAACAGTGCTAAAATTTTTCCTCTTTAAATGAACTCTTTTTTTTTTTAAAAAAAAAAGAGTAACTTTTATTCGTAAAATTTGCGTTTGTTTGAAGTACTGCGTTATTACAGAAAATGGGAGAAGCGACCAGTGCTATCTTAATAACAACGCCCACAGAAACGAAAATGTAACACGTGGCACAAGAATTGGTGAATACTGTTGAGGCGACGATCTTCCTGTAGCTGTTTTCGTGGCTGTAGGTACGAGTCTACGAGCAGTGCCCCCACCTGGTCTACTCATAGTTTATCGCTGTAGTTGTTGGACATCCGTTTTATTTCAGAATGGCACCAACACTTGTCTCGAAACATTTTTACGAAGTGACTAAGTAATGAAATACTATGCTTTAGTTTGCTTTAAAAGATTAAAGATTTGTCTGTCATTTGCATAAAATAATAAAAGTGGAAGGAAAGCATAGTAACAGTAATAAATTAAAAACTTAACAACTTGCCGTTAATAATGCATATCAAAATAGAATGTAGCTGATCTGCTGCAGGTGTCTGCATAATATGCCATTATCAGCTTGTAGGCCTTGAAAACGGACAAATCAGCACGAAAGTAGAGACCTTCAACGCTACTTTCCACCCTTTGGTACTGACTATTCTACAGAAGTATGATCGCCGACTGCAACACTTTCTTCGAGCTAACTTTCAGCAGTTTTGAATCAATAGGAGATAATGGTGATTTTTTGTAGTGTTTTACCGCTTACCACATTTCGAGAAAAGCAGCAGACGGTGGACAGACTGTTTTCTTTTCAGAAGAAATTTTCACTCTGCAGCGAGAGTGCGCAGTTATGAAACTTCCTGGCAGATAATGCGTGTGCCGGACCGAGACTCGAAGACGTAGCTTAGATGCTAGAGCACTTGCCCGCGACAGGCGTAGACCCCGAGTTCGAGTCTCGGTCCAACACACAGTTTTAATATGCCAGGAAGCTTCAAGTTTTCTTTTACTTGGCTGTTTAATTTAATATATTTATACTATGTATCTTGAAACTAAGACCATCAAAGTATTTCAACCTTTATTCGATTTCTACGTTTATTACAGGAAATAATATGAATTAATTACCGAAAGTCTGTTATTTCGGAAACCGGTTATTTGTAGCGATTTTAACAATCACGTTAAACTGGTGTTAAAGAAAACGAATAACTGAGAAACGGTTGTTTCAGCGATAACCGCCATCCCTACTCCGCAGGAGGCGCCTGGTTCTGAATACTGTTTATCGGCGACCGAACGCTGGAATTTGCACACCAATACCGCAACTGTACGTCCATTAAGGGGGACAGGTCGCATCTTCAGATGAATCAAGTTTCGTGTTCTATCGGACTAATGACCATTGGCATATACGGCAAGAAATGTCTGAAAATAAATACACTGCAACGAAAAGGAGCACTATGGTCATTATTGTCTGCGGGATGTTTTCGTGGCCTCTCCTGGGTAATACCGTGATTCTGGAAGGCAGTTCGCAATGTACGTGCGTAATTCGAAGAGCACCAGGGTGAGTCTACCGGACTCTTCTCCTAAACCCAATCGACAGTCGTCGGGACCATCTAGATCGGGCTGTTCGTGAAATGGATCCTCAACCGACAAACCTAGGGCAGATCTACACGGTCTTGAGTCGGCATGGCTCCACACCCCTATTCCTTACCTTCCAGAACCTCACTGATTCTCTTCATGCACTCACTGAATTGGAAAAGGTGGTTATTCAGGCTTCTTACAGGTGGTTACATTAACGTGACTGGAGAGAGTGAAGTTACATATACAGGGTGTTACAAAAAGGTACGGCCAAACTTTCAGGAAACATTCCTCACACACAAATAAAGAAAAGATGTTATGTGGGCATGTGTCCAGAAACGCTTACTTTCCATGTTAGAGCTCATTTTATTACTTCTCTTCAAATCACATTAATCATGGAATGGAAACACACAGCAACAGAACGTACCAGCGTGACTTCTAACACTTTGTTACAGGAAATGTTCAAAATGTCCTCCGTTGGCGAGGATGAATGGCGTATTGTATCACAGCCGTCCACAATACGAGCACGAAGAGTCTCTACATTTGGTACCGGGGTTGCGTAGACAAGAGCTTTCAAATGCCCCCATAAATGAAAGTCAAGAGGGTTGAGGTCAGGAGAGCGTGGAGGCCATGGAATTGGTCAGCCTCTACCAATCCATCGGTCACCGAATCTGTTGTTGAGAAGCGTACGAACACTTCGACTGAAATGTGCAGGAGCTCCATCGTGCATGAACCACATGGTCGTACTTGTAAAGGCACATGTTCTAGCAGCACAGGTAGAGTATCCCGCATAAGATCATGATAACGTGCTCCATTGATAGGTGGAAGAACATGGGGCCCAATCAAGACATCACCAACAATGCCTGCCCAAACCTTCACAGAAAATCTGTGTTGATGACGTGATTGCACAATTGCGTGCGGATTCTCGTCAACCCACACATGCTGATTGTGAAAATTTACAATTTGATCACGTTGGAATGAAGCCTCATCCGTAAAGAGAACATTTGCACTGAAATGAGGATTGACACATTGTTGGATGAACCACTCGCAGAAGTGTACCCGTGGAAGCCAATCAGCTGCTGATAGTGCCTGCACACCCTGTACATGGTACGGAAATAACTGGTTCTCCCGTAGCACTCTCCAGACAGTGACGTGGTCAACGTTATCTTGTACAGCAGCAACTTCTCTGACGCTGACATTAGGGTTGTCTTCAACTGCTTGAAGAACTGCCTCGTCCATTGCAGGTGTCCTCGTCGTTCTAGGTCTTCCCCAGTCGCGAGTCATAGGCTGGAATGTTCCGTGCTCCCTAAGACGCCGATCAATTGCTTCGAACGTCTTCCTGTCGCGACACCTTCGTTCTGGAAATCTGTCTCGATACAAACGTACCGCGCCACGGCTATTGCCCCGTGCTAATCCATACATCAAATGTGCAACTGCCACTCACATTTGTAAACATTGCACTGACTGCAAAACCACGTTCGTGATGAACACAAATCTGTTGATGCTACGTACTGATGTGCTTGATGCTAGTACTGTAGAGCAATGAGTCGCATGTCAACACTAGCACCGAAGTCAACATTACCTTCCTTCAATTGGGCCAACTGGCGGTGAATCGAGGAAGTACAGTACATACCGACGAAACTAAAATGAGCTCTAACATGGAAATTAAGCGTTTCCGGACACAAGTCCACATAACATCTTTTCTTTATTTGTGTGTGAGGAATGTTTCCTGAAAGTTTGGCCGTACCTTTTTGTAACACCCTGTATTATAAATTAATACCGGCTCTGCGTTTTTCTGTCCGTGTATAAATGGTAATCTCATTAATTTCTGTAGGCATTTTGATACAGTTTTCACGAATGGATAGATTTCTACACGAGGTAGGTTTGTGTATATAATACATCACAGCAGTGCCAGTAGGTCTCTCGGACGTAGATACTTGGTGCTACTATTGCAAAGACGGGACAGATCACTAGGAGAAAATAAATCACCCATCCTAGAAACATTGGCAGGAGCCATTCGCAAGCAGAACTTCATGTCTTATCAAGAGAGATATTTGAATGATCACGTATGCAAGGTCTACGAAAGGAACTTACCGAAGATAAAGCAGTAAAATATTTATGTAACTGGACCCAAAACACGTATGACGTTACTTATTGCAAAATTGCCCACTTCTTAGAACAATTTCGATATCTGAAAAACAAACTTTTTCTAGTGAGCTGATAGTGTTGGCCAGCCATTCGGTCTTGGAAGTGCAGTTGTGAGATTTCAATGAAATATTCAAAGCAAAGTAGACCACAACAATATGCACATCGGATTAAAGTAATTTTTTCATATTCTGCGGCCGGCTGGTGTGGACAAGCGGTTCTAGGTGCTGCAGTCTGGAGCCGCGCGACCACTACGGTCGCAGGTTCGAATCCTGCCTCGCGCTTGGATGTGTGTGATGTCCTTAGGTTAGTTAGGCTTAAGTAGTTCTACGTTCTTGGGGACTGATGACCTCAGATGTTAAGTCCCATAGTTCTCAGAGCCATTTGAACCATATTCTGCGTCGTTTCTGTATTCATGTGGTCTAGTACAAAACGTCACACTAATTGGTGTAGCCTACCTGCAATACAGATGCAACTGGCAGTCTGCCTTAGCTCTGGTCTTCCGCCGGCTGCACAACATTGACTTGGTTGTGTATCAACGCAGTGGCTGACGATAACACACTGGTCTCTTTTTCAGGTTAGATGCTGACGGACACCACGGAAACATGTGGCACAAGCTTCACCACCTGCAGCAGTTGCCTCGCTGTGAGTGGAACTAACTGTCTCTGCCTGTCACACATACACAGAAACACCGAGGAAATATCAATACGGCAAACCTGAACTAAGGCGGCCGTCTGGCCATAGAGCAGCAACTTCGAACCGCAGCACCAGGCAAGGAGCACTACCACGGCGGCACCGAAACGAGTCGCCAGCAGTCGCAGCGGAGCATCCCCTCCACCCTCCAGAGTCTCAAACGGGCACTGTGCTTCTGGGACAGAAGACGCCGGTTGATTTCTGTTTTATGATAGTACCAAGTAACTGTCAGCAGGGGTAATAATCCGATCGGACTTGAATAATTTCAGTGCTGTCATTTATCGCCACTGAATTATTGAGCCCAAGGTCCACATTTTCTCGAATGGGACAGTGGTCCATTACGTGTAGAATAAATTTCTTTATTTCCGTCTATGGCGACAAATTTGTGAAGTCCTTGGACTACCGGTTTCGATCAGCAATGACCATCTTCCGATCTGCAGGAAAACATGGGCAAAAACACAAATACAAATAGTGGATTCTCCGTATCTTAATAAATTATGTCATAATGGAAAGTATTACTACCATACATGTAAAAAAGATGCCCTTTAAATGTGTTTTCAAACATGTCTTAAAACAATGAAGCCACAGTAAAATCGTCGAAAAATAAACAAGAAGTCGGCTTAGCACTGTCACACATATTTAAAACATGACGAACACCAAGCTGAAGTGTCACCGGAGTCATCTTATTAACAGCGATACTGTGCATAGAAACTGCTGTATAGTAGCTACAAAATACACACATCAAAGAAAGTTTTACATCACCCCGGTTCCCGGAACTCCTGAAGATAGACGTTGACTGTCGATATTCTATCACAGACACAGTCCCTTTGACTGTTCAGAGATGTCACTAAACCCGCACACAGATGTAAACAACCATGCATGAGCAGGGCCTACTAAACGGAGGGGGTTCTGACAGCTAATCAGTTCCAGTCATTTCACCAGGAAGGAGGTACACGGCTCGTGTTGTCTGTTGTTCAATCATACCTAGACGGTCAATACCGCGGATCGATCACGTCCGCGTTATTACTTTGTGTCAGGAAGAGCTCCCAACAAGGGAAGTTTCCAGGCATGTCGGAGTGAACCAAAGTGATGTTGTTCGGACATCGAAGAGATACAGGGAGACAGAAAATGTCGGTGACAGGCCTCGTTCAGGCCACCCAAGGGCTACTACTGCAGTGGATGACTGCCACCTACGGATTATGGCTCTGGAGAAACCGTGACAGCAAGGCCACCACGTTCAATAATGCTTTTCGTGCAGCCACAGGATGTAGTGTTACGACTCAAACTGTGCGCAATAGGCTCCATGATGCGCAACTTCACTCCTGACGTCCATGGCGAGGTCCATCTTCTCAACGACGACCAGCGCGGTACAGATGGGCCCAACAACATGCCGAATGGACCGCTCAGGATTGGCATCACGTTTTCTCAACCGGCGAGTGTCGCATATGCCTTCAACCAAACAATTGTCGGGTACACGTTTGGAGGCAACCTGATCAGGCTGAACGCCTTAGACACACTGCGCAGCGAGTGCAGCAAGGTGGAGATTCCCCGCTGTTTTGGGGAGGCAGTATGTGGGGCGGACGTATGCCGCTGATGGTTATGGAAGGCTCCGTAACAGCTGTACGATACGTGAATGCCATCCTCCGACCGATAGTGCAACCTTATCGGCAGCGTATTAGCGAGGCATTAGTCTTCATGGACGACAATTCGTGCCCAAATCGTGGATATCTTTTGTATGACTTCCTTCAGGTTAACGACATTGCTCGACGAGAGTGGCCAGCATGTTCTCCAGACATGAACCCTATGCAACATGCCTGGGATAGATTGACAAGGGCTGTTTATGGATGACGTGACCCACCAACCTCTCTGAGGGATGTACGCCAAATCGCCGTTGAGGAATCGAGAAACTGGGCCAATAGTGCCTTTATGAACTTGTGGAAAGTATGCCACGACGAATATAGGCTTGCATCCACGCAAGAGGACGTGCTACTGGGTATTAGAGGTACCGGTATGTACAGCAATCTGGACCCACAGCTCTGAAGGTTTCGCTGTACGGTGATACAACATGCAATGTGTTGTTTTTAAGAGCAACAAAAAGGGTGGAAATGATGTTTATGAGGATCTCTATTCCAGTTTTCGTATCAGGTTCCGAAACTCTCGGAACCGAGGTGATGCAAGACTTTTTTTGATGTATGTATATCTTGCCTTTTTCTTTACATATTTGCTTCGTTTTCTTACGTTGGTTGCGTCACTCTCGTATTAACTTGCTCCTTCTCTGAGTATCTAATATATTTCATTAACTAGAAAATCTTATTAATTGATTTGGTATGGTGTCTTGTCATTTCTCATTTGGACTGGCGTGTCGCATGTCTCGAGGGACCTCTGGCGGTAAAGTTCCCCTGATCACTTCTCGTCTATGCCGCATTCTGGCGGCCATGCCAACATAGGGCGTGATTACTTATTTCAGTCTGTTGTTTAATTCATTTGGCTTCTTTCACCTCCTCGTTTGATCAGTTTTATGTTATTTAGTTAGATGTTTAAGCTTATTCGTATGTATGTTACATTTTTATCTGTAATTCGCTGCAAGAGTGTGTCAGAGATACTATCACTTAGCTGTTTCCTTTTTAACTATCTAACTTCAGTTGTGTCTTTAATTTATTGCATTTTATTACTGCAAAAACGTATACATTTGTTAATCCCACTATAGGTTTTACTTATAGCATTCTTCATTTATTCTGTATCATAAAATTATATAACTGACGGATATGTGTATGGATATAGTAGTGAAATCTAACGAGCTTACGACACAATCATTTTGTGCTTACGTACACAGCACGTTGTCACGAACTGTAGCACTGTTAACAAGATGACTCCACTTCATCGACACTGTGGCCTAGTTTACACCCTATTCTAACTGTTTGTGACGATGCTGAACTTATTATGTGTTTATCTTTTGACGGTGCCACTATGGCTTCAGGAAGTTAGGAGACGTTTCAAATCAGGCATGCCACATCATATTTAAAGCCCATGTTTTCCACGTGTATGTCAGCAATACCTCTCGTTACGGCATATTTCATTAATACGTAGACGATTCACTACTTGTATTTGTGTGTTTTCCCATGGTTTTCAGCACATCTTAAGATGGTCATTGCTAACTGAAACCGAAAGTTTAAGGACCTACCAATTTCGCGACCACAGACGTAAATAAAGTAATTTATTTTGAACCAGAAAGGATTGAGGCTTATTATTTCTTATGTAAAACCAAATCAAGGACATTATAATTTGTATGTCATCAGACTTTATAGAATTGCGTCCCCGAAGACATTGTTTGTTAATGCCTCCTTTTTTGTGTGTTTTGAAGTGAAGTGTTATTTATTGGTGCCACCTGGGAACCGTATCTGTATACGTGTGGACACACTGCTCACAACGCTAATTACATTACCAAATGATGATACTGGTGTGTCAATGTCATAATCTGTTTTTTACGAAGCATAATTTAACATACACTATTAGGTCGGATCACAAAACTAACTGTGTAGCACAGAATAAGGTATGATTTTGACGTAACAATGGTTTACCCTGTCCTACACAACACGCCGCAACTTTGTATCTAACATGAGATTAATTCTCCTCGTGATTCCGATGTTCGTTCTTTACATTCCAACCTGCAATCGAACACTACAAAGACGGCTTGCTACCGCTGCTGTACTGTTAACACCAATAAAGAAACCACTTGCTGTTGCAGGTACAGCAGGTAACAGTCGGATGGCGCTAGCAAGCAACAGCTGCGTCTCACATGCGAATTGCTCACATCACTGTTTCTGGAATGAGCGATTTATATTTTAAGCACGTTTTCCTATCGATCTGAGCTTTCAAGTCCCACTAATTCCTTCTGAGATACAGAACAGAACCTTACTAAACTATAATGCACCTAATCTCTCCGTCACCACTCCCTCACTTAAAACGCGCCCGCACACCCGCCAACCCGCACACACACACACCCGCAAACACACACACACACACACACACGCACACACACACACGCACACACACGCACACACACACACACACACGCACACACACCGACTGTGACACGGACCAATAATAGCAACCACCCACTCTCTCCCTTGGCTTCCGGCGCCTCCGTCGTCAATTCACAATCACATAAGCAGAAAGATGTGTTACCTACACTACAACTTAGAGAAAACCAACTTCATACAGCCACAACACAAACAAAACAATACAAACGGATGAAAGACTGTAAATTGGCCACACAACTGACAATAAACAGAGTAAATAGATACTATTTTGTCAAAAGCTGACATTTTGAAACACTGGCTGTGTACAAATTATAGAATGAATGATTCAAAGAAGAAATAATACAGTTAACACAAAGGACAGTAGAAAGCAGCGGGAAACATATCTCACTTAGTACTTTAAACATAGCTGCGCTACAGCAATGGTTCCACGTAAATCAGACTAAGAACAGCCGACCAGTTGCAAAGGATAAAGTAATCTTTACCTAGGTTTCAATAGATATAAATCTATCTTCTTCAGAAGACGCCTGGGGACAATGAACATCGTAATATATATTAAGGTATGAAACATGAGTCAAGAATAAAGTTTAACATATATTAGGAAAATATTGTATTACAAGATGTGAGAAAGATTCTTGGTACTTACAGTATTATAACAACATGAAGTGATATGTCCTTATCGTTTAGGCAAACATCTGCATAGTTACATTAATCATATAAAATATAGCCCTGACAACAGGGTTTGTCAAACAAATAAAATAGGTACATAGAAGTTGCAGAGCGCCTAAGCGACTGAGTAAAATCGGCCAGCGTAGTAGCACAGCGGCCAGGGCAGGTGGCGCTCATGTCGCGAACTATGTGCCGATAGGCGTACTGAAGTAACATTTGAAACATCAATTTTAAATGTGTTCTTAAATAGAGTGATAATAAATAAATTGGCAAGCATTTGACACTCCCGTTATGACATTGTGGGAGGTATAGGAACAATAACGTAGATACATACATCAAAAAGACAGGTGGCGCTTCCGCCGTGAGTTACATGCAGTGGTCTATATAGCCAAAATATAAAGTTATATTACCATATTAGTGAAGCCCATAGAACGTATATAAGTCAAACCATCAAGAACAATCAGTAATGGCTTTTAAGAAAATTACGAGACCTGGTCTACAATCCAGTTACTACGTAATATAGAATAAGAGAAAATTACATGAGGGCCGCTGTAGTGGCAGCCATATATCGTGAAAAGAACACATTATATAAACGATAGTAAACTGGAGGATTTGAAAGTGCCTTATAGCTTCCTGAGGAAATAGACTACTGAGGTTACTAACATTAATGTTATATATTACACAGTACGGGTTTAAAGCCTTCGAAAAATTGTTTACAGGCAACGTTCAACTGATCATTCAGAATATTGCCGTCTTTGAGCTCTAGATGTTTAAAAATAAATAGCTCTTCCCACAGATCTAGTCTCCGTCCTTTGACCTGTCTATGTAGGATAACCGTGTCTTCTAACTGTTTAGGCGTATGGCCGGTTAACAAGAGGTGTTCAGCAAAGGTAGAGTTGCGAATATTCGTTCCTTTTTTACCTAACAGATGTTCTTTATATCGTGTTTTCACAGCTCTGCCGGTTTGACCAATATAATAAGAGGGGCAGTTATTACAGGTTAGCTTGTAAATACCTGAATTAGAAAACCAATAGCTGGCAATCTCTACTGACTGTACAAGATTTCTTTTTAAACTGTTATCTGTAGAAAAGGAGACGTTACAGTTATATTTTTTATTCAGAAGACGTTTAATCCTATACGATAAGTTACCCAGGAAAGGGATGGAAATAAATTTTTTAGTTTCTGTGGTATCCGTGGGGAGAATATTTCTCAAAGTCGAACATTTTTGGGAGATTTTCTTATTGAGCAGGTAATCGATCATGTTCTGGTTATACCCATTATTAACCGCAATCGCTTTGATGACATTCAATTCCTTTTTTTGATCCGCAGGTGATAAAGGAGTGGTTACCATTCGGTGAATGGCGGAATGAAAAAATGCCAATTTATGAGCTTTTGGATGGGTTGAGTCAGCAGGAATGACATTATCAGAATATGTTTCCTTGCGGAAGATATTAAAATGGAATGAATTATCTTCTATAGAAATTGTTAAATCGAGAAAATTAAGTTCACGTTTATCATTTTGAAGTTCTTTTGTGAAGGAAATTTTTTCATGTAAACCGTTGAAAGTGTTAAAGAGATGCTCTAACTCATGATCAGTGCCATCAAAAGCAATGAAAATGTCATCAACATACCGTGCATAATAGCGGATTTTGTGGCGTAATTCTGAACTTGAATTGAAGAACGTTGTTTCTAGGGCGTTAATGAAAACCTCTGCTAGAATACCGGCGAGGGGGCTACCCATTGCTAGACCATCTGGTTGTACATACATTTTCCCGTTAAATGTGAAGTAATTGTATTTTAAAATGACCTTGAGCAAACCAATGAGTTCGGCAATCTGAGTTTCACTTAATTTTTTGTGTTTAAGAAGATTCTCTTTTACAAGGTCTATGGTTTCATCAACCGGAACATTTGTGTAAAGGCTGACGATGTCAAAGGACACCAGTCTAGTGTCAGGTGTACAACTTATAGATTGAATATTGTTAATTAATTCCTTACTGTTTTTTACAGAAAAATTATTTTCAAAAGTGAAAGCATCTTTAATTTTAAAATGGAGGCGCCTAGCAAGTGTGTGATGTGGACTGCATATACCATTCACTATAGGGCGGATCGGGTGATTTTGTTTATGCAGTTTAAACTGACTTCTAAGCACTGGTGGTTTAGGGTTCATATTTATAAGCCCTTTCTTTTGGAACTTATTGAACAAGCTGACGGAATTCGTTAAAGTACGCCGGATTTCATTTTGCAGTTCAGTAGTAGGATCTACAGTAACCTCAGTGATGTCGTTTTCCTCAAAAAACTTTACAGTCGTCTCTATATATTCATTTTTATAAGCCACGACCACGGTGTTCCCTTTGTCACTCTTAGTGATTAATGCGTCGTGCTCTCTAAGTTTATGATTAATGCTTTTTATTATACTATATTCGCCCGATTGCTTATTAGGAGATAATTTAATTTCTTTTTCTATTACGTTGTTACATTCGTAGGCACACTTGACTTGCTCCGTTTTCTCTAATTTCAGAGATTCTAAACCGATTTTTAGATCTACAATGAGATTACAAATAACTGGATATTTATCGAGTTTAGCAGGCAAGTTATATTTAAGGCCTTTACACAACAAGTCATTTTCGGCCTGCGTAAAAGAAATATTGGTTTTATTTAGTACTCTATCGTAAAATAGGTGCTTAACACTATTGTCTGCTGTATTATCACTTTTACTTGTGGTCCTATTACTAAACTTTAAAAGCTTTCTTTCATGTCTGGCCTTGATTATTTCTTTACGATTAGAGAGCCATTCATTAATACTATTCCACAGGTGGTCAATTTGAAAATTACAAAGATCTTTAAAGGCTTTAGTTAAAAATAGGTGTATACAGTAGGCTTCACTATTAAGGACATCTTTTTTCTTGTACAAATTTACTGTGCTCTCGGAAATGACTACATGCACTAGCTTCTTTTTAATAGAAGGCACCCTGTTACACTGTTTAAAATTTACGTACGCCTTCACATAATCAGGGATAATGTCTTTCTCTAGGCACTGGTGATTAAAGTCAATAGCCATACCTGCTTTCACAATTTTTAATTTGATGTCCATATACCTGGATGCAGCTTTTGATACCTCGGCAGGCAAGAATTTCAGTACTTTAAACATAGCTGCGCTACAGCAATGGTTCCACGTAAATCAGACTAAGAACAGCCGACCAGTTGCAAAGGATAAAGTAATCTTTACCTAGGTTTCAATAGATATAAATCTATCTTCTTCAGAAGACGCCTGGGGACAATGAACATCGTAATATATATTAAGGTATGAAACATGAGTCAAGAATAAGAAGGAACGAATATTCGCAACTCTACCTTTGCTGAACACCTCTTGTTAACCGGCCATACGCCTAAACAGTTAGAAGACACGGTTATCCTACATAGACAGGTCAAAGGACGGAGACTAGATCTGTGGGAAGAGCTATTTATTTTTAAACATCTAGAGCTCAAAGATGACAATATTCTGAATGATCAGTTGAACGTTGCCTGTAAACAATTTTTCGAAGGCTTTAAACCCGTACTGTGTAATATATAACATTAATGTTAGTAACCTCAGTAGTCTATTTCCTCAGGAAGCTATAAGGCACTTTCAAATCCTCCAGTTTACTATCGTTTATATAATGTGTTCTTTTCACGATATATGGCTGCCACTACAGCGGCCCTCATGTAATTTTCTCTTATTCTATATTACGTAGTAACTGGATTGTAGACCAGGTCTCGTAATTTTCTTAAAAGCCATTACTGATTGTTCTTGATGGTTTGACTTATATACGTTCTATGGGCTTCACTAATATGGTAATATAACTTTATATTTTGGCTATATAGACCACTGCATGTAACTCACGGCGGAAGCGCCACCTGTCTTTTTGATGTATGTATCTACGTTATTGTTCCTATACCTCCCACAATGTCATAACGGGAGTGTCAAATGCTTGCCAATTTATTTATTATCACTCTATTTAAGAACACATTTAAAATTGATGTTTCAAATGTTACTTCAGTACGCCTATCGGCACATAGTTCGCGACATGAGCGCCACCTGCCCTGGCCGCTGTGCTACTACGCTGGCCGATTTTACTCAGTCGCTTAGGCGCTCTGCAACTTCTATGTACCTATTTTATTTGTTTGACAAACCCTGTTGTCAGGGCTATATTTTATATGATTAATGTAACTATGCAGATGTTTGCCTAAACGATAAGGACATATCACTTCATGTTGTTATAATACTGTAAGTACCAAGAATCTTTCTCACATCTTGTAATACAATATTTTCCTAATATATGTTAAACTTTATTCTTGACTCATGTTTCATACCTTAATATATATTACGATGTTCATTGTCCCCAGGCGTCTTCTGAAGAAGATAGATTTATATCTATTGAAACCTAGGTAAAGATTACTTTATCCTTTGCAACTGGTCGGCTGTTCTTAGTCTGATATCTCACTTACTTTTCTAGGGAGCCTGTCCTACGTAGTAAGTAATCGCCCTAAAAACAAATATAAGCTTCCAAACTAACCAGAAACTTCAGCAGGTAGCTACTTGCAACTTAAGAACCAGCATACAAAATACCAGGTACATATAAACTAGAATGCCACAATTGCCCCTCCTACAATATAGAACAGACCGAAAAAGATTCGAGATTCGGTTCAAAGAACATTTAAGTGCCATACCTTCTAACAACCCATCGAAATCTTCATTTGCAGTGCCTACAACTCCCAACAGACATGAAGTGAAAAGGACTGAAGATCACATCCACATACTGTATCATACTGAGAAAAATAGCTTTATTGGTCTACTCGATGACGTTGAAATATATGAACATAAAACTAAATCACAAGGTAATCTCCTCAATTAAAAGACCGAGTTAGCCTATTCTGCCTTTCTACGAAATTTCCCTCTCCTATTTTCCAAACTAAAACACAAATACACAATGCTACTTGTGGCAACAACTGCAGTCAGCAACGCAATATAAACACTACACCGCAATGTAGCAGGTTGATCAGTCATACGTTAATACAATTGTTCAATTAATGTAATCAACTAGCCATCACATGTTAATATAATTTTTACTATCGTAATATTTGTTGCTCACCACTTATTTCGTTCCCCGTGTATAGGACAATATCTATATAGTATCACTCAGGTAACATTTCCAAAAAAAGGTGCTACATCTGTTAACTTTGGTTGTAATTAATGCTCGTTGAATGTTAAATGCAAACTTTTTAGTGGCGTATCAGTGTGTACGTTATAATACAACTGAAAGAGAATTTCTTTCTGGCACTGTTGTATTTGTGACATCGACATTTAAATATTTATGTACACTGTAATCGATCGTTATGAAGGGTGGTTAAGTTTAAGTACGTCGTTTCTAACATCGCTTTTACATTAGGGATCCACCATCACAAGAGTCTTCCATCACAAGATGGAATAAAGAGCTAAATTCATATGCAAACTTCAATAAATGCCCTCTGAAGATTAACTATTCTTTTAGAAATCAGCTACCGCGCTATTTACGCAAATAAAGTGCGCTATGGATAGTAGCTGATTGCTGTCTTCTTCTTTAATAAAGTAAATATGTTTGTAATGGAAACGTGTAGTGGTAACAGCGAAATGTGCAATCGACTAGGCAGACAATAGTTACGGGTGTCACAAAAAACAGCCGAGTATAATTGTGAGATTGTAAAAGTGAGCTAACTACAAAAAACTGCGTTATATGTATACAACAAACAGACATATTGATTTAGAGCGAGAGAATGTATTACAGCCCGCTGAGGATTAAATTAAATTAATAGCGAAATTATAGTGGCAGGCAAAGAGACTTATTTATTCCCAGAGACCTTCGATACTAAGAGAGGCCTATTAATCAAATGAGGACCTATAACATGACAGAAAACAAAATTAACTTTTTCCTTCTAATGCAAAATAATATTTGACTGAACAAAATACTTATCATTGTAATACAAAGGGCTGTCAAATGAAAACGATGAATGGAAAAAAATTAAGTAAGCTGTTTATTATGTTCGCATCTAAAAATGTTTTCGGTTGGCTCTGGAATCAGGATTGTACCCAGGCGTGCAAATCTTCGTCCGAAGCAATCGGCGGCCACGAATGTCTTTGTTCAGGGTGGACCCACATGTTTCTAAGTCACCTTTCGCTCTACCCACGCGTATTCCATAATCTTGGAGCCTTGGAGAAAGATATTCGTAGCCGCAGATTTGCTTTGGACGAAGAGGTATATGGTTAGGTAGAACCAATGTTCCGTATGCAGCTGCATACATTTTCCATGAAGCCACCGACAGTCTTGTCTCATAGTGGGATAAATATATTAACAGTTATGGTGATTACTTTTTAAATAATAAGCAGTTTACTTACTTTTCTTTGCATCTGTCTCGTTTTCATTTGACTGCTCCCCATGGTTGCTTTGGAGCGTTGTAGAACTGATATCACGTGTTCATGTGATACTTCACCACAGAAATAAATGAGTGGTGAGTAGGTCCCAGTCGGTTTTATGGAATTAGTCCAATGACATGTATGACGTGGAGATGTGACAGAATGGTAGAAAGAAGCAATCGTGTTTGGACGTGCCCATGGCGACATCGAATTTGTTGGTGTACTAAGGCGAACTGCCAACAGTATCTGCAACGACGGCTGTATCACTCACAGTTTTGTGATGACATTGGCTGCGCAGAGATACTGAACTGCAGGGACCAGAGGCTAGTGTCACACCTAGTCAATAACAACTGGTTTCAAACCTGGGAGAAGTGCTGCTTTCAGTGAATGCATGTTCATCTTAACAAGTTTCCGAGGCGAGAATGCGAAGCGAACTGCAAGGAACGGGCATTTAGAGAAGAACACCTCGCGAAAAGTACACTGTTGACAGCTGCTCATAAAGCTACACGTTGTTCAAATGGTTCAAATGGCTCTGAGCACTATGGGACTTAACTGCTGAGGTCATCAGTCCCGTAGAACTTAGAACTACTTAAACCTAGCTAACCTACGGACATCACACACATCCATGCAGAAGGCAAGATTCGAACCTGCAACCGTAGCGGTCTCGCGGTTCCAGACTGTAGCGCCTAAAACCGCACGGCCACTCCGGCCGGCGTTACACGTTGTCATAGCGATGGACAACTCATTATAAGCCGGACAGTAGTTTACTGGTGGCGTGTAGCGTGGTCACAAGAGCGCTATTTTATCTCTTTTCAAACGATGCAAGACGCCGATTGCGACTCCGTACCAACGAGGTATTTAAGAAGCAGTGTACGAAAGGTGTAATCGATATCGCCTGTGGCTGTGTAGTGGTTTGTGTGGGTTTATCGTATGGTGACCTGAAACCACAGAGTATCTGGCATTGCCCGTGTATGTATTTATTGCACTTCTATTAGTCAATCTTCTTCGCCTCTCGTCCCCACCTGTCTCTGCCATCTGCTTCACCCCCATTCCCGGTTCACCGCCTCATGACCTCCTCTCTGTCCATTTGATCCTACCCCTACCGCCTTGCTCTCTCTTACTGCCACAGAATTTTTTTTCAGATAATAAGTAACACGTCTATGGCCACATACGAACTCTGTAAGCCACCGTACTTTGCGCGTTTCGGGGTACCCTTTACCACAAGTCATTTCCATTCCCGTTCCACTCGGAAATAGAGCGAGGAAAAAACGATTGTCTACATGTCTCCGAATGAGCCCGTATTTCTCCTATCCTATCTTCTTCGCTCTTAACGAAACAGATGTTGGCAGGAGTAGAATCACTTCACAGTAACCTTCGAATGTCTGTTCTCTAAATTTTCTGAACAGTGTTACTCAAAAAGAACGTCGCTCTACCTCCAGAGGTTCTTTTGAGTTCCCGAGGTGTGTGTTGTTTGAAGTCACCAGCAACAAATCTAGCAGCCTTCCTCTAAATTACTTCCGTGTCTTCCTTTAATCCGACCTGGTGTGGACCCTGAACACTAGAGAATTGCTCAAGAATAGGTTGCAATGGTGTTCTATATGGGGTCACCTTTACAGATGGACCACACTTTCCCAAAATTCTCTAAATATACTGAAGTCTACCGCTCGCCTTCCCTATCACAGTTCTCACATGGTCATTCCATTTCATTTCATCTCATCTCTCTTTTTAAAGTTACGCTCGGACAATTATAATTAAACGACGTGATTGTGTCAAGCAGAACGCCACTAATGTTGTATCCGAACGTAAAGCTTTTGTTTTTCCTACTCATCCGCATTAATTTATATTATTCTACATTTAGAGCTAGCTGCCGTTTATAACAACAAGTAGCAATTTTTTCTAAGTCATCTTGTATCCTCTTACAGTCACTCAACTTCGGCACCTTTCCGTACACCAGAGCATCGTCAGCAAGCAACAGCAGACTGCTGCCCACCCAGCCCGCCAGTAAATTTACGTAAATAGTAAATAACAGAGGTCCTATCACACTTCACTTGCGATAAGCTTGTCTCTCTTGTCACTGTTTGTGCGTCGTCATCTACGCATCTTTTTCACTCCAAGCCACCACCTCCTTGAAAGGTAGGTGTTTCGTACCACAGTATAACGTTTCTGGTACATCCAGTGGTTCTTCCCAGACAGTAAGTGATAATTGTATGAAATTAGCTGAAAATCAATTCAGCGCTACAGCAGGGTATGTGGGACACACATACATACATACGTTTAGAGGTATGTATAGCTTCTCGGTGACCGTGAGTTCCGCTTTCTTTTACATCTTGATGGTGAACTGTTCTGTGGATACTCCCATCTTTAAAAATGACAACAGGCGTTCCTAACTGGACGAACATTCAAGTACTCTGTTGCGTAGCGGCCTGTGTGCTAAATCACCAGAAGTTAATCATATAGAAAATATCCGCAAGTATTTTGACCCGCAGGTGAAACGCACCACTCAACATTCCAACAATATGGTAGCTCAACGTGTTCTTATCATCAAGGAGTGGCTTAGACTGAGTAAAACAAGATTCTTTTGCAGAATGAACAGTATTGAATTGTATATTAATTCCTACAAAAAATGAGGAAAAAAGTTGTTTTTTTAATGAAGTCAAATAGCACCGTTGCCGGTTTCAAATCGACGATTCAACACGAGAGGACGGTTGACATTCATAATTTCATTTAGAAGGGGTAAACAAAAAGATTACGCTCAAAGGCAGTACAGTCCATAATCGGTATGTCAATCAGGGAAAATTGCCGTTAGCAATAAGCGAATCTTCCCACCGACGCACCCCTTGAAGATACTCGTTTGGTAAACCCTTCAAGGCCTTTTGCAAGGACGGGAAGGCGTCATAAACGCATGGGGGTGAGGTCGGGACTGCAGGGCGGGTGCTCGATTGTCTCCCACTTGAGGTGGCATAACTTCTACATTACGACATTTGCAATATGGGGACGTGGGTTTTGTCAGAAATGCTGTCCCGTGAACATTATTCATTGTCCGATGAAAATTGGAAATTTGTGGTAAGTTCTATGGGACCAAACTACTGAGGTTGTTGGCTTGTTTAGGAAAGGAGACCAGACAGCGAGGTCATCGGTCTCATCGGATTAGGGAAGGACAGGGAAGGATGTCGGCCGTGCCCTTTCGACGGAACCATCCCGGCATTTGCCTGGAGCGATTTAGGAAAATCACGGAAAACCTACATCACGATGGCCGAACGCGGGATTGAACCGTCGTCCTCCCGAATGCGAAAACTACTGAGGTCATCGGTCCCTAGGCTTACACACTACTTAATGTAACTTACACTAAGGACAACAGACACACACACACACCGATGCCCAAGGGAGGACTCGAACCTCCGACGGGGACAGTCGCGCGAACCGTGGCAAGGCGCCCCAGACCACACGGCTACCCCGAGCAACCATTCTCCGATGAACGCCTACCGGTGTCTGTTCTTCGGCAGCAAGAAAATCATAACACCTTGTTCGTCCTGTTTGAACGCATTTAGTGATAACGCCGCTATTGTTGAGGTTTCCGAATTTACCGCACGCACGTCAGAAAGAGGCGAATGCGACTCTAAACCATTGGCTCCATAATGGTGCTTATGCAGTGTCCAAAGAACACAGGCGACCTTAGGGACAGTTTCCGTACATCAAGACAAGGAAAAAGAAAAATAGTAAACATGGGCTCTAAATTATATATCTTATGAACTATTATCACTTGTTCAGTAGAAGATGAACAAGCGCTCATAGCTCTTAAGGTATTCATTTCAGACACCATGTTTACGGGTAGTTTTTTCTTGTTTTGGTGCAAGGAATATGTCCATAAGGCTTTCGGTGTTTTATTTTCCTTATTACGTATGCACAGATCGCTTTCGCACTACGTTTCATATACGCTATACCTATGCTCTCACACAAACTTTTTGATCACATTTACTGCTTACACCGGCACTTCTTGGCGTGATGGTGTTCCATAGAAAGTCAAATTTTTCGGAGTGTGGACCATAGCTTAGTCGTGACATGGTGCGCAGTGAGCGCGTGCAGATGCCGCCCTACCCAGGCAGAGTGCCCGCCTGTGACGTGTGGCCCGCACCGGCAGCACTTCCCTGCGGAAGCAGCAGCGCATCTGGCGTGCAGCCAGTTCTGCGGGGCTCGTGCTGTGTGGAGCAGCTGCTCCTAACTGACCCATCAGCGAAAGCGCCGCTGTTCGATTCCCACTGCGGCCTCCTACATAGTGATGAGCACGTACTCCTTGTGCCGTTCAGTCCAGGGGCGGACGGTGCATGCCTGAACATGCTGCAGTTGCTGCATCCAGCGATTCGAATATCGAAACGTGCGATCGAGTTTACATGGTCCCACCACCAGCGGATAGGAAAGCACCGCGGTTACACACCGAGTGGCGCTAACAGCGGGACCGCGCCTACACATCACGATATCGTCCTGACTTATGATACATCCACGGCTTAGCCAGAAATGAAATTGACAGAAGTGTGAGCTGCAGATGGGCAAGCCTTCATGAAAGAATAACAATTTCGGCATGGATCAGACGAGGCATCAGCCATTCACATTAGTTTACGTTACAGTCAGCACTTTATGGGGCGGAAAGAGTGCAGAATGGTAATTCGTGCATTGGAACACCGAAGCAGGAGCTTCTTTTTATTCACAATTTTTTCGTTATTCACGCTGCGAATAAACAAAGGTAGTGTTCATTATGTTTTGTTTTATGTGGAAGCTCATAGGCAAGAGCACAAACTTCTTTTGTAAAGTGAGTCGTAGAAGGTGGGCGAACAAATCCAGAATTATATGACGAGATTTTTGAAGATGAAGTATTTGCCATTATCCAGCTTTATGGTCATTACCTCCAAGTTACACACAGCATGTGCTACCCTAGGATATACACTACTGGCCATTAAAATTGCAACACCAAGAAGAAATGCAGATGATAAACGGGTATTCATTGGACAAATATATTATACTAGAACTGACATGTGTTTACATTTTCACGGAATTTGGGTGCATAGATCCGGAGAAATCAGTACCCAGAACATCCACCTCTGGCCGTAATAACGGCCTTGATACGCCTGGGCATTGACTCAAACACAGTTTGGATGGCGTGTACAGGTACACCTGCCCATGCAGCTTCAACATGATACCACAGTTCATCAAGAGTAGTGACTGACCCATTGTGACGAGCCAGTTGCTCGGCCACCATTGACCAGACGTTTTCAACTGGTGAGAGATCTGGAGAATATGCTGGCCAGGGTAACAGTCGAACATTTTCTGTATCTAGAAAGGCCCGTACAGGACCTGCGACATGCGGTCGTGCATTATCCTGCTGCAATGTAGAGTTTCGCAGGGATCGAATGAAGGGTAGAGCCACGGGTCGTAACACATCTGGAATGTAACGTCCACTGTTCAAAGTGCGGGCAATACGAACAAGAGGTGACCGAGACGTGTAATCAATGGCACCCCATACCATCACGCCGGGTGATACGCCAGTATGGCGATGACGAATACACGCTTCCAATGTGCGTTCACCGCGATGTCGCTACACACGGATGCGACCATCGTGATGCTGTAAACAGAACCTGGATTCATCCGAAAAAATGACGGGCACCCAGGTTCGTTGTTGAGTACGTCATCGCAGGCGCTCCTGTGTATAATGCAGCGTCAAGGGTAACCGCAGCCATGTCTCCAAGCTGATAGTCCATGCTGCTGCAAACGTCGTCGAACTGTTCGTGCAGATGGTTGTTGTCTTGCAAACGTCCCCATTTGTTGACTAAGGGATCGAGACGTGGTTGCAGGATCCGTTACAGCCATGCGGATAAGATGCCTGTCATCTTGACTGCTAGTGATACGAGGCCTTTGGGATCCAGCAGGGCGTTCCGTATTACCCTCCTGAACCCACCGATTCCATATTCTGCTAACAGTCGTCGGATCTCGACCAACACGAGCTGCAATTTCGCGATAAGGTAAACCGCACTCGCGATAGGTCGGAAACGTGATGGCACTCATTTCTCCTCCTTACACGAGGCAACACAACAACGTTTCACCAGGCAACGCCTGTGCACTGCTGTTTGTGTATGAGAAATGGGTTGGAAACTTTCCCGATGTCAGCAAGTTGTAGGTGTCGCCACCGGCGCCAACCTTGTGTGAATGCCCTGAAAAGCTAATCATTTGCGTATCACAGCATCTTCTTCCTGTCGGTTAAATTTCGCGTCTGTAGCACGTCATCTTCGTGGTGTAGCAATTTTAATGGCCAGTAGTGTATATTTTATCGTCAGCTGAAGAATTGAGTTAAAAAGGTTCAAAACTGCTCTTATCTCGTCGAAAGCGCAAAAGAAATCACATATCGAGAAATTGCATCAATATACAGTCCACTGTACAGCATAAGCCATGATCACGAATATTTCGCGAATTGATATGTTAAGCGTGGTTTACTGTCAGACTATGCGTTGCGAGAGTATCTTTTATTAATGTACACCAAATTTGCCTTTTTTTAATAGAAACATTAAAACAGTAATGGAACTGTACAAGTTCGGCGTTTATTTGTGTGTGCAAGATGCCGAGTAAATTGATGCCTCGCCTGTTTTCACGATGAGTAATACACCAGCAGAACTGAATCATCTGTAAAATAATAAATGTGTCTAATTATGAATGGTAAGTTCTCCTGCACACCTAAAATATCTTCTACGAAATTTTCAATCCCAAATTTTTCTTTGTCTTTCTTTTTCATTTCTTTTATAAAGAAAATGTAAGTAAATACAGCATACTGAGCATTATTTCGTTTTTCTTTTCAATGTACGTAACGTAAAACCTGAAAATAAAATAAGGTTCCCACACAGTGACTCGAATCAACGACCTTCGGATTACCATTCAGAATTCTTTTTCTTTTTTTGTTCTTTCATATGTAACATGGACGAAATAATATGACCTAGTGTTGAATAAACGACTGGGGCCCTCGTTTTTCGCTTTTTCCAGTGGAACCTTCCCGGCACACAAAGGGAGCGGCTAGGACAAAGTGCGCAGGGATCACAACAAAAGGCTTCCCACCATGCCCCATTCCCTCCCCCAGGGGTGAAGGAGAGCGTACGGAACGAAGAGTAATAGACACACAAACCATATAAATGAGACGACGGTTTATGTCCAGACATCACAAGCGACACACATTGGGGTGACTGGAAGGTGAATCCCGTGATGGCGTGACTGGCATGCTTGTTGTCATTGACAATAAGGTACCATGCAGACTGGACGTCAGTGGCAAGATAAGGAGCATACACCGATCTCCAGACGGCACACCCTCAATCACATTTGGTGTCCTGTTCTGCTGAAGAAAGCCATTCATCACCTTCGTTGAAGTTAAGTGCGTTTGCAGTACTACGTTACTGACATAGCTCAGTTGTACGGGGGGAGGGGGGGGGGGAGGGGAATGGGGAAGTAAAACAAGAGCGGTGGGGGCATATGAAAACTGGACAGGGGCTGAGAGAGAGCGTGGAGTAAGGGTCTCCAGCAACAGGCTGATGAGGCTCGTGGAACCATGATGCCAAAGTGTAATCTGACACTTGATGAAAAGGACTACCGCTCTGTCAGGCACATCATACAGGCCTAAACACCTCCCCACCCCCCCTGCAGCGTGAGAGGGTAAGGACTGGGTAACGTAACGTACTAATCCAGTGGCGCTAGTATGTGGCAAGTCATGGGTGGCAGATTAGGGAGTGTGTGTTCCACGTGGAGGATATATGATGCCACGCCTACATTAACATATTGCGTCCGTTGCAAAAGATCGAGGGCTTGTAAACGATGATCAAGGGGCCCATGTCGTAATTGGGACACTAGAACACTATAAGGGCAGCTGGTTTTGTATTACTGTGAGGTAGGGGAGGGAGTGCAAAGGATATGATACACGAACAGGGGTGGCATTCTTTAGAACAAATTCGTTTCTCGGGAAAGACCTCCTAATGAGATTCCGAACACCAGCTACTTCTTCGGAGCGTGAAAATATTTTATTGGCGCCATCTACATGGGGAGAAATAATCATAGTTATAGAAAAGGAAAATCACACCTCACACGGAAAGGTTTAAGTGTTCGTTTTTCCCGCACGCTGTTCAAGAGTGGGACGGTAGAGGAGTGGCTTAAAAGGTGGTTCGATGAACCCTCTGCCAGGCACTTTATTCGGAACTGCAAAGTAATCTTGTAGATGTATGGAATCTACGAGTTTTGATGCTCTACAGAACGCTTACCGTTAACCAAACATTGCACTAGAAAATTGGGGACCACTAAGTCAGATTGACACATAAAATAAGACTCAAAAATACCTTGATTCTTAATAACAACAAATCTACGTGTGCCGTTTAAACTGCACATACCATGATACATACACTGTCGAATCACATTAATGTGATCATCTGTCGAGAGTCGGAAAGTGCAGGAAGAAGCTCAGTGATGTCCTGAAAGGTACCGAAAGTGATGCTGATCCACGGCGACTTAATTTCCGTGGCTAGCTGGGCTTGGCTTCCAGGCCGAGGATTCATGGCGCGAACATCCCGGTCAAGGTGAACCCACAGATTCTCGATGGGAATGTGGCGACCAGGGCCCTACGGTAGACTCACCCTGGTGCGCGTCGAACCACGCACGCACACAGTGAGCTGTGCGACACGTTGCATTGTCCTGCTGGTAGATGCCGTTGCGCGAACGAAACACAAACTTCATGGAGGTGTGGACATGGTTCCCAAGCATATATGTGTCGATCCACTGTCACTTCCAGACTAACGAGACTACCCAAGGAATTCCACGATAACGTCCCCAAACCTTAACGCTACCTCTTCGCTTTCAGACACAGCCATCTTTACGACGCAATATAAAAAGTCAGTCATCTCAATGGGACACCTGTCGCTACAAGGTGGGACTACAGTTGCGGTATTGATGCGCAATTCAAACCTTCATCGCCAATGAACAGCAGTCAGCATAAATGCATATGCATGAAACAAGCGCCTACTGCTGAAGCCCCTCCTCAGCGACGTCCGCTGGAACGGTCGTCAAGGAAACACTGTTGGTAGCCACTTGGTTCATCTGGGCGGTCGGTTGCTCACCAGTTGCACGTCTGTTCGCCCATACAGCTCTCCGCTGCCATCGTTCAACCCTGCCATCTGTACCCCTTGGAGCAACACATTTGCCTAGGCGCCAGTTTGGGATAGTACAGGGTGTCCGAAAAGACTTTCCCTGATTACATAAATTGATGACTCAGGCTAGAAGTAAGATACAAATATGAAACTTGTGTCGAATTGTTTAAAACTATCAAAGTTTGTTTCTGTTTTAGATTCACAGTACGTAAGTAGTGGATGAGGTGCAGTGCCCAAGAAGCCATGGTAACCAATCAGGAGAAGGCACAGTTTGTCCTGTGGTACCATGAAACACGATCACCAACCACAGTGCAGAGACCCTTCCAGACAACATTCGGAAGGAATCCACCTGACGTCAAGAGCATTAAAGCCTGGTATGAGAAGTTCAAGAACACAGGATCCGTTGCTGACCTTCCGCGGTCTGGTCGACCAAGAACCTCAGCAGACAGGGTGGAAGCTGCAAGGCAGTCTTTTCTGTGAAGTCCGATGAAATCGGTGCGCAGGGCCACACGTGAATTACAGATGCCAAAAAGCTCTCTCCATGGTATTTTATACAAACGTTTATTGTTTCGTGCATACAAAGTGCAAATCGTTAAGGCCTTGTTACCCAATGACAGTACACGTCGATATGACTTTGCAGTCGAAATGCTGTCATGTATTGAGGACGATGATGGCTATCTCAGACGAATTGTCTTTTCCGACGAAGCGACGGTTTTTGCAGTGGAGTAGTTAATCGCCATTATGTGCGCATTTGGGGTTCACAAACCCCTGGCGAGGTCATGGAATGCACCAGAGGCAGTCCAAAGGTGAACGTTTGGTGCGCGCTATTGCACGATCGAATTATCGGGCCGTTCTTCTTCGCTGACGCTACCACCACATCTGCAGTGTATCTGGACACGTTGCAACTGTATGCTGTTTCTCAGCTGCTTCAGTATCACCCCAATGTCTTGTTTCAGCAAGACGGTGCACCGCCTCATTGGGGTTTGTACGTCTGTGCCTATCTCGATATGACCTTTCCTGGGCGATGGATTGGTCGTGATGGGCCAACGGTTTGGCCTCCACGCTCTCCTGACATAACCCCATTAGACTTCTTTTTATGGGGTTATGTCAAGGACGAGGTCTACCGAACACGTGTACCATATCTTGAAACCCTGCGGCAACGGATAACCACAGTAGTTGAATCGATCCCTCCAGTGATGTTGGCTAATGTGCGGACGGAAATTGAATACCGCCTAGATGTGCTACGTGATACCAAGGGTGGTCATGTGGAAGTTTACTGATGTGTGAAAAAACTTTGATAGTTTGTAAACAGTTAGACACCAGTTTCATATTTGTATCTTACTCCTAGCCTGAGTTATCAACTTATGTAATCAGGGAAAGACTTTTCGGACACCCTGTACAATTTTCCTATGCATGGTATAATTTAACCCCGGTGGCTGGCGAACTGTTTACAAATTTCGCCATTTCCCTAAAGCTTCTACCCTTGGCCCAGAAGTCAATGATCATGATCTTTCAGACGTCAGATTAATCACTTCGTTTCCGTATTGCGACTACTGCACTGTTTTCCGCGTCCCTCGGACACTCAGTACCTATGCCCCACTGATAGTGCGGCCTGTCACCTGCTGTCTGTGAGTTGTCACTGCATATTCACGTCGAAGATAGGCGGTGGTCACATTAATGTCACTGAACCATGTATAGTTGGTAGTATTTGTGTGGTAGGAGTTCACTTATACAATGCAAAAACGAAGTTGGAAATACCTGTCGAAATATCAGAGAAAATGCGCCTCACGACTCTTAAAAGAGACAACCTGTACTATGCAGGGAGTTTCATAATTAATAGCGAAAATTGATACTGCTAAAATTATATATTATACAGGACGCGTAAAACAAAAATGGGCTGGAAAATATTTATGAGACATGACACGGAACAGATCCCTGCTAATTAACAGGAGAACTGACTATCACAGAAATGCTGGAAACCATGATTTCGATGCATAACAATCGGTTGCTGTCACATTTATATGTGTACACATCTCCCACATGCTCTGTCCCAAGTATTGCCCTATGTCATTACGTTTGAGTAAGAGGAAAATAAGGGATTACTGACCAGTTGAAAGGGACAAAAAATGATGCTCGTGATAAAACACCTCGTGTCATTGTCGAGCGTTAGGCGAAGCACTATTCCCGGAAAACGCGTGCAAAACTTTTTGCTCAAATGGTTCAAATAACTAAGCACTATGGGACTTAACATCTGAAGTCATCAGTCCCCTAGACTTGGAACTACTTAAACCTAACTAACCTACGGACATCACACACAACCATGCCCGAGGCAGGATTCGAACCTGCGACCGTAGTAACAGCGCGGTTCCCGACTTAAGCGCTTACAACAGCTCGGTCACAGCGGACGGCTAACTTTTTGCACATGGTTTTAATATTTGATGTGTGTCTGCAAAACCTCCAGCAAAGTCTGCAATGGAAAACTTCGTGACAAAATGGTGTGAAACGGGCTGTACAGTAAATTAAAAACTAAACTATGTGAAACGACTTCGATCATCATAAAGCATTGCTCGAGCGCGGGAAACGCTTGTAACCAAGCCGGACGAAACGCCGTTTATCTGTGGTACTGGGAATTAAGAGACCAGCATGTCAAAACATTACCAAAAACAACTTGCATGTCTACCTTTGCAATTGCGCGTGAGTTATAGTGTCCAGACGAACTTTCCTGTCCTGAATTGTGCTGTTCGGTTCAGAGTGAAGTGGAATCAGAACTTTTGGATCCTTAGTTCTTTATTTCTTCATATAATGCATGACCAACCTGTAAGGGTATAGATCTCATGGAATATGCGCCCTTATGTGTCAGCAAATCTCCATCACTACTTTGAAGAGCGGTTGCATAATGCCTAGGCTCCTCTCTCTCTCTGAACTATTAATACTAAACAATACGTCCAGGAAATAAAAATGGTGGCTCGTAACCAAACATCTGCATTTATCGCGCAAACGGCGTGATTGCAGGGCCATGGTTAATCGAATGAATTTTCTTCTTTTATCTCATATTTCATTCGTGTAACTTCACCTTGTAAATACAGGACGTTTAGATAAAGTAGCACGTATCATCACAGGAGGCATTATTGGGCAAAATTAAAGCAAAAGTTGCGGTAATGATGTTCGGAAAGTAGTAAGTGTTGGGATGCGGGGCAGTATGTCCTCATATTCCCTTCTGTCTGTTACGGAGAATTACAGCTTAGGCAGCGCCGCATGTGGTTACCACGCATGCTGACACATCCGTCAGTCTTCCTTCGCACTCTTTCAAATACGTCTGGCTCCATTTCGAATGCGTCACATGCATTGGCAACGCGTTGGTCGTGGGTTGGGCATACACTGACGCCTCTAAATCTCCTCACAGTCACAAACCAGACGGATGCAGTGAACGTGGAAACTATGCTACCGTACATCCTCGATCGATTCTTCGCTCTTGTAACGTTGTGCTGAGGTACACTTACACAATCCGTAGAAAACAGAATGCATCATTCACAACCGTTGTCTTTCTGCAAGGGTGAGGTTCCCCAGTTGCGCTAGTACCTCTTCGTGTATGTATCTGTGATTCAAACAAATGCTAATCTGTTTGGTAAAGCCTTTGGCCCTGTGAGTCTATCATCGACAATTCCTGCCCACTTATTGATACAGAACTGATCCTTATGTCTCACCGCGAAGATTGCTCGACGAATTGCATCTGCCCACACGTCCGTATTGTGATGATTTACAATGCAGTATCTTGTTAATCCTTATCCGTAAGTAAAATGCAGGTTGTGAACTCCGGATCTTCAACGGCCAACTTCACAAAATATATTGGTTTCCGGACTATGATTATATGAATTTTCTTCTAGTTTTGACCAATACTACGTCTTGTAGGACTATGTGACACTTTTTTCTAAATACCCTGTACATACTTTGTGTGTGTGTGTGTGTGTGTGTGTGTGTGTGTGTGTGTGAGAGAGAGAGAGAGAGAGAGAGAGAGAGAGAGAGAGAGAGAGAGAGAGAGAGAGAGAAAGATTGATATTTCACAAACAGGATTGAAGAAAGGTGCAGCTAAGATACATACGAATAGACAGCAAACACTGCCGTAAGTTGCAGAGGCCTAACACATACCGTTGAAGCAACAGATTCACTGCGCGGGACTCCAGCACCAAGCAGCACCAGTTCACGACACGATCAGGGGTAATTCTTCATTCGTTATAGGCTGTTGAGCAGTTTATTCCTCCTTTCTAAGTCGCGAGACATTTGCCGATCGAACGCGTATAGGATGCAGTCACCGGGCAACTGACCTCTCATTGTTGAGCATTTCGCACCAAAGATGTAAGAAGCAACTTGTGGTGACAAAGACTCTAGAACAAAAACGATATTTCACAACAACTTCTCTGGATTCTATCCTCTCTAACTTCAGAGTGAGCATGGTATTTATCGAAATACACTGCCTGACAAAAAAGAAAAGAAAAAAAAAAAGGCTGTAAAGCACCCAAAAGTAGATGAGGAAACGAAACTTCACGGGCTGAGAGTGTAATTATCTGATGTTATTCCAGATATTCCAAAAAGTAGTAAGACTCTACTCAGTATGGCAATCCACCCCGTTTGGCTTGAATGTATGTACAGATTCGTTTGGAAAGGGTGTTGTAAAGCTGTTGTATCCCCTCCTGAAGCAAGTTGGTCCGCACCTGTTGTAACTGTTTTTTGATCTTCTAGATAACCGCACTGAAATGGAGAATTGACGTCCGAGTTGGTGCCACCCATGTTCCATCGGGGACACATCTGGCGGTCTTGTTGCTCACGAAAATACCTCGACATCACGCAGACAGTTCGTAGTGCCACGTGCGAACGAGCAGTGTATTCTAAACACGAGGTTTATATGGGCGAACTCTTCACCAGAAAATTTATCCATATTGCTGTGTAGTACTGTTGTCGTACAAATAACAATGCAGAAAAAAAATCCCGAAGACAGAAGCGAGCGGTAATGAATACGTACTCGAAGACGGAAGTACTGTGGTCCTTACAGCTTTCAACAGCAAGCTCGGAGTGTATATGGAATAAGCTTGTTTCGGAAATAGACATACAGTGCATACTGTCGATGCAGTGCTGCCCATAAATTTTCGTTGCTATCCGGAAACAAAGATAATTGGAGGTAAGACGTTAAACGAAGTGCAATTAACACGTAACGCACCACTGGAGCCCTGAGTCCCTTATGCATGGTTACTTCTATACAATCCCTGAACAATTTCCGAAATTTGTCGGTGGAGGTGGGGTTCACACTGTATGTTAGACCCGTTACTTAGTTCACGCAGATCTACCGACCGTATTTTCAACATAACACATGAACTATGGGGATTAAGTCCACATATGTAGAGAGAAAGCTCCCGAATTAAGGTGGCACTGAATGGAGAAACTTTTGCTCTCCTCGTGGATCGTGAGAGGAAGTACTGACAAGAAGAAGAAAAGACATATGGCGCACAAGGAGCAATACATGAAAGCATTTTTCCACGTCCCTACTTTTTGTTGTGAGAGTGCACAGTGTCCCGAAACTGACCGTAGGTGCAGCTATGCGGTAAGTATGATATTGAAGCTAACGGAATGTTTTCTTTTTTTCTTCACGTGCAGAATAACACAGCAAAGCAGCAGCAATGGGAAGATAAAGGGGAAATACAAAGAAGTGGTTGATCCTCATAACACAGGCGAAACGATTTATCATCGTGAACTGATGTTACCTGAGAAGAGGTAAGAAAACGCGTATATTAGCGGTATGTCAGGGAGTAAAAACCATTCTCTGGGATACAGACTATGATTGTAATAGCGACTGGGAAGAGCCACTTGTCTCATTTCCATCTCCACTTAAGTAGCCCCCAGTCCTCCCAGGAAAACAATTTTATCTCTCCAATAGGCACTGGTTTCTGTTGAGACAGCGAAGGAAGCAAGTAACCAAATCGAAAACGTTGGAATGAATACTGAGTGGCTCTCGCCACGCCAAGAGAGAATTCACTTGCCTCAATGACGCTATCTGAGCGAGACGTGACTTCTTAACACAAAAGAGGTGTCGCGAAGCAGGTATTGTACTTTAAATGTAGCTGTGGCTTGTAACTATAGACCACCGAAAGTTAAGAGACCTACACAGACTGAATACAAAAAGATGTTCTCTGCGGAAACCTATTCGCTTCATTTCTTACTCATTCTACATAAAAGTCTAAGACTACATCTTTACTGCACAGCCAGTTAATTGTGTGCAGTGCAATCTACTTCCAGTACTCCTGTTATTTCTTTATTTATTCGCGAAAACTTTCACAAAGCGGAACGAAAGTAACACAAGTAATGAATTAACACAAGTAACACAGACGAGTTTTAAATTAGATCAATGACAGCAAGCATCGTACTCTCTGCTTCAAGTGCAAGAAGCTACTTCGCAAACCTATGATCTGGTCTGGTGGAATAGAGAGATGTGGCGACAAGGTCGGCTTCATCAGAATTTATCTAAGTACGTACTTACCTGTAGTATTACGATGGATGCTTTAAAATACCTACATAACATATACGGCCCAGTCAGATTAATGTGGCCACCACCTTTGTTCCACGTCAAAGTGCAATAGTCGTTGGCAGACGCAGATGGCGGCACTGGCAGTGGAGGGCATTTAAAGAATTCTAATGTGGAAACAGAGCGATTTATGTAGGGTCCAAAAGGGCATGATCATTGGCTTTTGAGCTGAGGTGGAAGCCTTTCCGAAACGGCTAAGTTTATAAACTGTTCTTCTGCCGCCGTGCTTGAAGTATATCGTGCACGGGGAAATAGCACTATCCGAAACTGGCGCGGCGGGAACTGTGGTGAACCACAGGCCATAGATGGCTAAGATGAACGACGGCTGCGAAGATGTGTACGAGCAAATAGACGTGCAACTGTTGAGCAACTGACCACCAACACGAATCGATGTGTTACCAACAGTGTCTCCTCAATGACTGATCTGTGAGCGTTGTTGCATAAGGACCCCCGCTGAAGCGCCTTCTTCATGCACCCATGCTGTTTGCTGTCCACCGGCGACGAAGGCTGCAATTTGCACGCCAGCACCGCAACTGGACGTCCATTGAGAGCCGATGGGTGTACTTTTCGGATGAATCACGTTTTATGCTCCATCCGACTCATAGCCGTTGCCGTGTAGGTATTTTTATGGTTTTAGGGCGCTAAACCGCTACGGTCATAGGTTCCCATTCTGTGGCTAAATCAGCAGCAATGGGAGCTAAACTCAAGGAGGAGGAAACTAAAAACGGAAGGAAATCTTAGAATACTGCTGTTGAACGGAGGTTGTTTTCCCCGAGAAGAGCTTCAAATAACCGATGTCATCTCACTAACACTCATAAATTCAAGGACGCTGAGGATGCTGGGCGTGTGCAGGTAGTGAATAAAGAAGAGAACATGCCGGAACAATCTTTAGCTTTCCTTCCTTTCGTTGGCAACACTTCACTTGAAATAGCAAGAATCCTCCGAAAATTTCAGGTAAAAGTGGCTTTCCGCCCACCATCGAAGATTGCGGACCTTGTGGGATCAGTTAAGGACAACCTGTTACTACGAAAGGCCGGAATTTACAAGGCACCGTGCCAATGTGGTATGGCTTACATAGGTCAAACCACACGCACCGTGAAAGAACGCTGCACTGAACATCAACGTCACACCCGCCTTTTGCAGCCAAGCAAGTCCGCTATTGCTGAACATTGTATTTCTACTGGACATTCAATGGAGAATGAGAAAACAATGATTTTGTCCACAGCAACGTCTTTCTGGGATTCCATTATTAAAGAATCCGTAGAAATACGACTGGTGGGAAATATGTTAAACCGTGACAGCGGCTACCAGCTGGACAGGGCATGGAATCCCATCATCTCCACGTTTTGCTCAAATCGAAGACGACTGAGTGCGTCGACGGCCGCGGCAAACAGCAACGCAGAGGGCGATTGAGTTCCGCCATTCCACCAGCGAGGGCGCTGCCGGCGGGAATTGTGGTTCATCTATCAAGTTTTTGACGCATGTGCAGAATAGCTACAGTACGCTATATATTTCGGAACGGAGGACGTTTTCACCAGTCTGCGACGGCTCACCGGAAGATGACTGGCAGGTGCCCAGTTGAAATATCGTGCGAAGTATTGAACGACGACCGGCTGCAAACCCGAAATTTGTTTGAACAGTCAATTCGCCGGGAAAATTTTAAAATTCACATGGGCGTGTGTCGTCTGCTAAAAGGGATGATATATCAGGCATCAGCCGTAAACGAGTGCGTAGTGGATTAAAATAAGGGCACTGTAGTAAACGGTGTCTCACCGTCCACGATAGAGAGCAGTGGGGACAAATCGGAGGAAGATCACCAATTAAAAGATGTCGATGGCTAAAAAGACAGTGCCCAATCCAGAATCTAGTTAAAATTACCTCCTCCCGACGACGAGGCCGGGAAGAAGAGGTCCAAGCGCAGCGTACAGGTTTTATGTCCCGAAATTTTTTTATCAGGAAGTGCAGACCAATGGGTGTACCATAAAAGAGCAACACGACGATATAAAACGCTCTGTAGATTGACAAAGGGAACTATGTGAACAATGGGTAGAGGAAAAGAGACTGCAGCCTTTGCCGCTATATCGGCTGCCTTGTTTCCGTGGATACCAACATGCCCTGGGATCCTGAGGAATGCCACAGAGATGCACCCCAAAAGAAGCACGTGAAGACAGTCCTGAATTTGGTGGACCAGAGGATGGACGGGATAAAGAGCTTGAAGGTTGAGAAGAGAGCTGAGCGAATCCGAGTATATAATGTACTATATCCGCTTATGGCGACGGATGTATTGGACAGCCTGGAGAACAAAGTAAGGCTCTGCAGTAAAAACCGAACCCTAGTCGGAAAGCCGAAATCTAATAGTGGTGCCGCCAACCATACAGGCACTCCGAACACCAAAGGTGGTCTCTGAGCCATCAGTGTAAATAAATGTGGCATCCTCCATTTGTGCGCATAGAGCTTCAAATTCCCGACAATTAACTATTGGGCGGGAAAGGGGGGCGGGGGGGGGTGGGACTATCCTTGGGAACCTGACAAAGGTCAAGGAGAATGCAGGTCTGGGGCAAAGCCAAGGTGGCACTGTATCCTCATTTGTCAATAAATGATTAGGAAACTGGAAGGAAAGGGAATATAGCAGTTGACAGAAGCGGACCTCAGGTGATAGTAGAGACGAAGGATGGCCTTCATACCCTGAATCCAAGAAGGTGTCAAGGAAAGGACATGGGTCGGATGAGCAGGGATGGAAGACAGGTGAATAGTGTAACGACTCAGAGGGACAGCTCGCCGAATGGACAGCGAAGGTTCAGCAGTCTCGGCGTAAAATCTCTCCCCGGGGCTGGTGTTAAAAGCTCCTGAATCCTTATCACAATCCACAGTGGTGGTCAGAATTTAGATAAAGAAGAATAGACGGCCATGCAGAGGAGTAAACTGTGCTTCCACAGTCCAACCTCAAGAGCACTAAGGCGCGGTATGAACGGAGGAAGACCACTCGGTCCGCTCCCCAAGTTTGATAGAAATCTATGCTGATCCTTCCACGTTTCATATCTTTCAGTTTGCTGTCTGCAATCCCTCAACACCCTCCGTGTTCTGAGAATTCTTCTCTTCTTTCATTTTCTTTATTCCTCCCTTTCTGTTTCTTTTCTCCCTGTGGGACCCATGCTTTCCCACGCCCCAGGTAGACAAGTAGGACATGTATGTACACCCTGGTGAAGGCCACGCCCAGGGAGGGTTGATTACCCAAGCCGGCACCTTCCGAACGTGCCGACTGGTCCCTCCTTCCGTTTCTAGTGAGGTAAAGAGAAGAATCAAAAAAAGGAGAAGGTCAAAGTAAAGACAGAGACTTTCCATTGTAGACATAAAAGAACGGAAAACCACATCTTACATTCACAAGTGTGTATCTCCAGACATGTGCACAAAACAAACACTCAAAAAGAGGGAGACGGGGAAGGGAGAGGGGGAGGGAGAGGGGGAGGGAAGGGAATAGGGGGGGAGGAACGATCAGGGACAAGGAGGGACGTGGAAAGGGAAGGTATATAGCCCAGAAAGGAAGGGGAAATGTACTAGCTCGGGGTCCCGTGTCCGCCATGCACAAAAGAGTTGTGGACCCCTGGAGGAGGCCATGCAAGGTGTCAAACGTCTGAAAGCAGTCAAGGACAGAGTGTAACTGTCTGGGGAATCTTTTCGTGGCATTCCTTGTGGACCATGTCCACCTCTACATGCATTTCGTTTTTTCTCGGCACAATGGCATCTACCAGCAGGACATTGCCACGCGTCACACTTCTAGCAGCGTCCATGAGTGTTTTGAAGAGCACCAGGATGGATTCCCTGTCCTTCCCTGACCATTGAACTCCCCAGACTTAAACCGAATCAACATACTGAGGGACCACTGCAGTCGGGCAATTGGCTTATGGATCTACAACCGACAAACCTATTGCAAATGACCACAGCACTAGCGTTGGCATCGTTCCACATCCCTGTCGTTATCTTCCAGAGCCTCACTGACCGTCTTCGTGCATGTCTTGTAGCTATTGAAGTGTAAATGATAGTTATTCACTGTTTTAACAGCTAGTTACATTAATGTGTCTTGACACTGAAACTGGGAACGCTGCTTGTAGCCCTGCATTAAATGCAAAGAAAGTTATGGGGCACGTGTCTATGAAGCACATCTTGAGCACCAATATGCAGAAGTTTTGAAATGTGGAACTCATGAACATAGTAAGATGCGTAAGATGATAATTTCGGGAAGGCCAAACGTATGAAAAATGCAAATTAATGATTTAAAGGGACAACATACAGGAGGTTATCCTTCATGGATAGATATAAATCATTAGATCAAATCGTTTAACATACCAGATATAATACCATTGTCATGGCACACAGTAATACAGGTTCCAATTTAAAAATAATTCCTGACATCGTGCGGAGGCGTCTTTCACCCGGAACTTCTACACCACAAAGAGAATTCAAAATTATGTTACACGTGAAATATGATCTTACGAGTGAGGGAACCGCTTTTTAAATCGAAACCACAGATGGTTTATGAAAAACGGATACTCGTCCCCTCGTGTTCTGATGAGTTCGAGAGAGAAATGAAGGAATAACAAACGCCACGCAAAGTTCGAATGCAAGATTCAACGCGGAAAGGAACCCTATTTTGCATCACAACTTTAAGCATACGTAAATTCCAACACTGGAAACACAACCCGGATACATGTATCTTGTTTCAGTCTCACCGTGTTCCTGATAGTTGACGGTAGACAGGGTCTACCTCGAAATCTTAAAGATAAGCTACTTCCATCCAGCAAGAGCAGGATCAGCAGATCAAGTCGCAGCGACAACAGAATGGTAAGGACAGACTGGCTGTGGCTGCACCAAACCTCACAAATACACGTGTCTAGCATTCTGAGTGGCCTGCTCTGATCAAAGCTTGCGTGTTTCCCTAATAGGTATCTGGTGATTCTTTTCAGTTGAATTACGTAGGGCGCAGGACTGCGCGCCATAAAACACGCCACGAGAAAGCTTTCGTGTTTCAATTTTTGAAACATTCTTGAGCCGCCTAAATGATCAATTGACGAAACATGCCGTTCTTCTATGGATCTTCTTTATCTCTTCTATTAAGCCAATTTGATACGGAACTAAGACAAAAGTGTAATACTCAATTATCAGTCATACAGGTGTTTTGTAACATTTTTAAATAAGTGTCACAAAGTATTATTTTCCTCCACACCCTCCAGGATATGCACATACCTGTTCTAATGCTTCAGCAGCCTTACCACATAGGCCTATGTCGTACTACAGGGTGTGGCGCTGAAATACGGACAAATTTCAGTTTGAATTTCCTGCAAAATCGTAGTTCCACCGGACGTCACGATTGGCGTTCTTGAAAGCCATAGGCATCTAGTAAACAGTGACAACCTCAAAATGGCTGAGATGTTATCGAAGAGTGCGCAGTACAGCCGAAGAGCCGCGATTACGAACCTATTTGCACCAGGCGTTCGTCCACTGAAATACTTCAATTGTTCGGGTACCCGAGATCAATAGTTCACTATGTTGTGGACAAGTATAATGTTTCGGAGAAGTCTGGGGTTCACACTCTATGTGATGTGTTCAGTGAGGGAGATATCAAGCCACCGAATCTCTTTGAAAAGGGACCAAATGTCACAAAATAAGTTTATCAGCAAAGTTGACGAATGTCGTGAAACTGTGGATGGTAACTGTGGCCTAGGGGGGACATTATATCTTTCAATAGGGTAGTGCACTGGCTCATATGAGCCATTTAGTCCAAAAATGGCTCTCAGATAATGTTGTGGCCCCCGAACAGCCCGGATCTGAACCACCTCGACTAATGTGTTTGGAGTGTAGTCGAAAGAGTTACCAATAAGACGAGGCACCCTAATGTCGCATGTCTACGCGCCACTATCGAAGCAGCATTCGCGAATATGGACAGCACTGTTTCGAAGTGTGCGCGCGATTGTTTCAGGACAAGATTTGAGGCGGTCATTGCGTCTGAAGAGGGTTACATCGAGTAATGTTGCTCTGAAAGATACCCCTACTCATATGCAAAAGGATTTTCATTTGTACTGTGTTTTAATAAATTTGCTGTAAAAGAATATTTTCATTTGACGGAATTGAAGCGCTGCATCCTGTTAGAATGTACTGGGCATGTACAAAGTAACTTAGTGAATCGAAGAACGTCGTGCTTTGTTGCGAGATAGTAAAAGATTTGGCGTTCTGCTACAAGGGAAAACTTGACTTCCAACGTAATACCAACTGCCTCCTTATCGTTACAGTGCAGTCTGAAAGGTAGCATGGAAAATGGCTCTTGGAGATGGGAGAGGGTGGGGAATGGGGGGGGGGGGGGGGCGCAAGAAGGAAGAGTGGCTGGGTGCTTGGTTTTTATATGAGATAGTAACGTAGGGTAGAAAATAATCTGGTTTAGCCCTGAGCGGCGGCCATTTATATAGCCATTCGAACATTGTCTTGCTGCAGTTATATCAACCAATGTTTGAACAATGACCCGGAGCTGGCCCCCAGGCAAATTGTGCGAATCGATTCAGTTCTCTTGCAAAAGATTTTAATTGGGCTGAAGTTAATGTCGAGCTGGTGGCAACATTTTTACGCGCACAGTTCGGATTTTAGTGCAACAATGGCCAACATTAAACAACTTCAGACGGGAGAGAGACTGATGGTTCAAATTTTATACACTGATGTCTCGGGCTTTGGTCTGGGGTAAGTGTTGACTTTTTGAAAAAATTTTGCTACGTTTGGTTTTTACGAGCAAAAAGTACGTTTTTCTGTGTGGCTTTTGAAGAGTGTTAATTCTGTATTTTGAACTTGTACGAATCAATTCAATCTTTGCAGGGCGGTAGATAATGGATAAAGTCAAAGAATATTGTTTTGGTCCACGTATTTTTATCCGTTGTCACCATACGATGCTTTAAGTCAAGCTAAACTTAAGATTCGTCCTTAAATGAACGGAATATAGTAAAATTGCTCAAAGTGAATGAAATAAACCAAAAAAACATTATTATAGTAAAATTGCTCAAAGTGAATGAAATAAACCAAAAAAACATTATTACGATAAATTTGAAAACTCGCTTTGAAAAGTCTAGCTGCATGCCCATGTTACGTCCAAAAAATACATTTTATGAGTTTTTTTTACGCACACCATTTCTGTGCTTTAGACCTGTACGAGTCAGTTCAAAGTTTGTAAGAAGGTAGACGAATACAAGTAATTTATGGTCGTCCTGTTTTGTGAAAGCTTTATCCGTTACCACGATATAAGCAACCTTGTTCCAAAGACAATAAAAATACTATACCGGATTAGTCGTCTCCTAGTCAAAGAAGAAACTGCAACGGTTGCCAGGCTATGGCGGTCTAATGTTAGAATTATGGTGGAGTGGAAGTTGGGAACGAGAATGAAAAGTGTTCGTATCGTAGCACATAAAAAGGCAAATATATCCAGCGCAGAATTAGTGATGTAAAAGAAAGGAACTAGCTTTCCTATTGATCCGGCAGCTTCAAGATATTTAAATCAAAACATCTTATTACACTGGCGCTTGTTTATACGATTTCACCCTACTTCCACAGTGCAGTGAGCTCTCATAGACCCAGTCCCTGTTACATGTACTGTGAGGGGTGTAAGAACAAATAGAAACAAATTTATGAGCATCTAGAGAGAGTGATGTATCTACAATAGGAAGTATCCGACAGTGGGGATCCATATATAACAGGAAGTATCCCAGAATAGGAATGCATCTACAGTAGAAAGTATCGGAGAGTAGGGATGCATCTATAATAGGAAGTATCCCAGAATGGGGATGTGTGCATCCTAAACTTTAATGAGACGATTTGTTACTTTGCATGATATGACAAATGCCAAGATAGATGACACGACAGCCCGTGTCATGTTATACGACATGACATATATCATGTTACTTTACTTGACACGATGCATTATATTACATGACATGGGTACTGCTACTACTAACAACTAAAAATGAGTGAATGCATCAGAATGTTTTGATGTAAGTGTGGTTGAAGCTGCCAGGTAGGTTGAAAAGCTAGATAACTTCTTTTACATTACTAACTTTGTCCTGGACGCAAACGCTTTTTTTTCTGATATGACAGGAGCATTTTTCATTTTGGTAAACACTGTTCCAGAAACGGGACATGTTGGCAACTGTCAGGTCTCATCACCTGCCAGGATTGGGGCAGTACTCACCTCGGTCAAGGATGATGTGGGTCTTAGGAAGCCATGCAAATACAAAATTCCGTATCGCTGTGGGAAGGTTTACGTTAGCACAGTTCAGGACAGGTGTTATAATATAAAATGAAACGAAAGAAATGTGACTTTTCAAAGCTTAATGTTTAAGTGGTGGACGCATCATACATACGATTAAAAAGAAGCAGTAATTTGCTGCAAACCTCAATGCTATGGCGTAAGCTTGTCTTTAGTGCCATATATCTGCTTTTCTCATTGTAACATTATAATTCTCTAAGCTATGGTTTGTAGCTGGAAAGTAATAAACTTAGTGACGCCTGATCGTGTAACTGTGACGGTTGGGGCAAAAAAAAAAAAAAAAATCAGCTTTTGCATGAAGATAATGAGTGTAATCGAACTTCGATAAATTTAGAGACTGCAGGGTTTAATTATGTATGTAGTAATTTGGAAATGGTAACAGGCTAATGGCGTGTGATGGTCACATCATCAGACTGACATCTTCCAACAGGCTTAACACGCTGAAATCATATATACTATTTTTTAATTAGTACAACAGGATATTAATTATTGTTCTACTAAATAAAACATAAAGGAATTTTCAATATGTTAAAATTAATCCATTATCAGATACGGTAATGATTAGTACGTGACCTTCTGGAGGCCATCAGGGGGGGGGGGGGAGAAAGAGGGGGGGAGGGGGGAGGGAGAGGGAGGGAGAGAGAGGGAGAGAGGGGGGGAGAGAGAGAGAGAGGGAGAGAGAGGGAGAGAGGGGGGGAGAGAGAGAGAGAGGGAGAGAGGGGGGGGGAGAGAGGGAGAGAGAGAGAGAGAGAGAGAGAGAGAGAGAGAGAGAGAGAGAGAGAGAGAGAGAAAGCGTTCCAGACGGGTATGGAGACAAGATTTGAAACAAGAATGAGCCGTACATCAGTTTTTAAAACAGTTGTTTCACCAGTCACACAGATCCTACTACATGCAGTAGAGACCTATTCCTTGCAAGGATGAGTACGTGTTTGGCTTTAAAATATGCTGTTATGATTTCCTACTGTGTGTGCGAAGTCGCCGATACACGAGGCTACAACAGCCTCAAAAATCAGGAACAGTGGACCACCATTCAAACGGCATGAAATTTGATGATAGAGTGAAACCCAGGAATGTTTCAGTGTCAGAGACATTGGGGACAATACTTGTAGTGAAGAGCGCAGTTTGTGCAGAAGATCTTTAACTTATTGTTTCCAAGAAATCTTTTATCATCACTCAGTACTAATAATTTCAAATGGTCCCCTTCACTGACTCACCACCCTGGGCCAACAATATTTCGTGTTTACTAAAGTTCCATGTCAGAAGCTCTATGAACTGCGTTTTGTTACAGTTGAGCGTCAATCAGTTCTCGGAAGGTCATATTTCACTCAGTGTCTCAACAACGCTTATGTCATCTGCAAAGAGAACAATTGTTGTGTCGCCTGCCTTGTTCAGTGGCAGCCCATTGATATATACCACTGTGCAAAACTGAAGGACGAAACAGATAAAGTCGCAGAAGATATCAACTAATTAAAGTCCGCGAACGTGTTGTGACAGGTATCCGAGTCGTGCACAGAAAGATGGACCTCACATGGCGTGAGGCCAGTGTGAGTCTGGAGCCAAAAGTAGTTGGCTGGTTGGTTGTGGAAGCGGACCAAACTGGGTGGCCGTCGGCCCCATCGGATGAGGAAAGGAAATGGGCAGTGTCTTTTCAAAGGAACCATTCCGGCGTTTTCCTGAAGCGATTTAGGGAAATTACGGAAAACTTAAATCAGGATGGCGGGACGCCGGTTTTAACCGTCATATGAGCAGCATTCCATAGGATAAGCACTGCTGCCCGAAGAAGAGGAGGTGGTCGACCACAGTCAACTACAGCACCAGCTTACCCTCTACTTTGTCCAACAGATAACAAAGGACCCACGTTAAGTAGCGGGTGCAATTGCAACCACATTTCACAGGACTGCAAGGCACGCCATCTTCCGCTCCACAGTAGCACGGTGACTGCATAGGGGTGGCCTCTTTGTCCGACATGCAGTACGTTGTCCTCTGTTGACACTTGTACATCGGCGCCACTGTTTGAGGTGGTGGCAGGAGCATAGGGACCGAAACAACGAGCAGTGGGATCGCGTGCTCTTCTCGGATGAGAGTAGATTCGTTCTGAGTAGTGATTTTGGAAGTACCCTCCTACAGCTAGATCTGAGAACACGTAATGCACCCATGACCGTTTTAGCGGTCCAGGTATTATGGTTTGGGAAACATATTGTTTCTTCCAGACCGCGTGTTCTGCTCTAAATTTCATTTTTATGCATGACGTGAGTGACTTCATCATACAGCCCACGTGGAGGAGCCCTTTGAACGAGAGGATATTCCACGAATGTACTGGTGTGTCCGTTTCTCCGACTTAAGTCCCGTCGAACACCTATGGCATGGGATCGGGAGCCGTAAAGCAGCACGTCCACATGCATCAACGAGCACTGGGCAGTTGTCAATCGCGTTGGTGAAATACTGGAACACCCTGCCATAACAACTCCTTACCAACCATGTGGTTAGCATGGGAGATCGTTTCAAGGCATGGAGTGTTGTCCGTGGTGATCACACACGCAGTTAAGGATCATCACTAATCGCGGTGACTTCAGTGTAATTATTGCCGTTGAAATAAAAGTGTCAGTCCTGTTTGTCACATTGAATATTTATTTCAAATGTACTGTACCAGTTCTTTCTATGTATGGTCCATGTTTCACAGAACTGTGTAGTTGCCAGTGACACATCATGAGAAAGGTATTTCCTCCTCAAGTTTTGCACATCAGTGTAAAACACCGATGCTAACGGTACATTATTGTCAAAGATCTGGCCAACAAAAATGCAGCAATCTGTGGCTGTTTCCTGGTGATGCTGTGGCGAAAGGGAAGGTGTCGTCGTTCAGTGGGCTGTATGATGGGGTCACTCACGTCATGCATAAAAATGAAATTTAGAGCAGAACACGCGGTCTGGAAGAAACATCGTCTGGAGAATGATTTCGTGGCATTCTCTGGGTGATCGCATCATTCTGGAAGTCACAATGGATCAGCACAAATACACCCCTATAACAGTTCATTTTTCCTCGGCACGATGCCATCTACCAGCAGGCCAATGCAACGTGTGACATAGCTCGCAGTTTAACTGGGCGATTCGAAAAACATCAGTATACGTTTACTGTACTCCCTTGACCACCAGACCAGCCGGATTAAAAGCCAACCGAGAATCTCTGGAGCCACCTCGATCGGGCTGTAACTGCCGTAGATCCTTAACCGAGCTGGCCACGGCGGTGGAATCAGCATGGCTCCACATCCCTGTCGTTACCTTCCACAACCTCACTACGACACGTATTGCACGTCTCGCAGCGGACCGCGCTGCAAAAGGTGGTTATTCAGCCTTTTTACAGGTGGTCACAGTAATGTGGCAAGACACAGCATATTTCCGGAAGTCTTCTCCTGACCCCCAGGAGTCGTAATGGATAACCGTGCAGACACTGGGAAGGACGCCAATAGATCGTCAAAAATTTTCAGTAAATTCTAAACAACACTTTTCAATGTGGTAACGTGTAAGCGCTTACTAGCGCTGCAGAGGAAGTGATCGTTAGAGCGACAGAGACAAGAGAAAACAAATAAAGACCTATCTTAATGGCGTGTATGCTGTTATTTATTTAACCCCATCTTCTAACAGAAACACGAATAAACGTTAATGGAATTGTGTTATATAGCTAAACTCAACGATTTGAGGTCATAACATTAACACTGTAGTGACGAAGTTTATGTAAAGCTGCGTTCGTTTCTAAGCTGATATAGAGCTATAGCCTACTGAACTCTGCTCTTAGAAAGTAAATCACAAAAGTTAATACAAATAACTCTTCGAAGTTATTCATCCCTACGAAAATTCAAATAATTAACACCACTCGAAATCAAATCCAGCAAATTCCGTGGTCGCCTTCACTGCACTGTTAAACTTCGTTTGCACGACAGAGTAATTCTGTGGTAAACGGGAAGGAAGTTTATGGTTTCACCACCTGACAACGACGGTGTCATTACAAACGGAGTACAACTTATAAATGCGAATGAAAATCTGCGTTGTCGTTTAGGAGCAACCATCTGGGCATTTATCTTAAACTGTTTAGGGAAAACGTGTGAAACCCAAATTTGAAATACCGGACGGGGGTTTGAAGCAACGCCCTCCAGAATTTGAGTATAGTACCTTACCACGGTGCTCTGTAGTTTCAACGTATTTTAGTTAGGGTTGTTTTATGAACATTTGCAACCATTGATTTGTCTTTTGTGTTCACGTCTTCATTTTTGCCATCGCTAGTCATTCATCCTGAAATACAGAAGTGTAAAGTCCAACGAACTAGTGATGTTGCCGCACAACTTTACACGGATCAGAGAATGTTGCTTTAGCGTTCAGGACTCTTCACGTGAGTAACTACACTTTTATTACAAAAGAATTATCGTATCAACACAAAATCTATTTGTTCCCTCCAGAATATCAAACCGAACTGCAAAGAGCCTTCTAGACGAATACCACTCACCTTTCCGTAAACGTTGCAGCACAATATCTGTCTCAATCAAGGTAACATATGACATGACGCTTGCCATGGGAACACAAGAGGCGAGTGTCATGTGCTTTTAGACTTCAGCAAAGCCTCCGACACTGTCAATTCGACATTTTACTTGCCAAACGTAGCAGTCTAAATTTCTCGTAAAGTCAAGTGCAGTAACTTCCCTCATATCTGACGCCTCGCCAGCAATTCGTCATGTCCGCCACCATTAAGTCACAATGGAAGCAGGTAGTATCAGTCTTCCCCTACGGTTCGGTGTTAGGTCCTATCCTCTCTTCACTGCACGGCAGTGTTGTATCATCAGTTTTGTCCTCCTGCAAATTCCCCATGTACGCTGATTACTTCTAGTAGCATCAAGGTGCAAAACTAGTAAACCTGAAGAGAGCTATATAGAATCTCCTTACCGATCTGTGTGCACTATCGAAATGGGCACAGATTACAGGGTCAGAGCCCAGCCAATCACAATACCCAAGCGGTACTGCTTGGACATTCTAGGCTCATTAGCCAGAAATATCTGGAATTCCAAACACCAACTTCTCTTCCTCAACAAAGAATCTATGAATAATAACAGATGAAATTCTAAATTGGACAGGCCATGTAACTGCAATTTCCAAGAAGGCATCAACACTCTCCATGCTCTCAAAAACATGAATAACTGTTCCCTCTCGACCTCAGAAAGAAACTCGTACCATCACCTATACTTCAAATTAGTGATTACAGCGATGTTATCCTGTAAGGTCTTTCTCAGAAAAGCTCACTGCTCCTGGAACTAGTTACGGATGCCTATGATCATTGTATCTGTGATCTTCAACTGTTAGGTCATATTTCACTACCATATGCACAGCTATCCTGGTTGGGTGCAGACAAGCCCAGAGATTTGCATACCCTCTCTCTTCTCTACTGTCATATTGAAACTGTGGAACACTTGTCCGATGTAAGAGAGGATCTCATGGTCCTAATCAGACCAAATTAAATAAGCAAATAACCAAAATAATAATAAATATTGCATTGATGTTTATAGAAATTTTTACTACGAAATAGTCCACAAATACGTTTCCTGAAATATTTACTATCTGTTCTGAAACATAGGAACGGTGCGAGAGGAATTATCTTCCACCACCCACCTTTTAGCCAAACGAAGAGAACAGACGCAGGACACACAATGCAACGACTTCAATTTTTGTACAGTAGGCAGAAATCAACGGTTCCCGGCTGTATGAATGTCAGAGGGAGGCACCGACAAATCACGAGACATCTTTGCCTCAGATGCGCAAAGGTCTGGAACATGTGGGGATCCTCGCTTTCGAAGTTTAATCGGAGATTTGACATTCAGCTCTGCATCGCCTGTGATTGGTCGGCCTAATTGGATTATTGCTTACGTCGGGCTTTCAGATGCCGCTGCCTGCAGTCTGCTCCTTCAAAGTGCCGAGAGACTTGAGCTACCCAGGCGAGACAGCGCATTCAAATAGCTTGCTGGGACGCGCTGTCATGGATAACGCAGCAGTGTATGTTTTAACGCTACAAACTACTACAGCCACGTTGGAAATATACTTTGTTCTGTGTGTGATCGTATTTCAACTGTTAGTGTATCGTATTCTCTGAGGTGGAATTTAGCCGACAGCTGCCTTAACGAGCCTAACTAACGGCCTAATGAGGCTGGCCAGTGTACCAGTCCACGGTCGTCATTCCGACGCACGGACCCGATCTAATTGTGGTTCGCCTCCCTGTCTCGTACACTATACGAACATGTCGGAATCTATACACCTATACACCCATACTATAAAAGGTATAATTATAAACTTCACAAATCTACTCCTAAACCACGGGATCGATTTCAGCCCAACTCCGTACGCATATCACTTACTGAATGTAAAGAAGCGCTGTCCATGCGGTGGGCGTTGGGGATAAAAAGGAAAAGTAGTCTACGGCGCGCGAATACCAAGGCTTTATTCATTCAGTATTTGAGAATGAAAGCACTTAGCTACTTGCAATATACTTAAGATATTTTAAACCTTCACGAAACTTCTGCTCGCTAACGAACTCTACGAAATAATGAAAGGAAAAACATTTATCGCTTACTACAATTTCATTGTTCATGCAGTCAAACTGCCACATATTACTTATTATAAGGGAAGAAGTGCTCTGCGATGAGAACGACCAACTACTGGGGTGGGGGTTGAAGTAGAGAGAGACAGGGGAAGGAGGATATGCAGTGACAGAGAGGAGGAGATGGACAGAGGAGGGGGAAGAAAAGGTTGGTTGGTTGGTTTGGGGAAGGAGACCAGACAGCGTGGTCATCGGTCTCATCGGATTAGGGAAGGATGGGGAAGGAAGTCGGCCGTGCCCTTTCAGAGGAACCATCCCGGCATTTGCCCTGAGTGATTTAGGGAAATCACGGAAAACCTAAATCAGGATGGCCGGACGCGGGATTGAACCGTCGTCCTTCCGAATGCGAGTCCAGTGTGTAACCACTGCGCCACCTCGCTCGGTGGAAGAAAAGGAGATGGGCATAGACAGGGAGACCAAGATGGGCAGAGAGAGGGAAAGGAAGGAGATGGACAGAGAGAGGGTACGACGTGATGGACAGGAAGATGGATAGGAAGAGACGGAGAGATGCAGGAGGAGATGGACAGACACATGAGGGGCATATAAAGGTGAGAGGAGGTAAAAGAGGAGGAGGAAGAGGAGGAGGAGGAAGAGGAGGAAGAGGAAGAGGAGGAAGAGGAAGAGGAGGAAGAGGAGGAAGAGGAAGAGGAGGAAGAGGAGGAAGAGGAAGAGGAGGAAGAGGAAGAGGAGGAAGAGGAGGAAGAGGAGGAAGAGGAAGAGGAGGAAGAGGAGGAGGAAGAGGAGGAAGAGGAGGAAGAGGAGGAAGAGGAGGAAGAGGAGGAAGAGGAGGAAGAGGAGGAAGAGGAGGAAGAGGAGGAAGAGGAGGAAGAGGAGGAAGAGGAGGAAGAGGAGGAAGAGGAGGAAGAGGAGGAAGAGGAAGAGGAGGAAGAGGAGGAAGAGGGAGGAAGAGGAGGAAGAGGGAGGAAGAGGAAGAGGAGGAAGAGGAAGAGGAGGAAGAGGAAGAGGAGGAAGAGGAAGAGGAGGAAGAGGAAGAGGAGGAAGAGGAAGAGGAGGAAGAGGAAGAGGAGGAAGAGGAAGAGGAGGAAGAGGAAGAGGAGGAAGAGGAAGAGGAGGAAGAGGAAGAGCAGGAGGAGGAAGAGGAGGAAGAGGAAGAGCAGGAGGAGGAAGAGGAAGAGGAAGAGGAGGAAGAGGAAGAAGAGATGGATTGTTTGGTTGGTTCGTTTAAAAGAGAGGGGAGGGACCAACCTGCTAGGTCATCCGTCCCTCGTTCCGATTAAAATAATTCCACAAGGGAAGGAATAAAATAACCAAGACATATGGAACACGGCTGGACGGAAGGAGAAAACTAGAAGGACGACAGAAGGGCAACAAACACCAAAGTGGACAAAATCGGACAAGAGAAACACAGAGAGACGCAAGACACATGTAGAGGAGATCAAAACAAGAGAGCAGATTACCATGGCTGGCTGACCATGAGAAGCCAGCCACTCTGCAACACATCAAAACCTCCACCCTAAAATCACTAGGGTGGAGGACACAGAGGCAGAAAGGACATGCGCTAAAACTTTGATCAAATGATAAAACCAACCCTCAGGAACAAAACAGAAAAAACGTAAAATAGAGCTGCTGTTGAGGCATTGTCGCCCAACAAAGAAGGTAGGGTGCTGGGAAAGTTAAAAGTCCTCCGCAGAGCGGCTAAAAGTGGGCACCCCAGCAAAAGGTGGACGACTATCTTTTGCGAGCCACAGCTACACAGCACTGGGTACTCACGACAGAGGAGATAACCATGCGTTAGCCACATGTGGCCAATGTGGAACTAGCAGACGTCAACTAATTCTCTGTGAGAGGACCGCATGGAAGACTTCCACACATCCGTTGTCTCCTTGATGACACGCCGTTTGTAGAGATTACTGTTATACCATTTCGTCTCCCCAAGCCGAAAAACCCTGCAGCGTAAGACACAACGCAGGTCAGTTTCGCAGATGCCCATCTCCAGAAGCAGTTTCCATATAGCCTGTTTGGCCAACCTGTAGCTAAGTTCGTTGCCTGGAATTTCGAAGTGTCCTAGGGGTCCAAACCAACACCACTGAACGACAGGACCGTTCCAGGACTTAAATGGACTCCTGAATGGACGCTACCGAAGGATGGAGAAGGTAGCACTGGTCAATAGCTTCTAGGCTGCTCAAAGAGTCCGTACACAGGAGAAATGAGTCGCCAAGGCATGAGTGGAAGTGTTCAAGAGCACGAGATATGGCCGCCGCCGCCTCTGCAGTGAAAACACTGCAGTCATCTGGAAAGGAGTGCTGTTCAATATGTCCATGAACATACGCAAAGCCTATGTGACCATCAGCCATCGAGCCACCAGTGTAAACCACTTCATGGCCCCAGTACATGTCGAGAATCGAGAGGACGTGATAGCGGTGAGCCACAGGGTTAATGGAGTCCTTAGAGCCATGCGAAAGGTTAGCAAGAATATGCGGCATAGTGATGTACGTGAAAGGACCTTGAGTGGAGGTGGCAACGGAAAGGACTCCAGACAGAAGGGACCGGACACCAACAGCAATCCTAAGCCCTGACCTGGGCCGCCGAGACGGGGGATAACCACCGTGGTTGGGTAAAAAAGTCGGTAATTCGGATGCTCAGGAGAACTACGAACGTGTGCAACGTAACTGGCGTGCAATTGTGAACGCCTAACCTTAAATGGAGGGACTCCGTTCCTCCACAAGGACACTGCTCACTTGACTCGTCCTGAAGCTCCTGTCGCTAGACAAACGCCACAGTTGTGAACTGCGTCGAGTAAACACAACGCTGAGGGCGCCGCCGAACCACACACCAGACTCCCATAGTCAAGGCGGGGCTGAACAAGGGCTCTGTAGAGCTGCAGCAGAGTAGAGTGATCTGTACCCCAATTGGTGTTGTTCAGGCAGCGGAGGGCACTAAGGTGGTGCCAGCACTTCCATTTAAACTAACGAAGGTGAGGTAGCCAAGTCAATAGGGCGTCGAAAACCAGTCCTAAGAATCGGTATGTCTCCACTACAGTGAGTGTATCGTCATTAAGGTGAAGTTATCGTTCTGGATAAACTGTGTGACGCCGACAGAAACGCATGACATACGACTTCGCGGATGAACACTAAGTCATGGGCTAGGGCCCATGACTGCTCGTTGCGAATGGCTCCCTGTAGGCGCCGCTCAGCAACACCAGCCCTGAAGGAGCAGTACAAAATGTCGAAGTCATTCGCATAAAGAGAAAGTGAGACCGACGGCCATACAGCTACTGCTAGACGGTTAATAGCCACTAAACATAGAGACGCTGAATACAGATCCCTGCAGAAGGCCATATATAAGAACTATGGGAGGCACCGACTTTAACACGGAAACTACAAAGCGACATGAAATTTTGGAAAAAAATCGGGAGAGGGCCCCGGAGACCCATCTCTTACCAAGTGTCAAGAATATGATGTCGCCAGGTCGTGTCGTATGCTTTACGTAAGTCAAAAAACACGGTAACCATATGTTGGCGTCTGGAAATGCTGTTCAGATGGCAGACTCGAGGGACGCAAGATTTTCAGTGGTATAGCGACCCTGGCGGAATCCGCCCTGGCATGGAGCCAGTAGGTCACGTGACACCAGGACCCATCTTAACCACTGTCACACCTTACGTTCCAGCAGCTTACAAAGAAAGTTGGTGAGGCTGATGGGCCGGTGGCTATCAACATCAAGTGGGTTTTCATCAGGTTTGAGCATCGGAATGGTGGTGCTCTCCCACCATTGCGATAGAAAGACGCCATCGCACCAGATCTGGTTGAACATGAGGAAGAGATGTGGCTTGCGGTCAGACAAGGGATGTTTATTCATCTGACTGTAGATCCGATCCGGCCCAGAAGCTGTGTCGGGGCAATGTGCAAGGGCGCTGAGGAGCTCCCACTCTGTAAATGGTGAGTTATAGGGTTCACTGTGGCGCGTGGTGGTCGAGAGGACTTTCCCTTCCAGGCGCCGTTTGAGAGTGTGAAAGGCTGGGGGTAGTTCTCCAATGCAGAGGCACGAGCACAATGCTCACCTAAGTGCTCGGCAACTGCGCTTGCGTCTGTAGATTATGCGCCACTTATGTTAACGCCAGGGACACCTGTTGGGGTCTGGTACCCAAAAAGACGTCTGATCATCGTCCAGACTTGGGAAGGTGACGTATGGCACCCAATAGTCGACACAGACCTCTCCCAACACTCCTGTTTCCGTCGCTTTACAAGCTGGCGAACGAGGGGCAAAGCCACTTAAAGGCTTCTAGGTGCTCTAGAGAAATGTGCCGCTTATTCCGCTGTAGAGCTCGCCGACGCTCTGTAATTGTCCCACGGATTTCTGGTGACCACCCAGGGTCTGTCTTTCACTGGGGGCACACTAAAATACGAGGGATCGCGTTTTCCGCCGCAGAAACGATTGTTATAGTGACAACATCGATGGCACTATGTGAGGTAGATACAGTGGCGACAGCAGAGGTAAAGGATTCCCTGTCTGCCATTTTTAAAGCCCATGTGGATAGGCGTCCGTGGGCATGACGATGGGGGAGTATCAGGAGGATGCTGAAGTGGTCACTACCACACAGATATATGTTCTCTAGTGGATAGATGGGAGAAGGCCAGGACTGCAAACCGAGAGATCAATGGCCGAATATGTGCCATGTGCCACAGTGAAATGTGTGGGGGCACCTGTATTTAAGAGGCAGAGGTCGAGCTGTGACAGTAAATTTTCGACCTCCCTACCTCGGCCTGTAAGCATGGCGCCACCCCACAAGGGGTTATGGGCGATAAAATCTCCCAAAAGAAAGAAAGGTTTCAGCAGTTGATCGATCAGTGCAGGCAATATGTTCAGGGGTACTGCACCATCAGGAGGAAGATATACATTGCCAAAAGTTATTTCCTGCGTCGTCCTTATCCTGACAGCCACAGCTTCAAGAGGAGTTTCAAGGGGCACAGTTTCTCCACCAGACACTCTATTATAATCGCTATGGTTCCTGTAATACCCATATAGCCGCAGAGGCCAAGGTTCCACATTGTCGCGAACCAGGTTTCCTGGATGGCAATTCAGAAAGCAGGTGTGAAGCTTAACAGTTGCCATAGCTCTGTCAGGTGGTGGAAAAAAGTGTCGCAATTCCCCTGGAGGATTACGTGATCGTGAGACTGGGAAGGCATGAAACATTAGATGAGTCAATCTACGCATCAGTGTCACCTGCTGACACCAAATGAGTACCTGTGCGATCGACATTCATTGTGCCCGAGAGCCCAGCGAGATCTAGGTCCTCAGCGGATGCCGGAATCTCCACCTCATCCTCAGACACAGAGCTAGTCGGTAGTCGTGGCGTGGGTGCCACTGCAATGCCTTGGTTCTTGGGGATCTTTTTCTTTTTATGTTTCTCTCGCTGCTCCTTAGGTTTGTCGGTAGGGAGGGCTACATCGATTCAGTCTCAGGGACACAGGAGGACTATGAAGCTCTATGACCAGCTACCTGTGGTTGCTTCAGCCACAGGTGGGTTTCAGCTTTGCCACTGGTAGGAACCTATGAAGGGAGTGACAAAGGGATCCCTTCCTGGTGAGAGGAGCCAAGGAAGACTTACGCTTCTGCGGCTGAGAAGTGGGGACTGATGTCCTGGATGGTTTGGGGGGGGGGGGCGGTTGCTCCTGAAGTAGGCTGTGCAAGATCAATAGGGAGGGAAGTGCCCCCCCACCACCAAGGGAGCAGGTGGAGTCTGATAGCTCTGAGAGCCAACTGTACATGGCGAAACAGATGATGGTAGAAACGTTTTCGTAGCGGCGGTGTAGGTTGACATCACATGCACAAGATGTAGCATCTCACATCTCTCTGTCTCAATGTAGGTCAGGCTGTCCAGGGTCTTATTCCAATATTTTTGTTTCTTTCTGGAGAATCGTGCAGTCTGGCGAGCAAGGCAGTTGACACAGATTGGAGGCGGGTCACACAGAGTATTGGAATGTGAATGACGTCAACAATCCCGACAGGTGACGCTGGAAGTACAGCGGGAAGACATATGGGCGAACTTTCAGCACTTAAAGCAGCACATTGGGGGAGGGATATATGGCTTGCCGTCACAGCAGTTGACCATCACCTTGAACTTCTCGGGTAATGTGTCGCCCTCGAAGGCCAAAGTGAAGGCACCAGTGGCAACCTGATTATCCCTCGGACCCAGTGGACGCAACAGACGAAATGGACATCTCGCCGCTCTAAATCGGCGCGCAGCTAATCGTCAGACTGCAAAAGAAGTTCTCTCTGAAATATGATACCCTGGCCCATATTGAAGCTCTTATGATGTGTGATAGAAACACCCCTCAGCTTGTCACAGCCGAGTATTGCCTGTGACTGGGCAGAGAATGCTGTTTTGATCAAGACCGACCCTGATCGCATTTTGGAAAAGCCTTCCAGCTCCCCAAACTAGTCCTCTAAACGCTCCACAAAATACCTCAGGTTTCGTTGACAAGAAAGATTCCCCATCAACTCTCGTAAATACAAGCTACTGTGCTGAATAATCTATGCTGACATCCTTAGCTTGGCGTTCCTCCCATGGCATGGCCAGAGAGGGGAACGATTTGGTGTCGTATTTCTTAGCACTGAAGTTAGACCTAGACCACTTAGAGACTGCTAGTGTTTGACCACCAGAAAGAGATGACGTACTACACTTCATGGTGTGGCTGCCATCTGCCCTGACGCCACCCTCTCCGGCAAGTCCCCTCCCCTCCTCCCACTATGGGCGCCACCCACTCACAGCAAAGGCCACCTGGCAGGCTTGCCATTGCTGAGAGTCTCGATGCCCCAGGGTGACAGGCATCTACTCCTTGGCATATGTGGGGAGTTAACGGCGCAAGCATCAACAGAGCTGTCCCTTTGTGGTCAGGGGGCTACAACCAACAGGGTACAAGATGCCCCACCACCGTGCTGTATATCAGGCGCAAACGAGCTAAGAAGTCCATTATCGTCGACAGCACAGAAAGCGATACTGCACAGAGGATGGAGGAAAACGCACCAAGGAGCGTGACCACGCCCAACAGCTGGAGGATGAGTGGAAGTGCGGATGCACGTTGTCGAGGGATGCAGGAGATCTCAGCGCATGATGGACACTATGCCCTATGTAAGGCGCCCTTCCCCAATTGGCTCGCTCTTCGGGAAAATTTTGAAAACTGGAGGTCAAACCCTACAGTGGACCATCACATAAAGGCCGAAACCTGTGAGACTCCTTTCAGTTGCCTCTTACGACAGGCAGGAATACCTCGGGCAGGGGGGGAGGGGCGGGAAGGGGGGAAGGAGATGGACAAAGTGGGGTGGGGGAAGGAGACTGGCAAACAGAAGACTGGAATAAATACATACGCGACTAACACTGGTTACTCAGCTAGTGACAACATAAAACTAATGCACGAAGACCGAAAGCCAGATTCCGGTTCATCGAAGGAAGTGTTTCATTAATCATATGTTCGTTCGATTCTTGCAGTTGTTTTGGACCCTTGTTGGATTAATGGAAAAAAGAGAAAAATCCAACTTTAAGTAGCTAGTTTCATTATGAAATTGTTCGAGAGACTTACCAAGATGCTCAATGACACGCAGTTATAGACGCTGCAAGAAAGGCGTTGTGCTTCACAGACAAGTTTACTGCTAAACCTCCGAGAGCTTACTTCCCAATGGTCAATACACCAACATACGTCTCGGGAAATGACCACTAGGAGAAAATTTTAAGAATTAGTACTCATACGATGGTTTGCCGATAGTCATTATTCCTACACGCCATTCACTAACGGTGCAGGTGGTATACATACTAGTAATGTAAGTACTCCGGTCCCTTAGACCGCCGCACTCCGTAAGTAAACTCTTACCACCCTTACATAATCCTCAGTATTGATAGATGCAGATGTGCATCATTCTTCTGCTGATCGCATTAGTTTACAGCCTCGCTACCTTCTCCGGCAAGGAGCACTTCCCACTAGCCCAAAGGGAGCGGAGCAGTCGCTTGGTAAGTGGCAGAATCAGGGGAAACGTTTTGGAAATGTGAGACGGCCTGTGGTTTGCTACAGCAACGCTGACTGAAACCAGGGAAGGCAGCGGAGTTGTGAAGGGCAGACGTCAGCAGTCGGTCCCTGCGGGTAAGTGCCTTCATCAGGGCGGCGCTGCGTCCCACCTTCAGGGGGCTTCCTGGGGGCAGCTCCGCAGCCGCCTGGCCCGTCGCCTACCACAGCTACCTTTCCGACGGCGTTTCCTTCTGACTCATGTCTGGTATGGCCGGACTCGCTATATTCCAACAAAGTTATTTATCCAGCTCTATGTAACACATGACGCTTATAGAAAACAGCAGGCACGTGTTTCCGTGTGTAGGCCGTCTGTACCGCTACTTGTTAGTAATACTACGACAATTACAACGTGAGACACAGGTTCCATTAGGCAGACCTCACTACAAAACTCGAAATTCCCGGAGTGACGAATGTTATAGGTAATCGAGTTTCCACTAGTGGTATTACACGAAAATATAGTTAGCAACTAAAGAACATGCAGTGAATGCAAGTATGTACTCGTATATATTTGCATGCTAATTTAATCCATTACTTATTTTAGCCAGTTCGCACAACAAAATACAGATAACAGACCAGTATTAGAGTACTGGTTTTATGTAATAGCACCTATTCCAAGATAGGAGTAAGGAGGATCAATCTGGCCATAAATAAAACATTTCGAATACAATCGACTTATTGAGCATAAAAGTATCTCAGTGAATGAAAGTTCAAACATTGCAATTCACTCGCCACGTAACGCCCTTAGATGAAGGATTTCTTATCATCCACACATCTTTTCAAAAAGTTGACAATCCTCCGACTCAGTTAATAAAAGTCTAATTTACTTATTAATATTAACAACAATAATTCCACCACTTGAAGTGGTGAACGAAATAATGCAAAAATCAACTCTTATTACGAAATTAAGTTCAACATCGAGGGCACAACGTAGAATTGCGCTTACTCCGTGAATAGACCTCACGTAACAAATAATACGGATTAATTATAACACAGCGAGGAAGGCCTATACATGGAACGAGAATGAACCAGTCAGCTGGCCTCACACCAGTATGATGCGGCGACAACAAAGAAGACATCTGAATAAATACTCCGTAAGTCAGAAATGCTTCTCAGAATTCGTATATAGCCACTCAGACCACCAGCTTCAAAACCATCAATAGCTCCTTATTTTATTTAGTGCCAACAGAATTGTCAGACCATTACTGCGTTATTGCTGCTTCTTCCGGAACAACATGCCCGGCACGCAGCAACAGGCACCGAAATACATCTGACATGCCGCTAGGCACACATATTACTGTGCACTCCGTCGTGTTTACCACCACAGCCTCGTTCACACTGCTTCACCTGGAAGACAACTTGTTACGAAGCACGTACTGCTCACCGCTCGACACCAACTGCTGTGCTCTTCAGAACACACTTCCCCACATTCGTGCTCCATCCTCCTCCTCCCCCCCCCCCCCCTCCTCCCCCGCCCAATCCCATGGCGATTGGCTGGAGGAAAAACTACACAGAGATCGTGTAACATATACTGACAAACGTACAAAGGAGCACGAGTTAACGGCACATGCCAAAAATTAGACCTCGTCCTCTCAATGGAAGGGCGACTGAAACAGCAGGCACCACTAATTTGAAAGTTTGGATATAGTTTTATTTTTGTTGCGGTCTTCAGTCCGAAGACTAGTTTGGCTCAGCTCTCCACGCTAGACTCTCCTACGTAAGCTTTTTCATCTCAACCTAGAAGTATATTCACTCGACACTGCGTATTTTATTCAATCCTATGTCTCCCACTACAGTTTCCACACCCTCAGGCCACCCAATATAACCATATGATGGTTTCTTCTTGGCTCGAGTAGCGCCCCATATCCTGATTCCGTATTTTAGTACAGTTATGCCGTGAATTTATTTTCTCTCCAATTCGACTAAATACGCCCCTCCACATCAGTTGCCCGTTCTACCCATCTGATCTTCAGCATTCTTCTGTAGCATTTCATCTCAGAGCCACCTATTCTCTTCCCGTGTAAACCGTTTATCGTCTACTTTTCACATCCGAACGAAGTTACACTCCTTAAAAATACCCTCAGAAAAGGCTTTTAGAACTAAAATTCGTATTAGGTGAAACAGTTTTTGTTTTCAGAAACTCATTTCTTATTATTGGCCTTCTGGCCTTCTACATTATCAAGTTTGTTTCACGATTCTGCATCTACTTCTACATAGATTCTCGGCAAGCAAGCCACCCATCATACGGTGCGTGGCGGAGGGTACCTTGTACCAATAAGTCCTGTTCCACTCGCAAATAGATCGAGGGAAAAACGACTATCTATATGCCTCCGTAGGAGCCATAATATCTTTGTGGTCATTACGCGCAGTGTGTTTTGGCGGCAGTAGAATCGTTTGGCAGTCAACTTCAAATGCCGGTTCACTAAATTCTCTCAATAGTGCTTCTCGAAAATAACGTCGCCGTCCCTCCAGGGATTCCCAATGGGATTCACGAACCACCTCCGTAATACGTATTGTTCAAATCCACCGGGAACAAATCTAGCAGCTCGCCTCTGAAATGCTTCGATGTCTCCCTTCAGTCCCACTTTGTACGGATCCCAGATACGCAAGCAGTATTAAAAAACAGATCGCACCAGCATCCTACATGAGGTCTCCTTTACAAGTGAACCACTCTTTCCTAAAATTCTCCCAATAAATGTGAGTCGACCATTTTCCTTCACCACCATAGTTCTCTCGTGTTCATTCCATTCCATATCGCTTTGCAGCGTTACGCCCAGATATTTAAAAGACTTGACTGTGTCAAGCAGGACACTAGTAATATCCGAACATTACAGATTTGTTCTTCCTACTCATTCGCGTTAACTTACATTTTTCCACATTTAGAGTTAGCTGTCATTTATCATACCAACCACAAACTATGTATAAGTCATATCTTCCTACAGTCACTCAACTTTGACACCTTACCGTACGCCACATCATCATCAGCAGACAACCGCAGATTGTTTATGTATACAGATGTTTATGTACGATACTCTCGTATACAAGAACTACAGCGGTCCTGTCACACTCCGAATCCTACAGGGGCTGTAGAGGGGCTTAGTAGATATATTGTAGATTTGACAAGGAATACGTGTCCGGAAATGTAAATTTGGTTATAAAATGAGTATGAAGGTCGGATCATTTTGAAACATCCCACTTCACGCTAGTAGCCAAACTTAGAAAATGGCTCTGTAGTCAGTCCCTGTAGTAATTATGACGTTACACGCTATTTTCGTTTGACTACAATAACGCCCTCGAGAAATTAGAATGTTAACAACTAGTAAGGTGGTGCTCCGCAAACGCGCCACGCTCTCGAATTTGAAGAGGATATTCTTCGTCACCTAGAATAGTAGACAACGACGAGTACTCGAAAGACTCCTCATGCCATAGGAATCTGTTGAGCATACAGGTAAGAGCTCATTGTTTCCAATAAATGCGCATGATTTGAAAGTGACCTAACGTCCAGACTTTTCTTACCACATAATGGTTTGTTTCCGGACATACATTCCACATCAGAACTTTATGTACTAAGACGCCTCTGCAATCCCCAAGAAGCGTGTGATTGTGGAACACCACATACATCATCTCTGGTTCGGCGGTCGCTAGTTGTTTTGTTGCCAGCATAGCAAAACCCTCAAATTACTTTCAGCGCTTTATTTCCTAACCTATTCCTCACCATTGCGGCAGGGTGGGGTCGGTCGTCTTCTTTTTTGTTAACGCTATCGTTCAGTCCACCTACCTCGATAGGCTGCTTGGCGATGTCCCTTCACTCTGTGGTAGCAGATACGTGCTAGGCAGTGTAAAGCAGTGTTGTTGAAACCACCACCTAATACTCACCACCTAGAAGCCGCGTATCTCTAGTTGAAAGTCAGTTCCTGACAGTTCATGATTAAAAATTCGGGCGTTCGGGATCTTCAGTGTACTTGCAGAAAAGCGCTTGAAGTTTGATCAACTCTGCTTTTATATTCATACTGAAACACTAAATGGCTATCAAGTCCGTATTTAATATGGTCAAACGTTATCATTCGAAGTTCAATGTCTGTCTACCGAATATTCACTCGAAAAGCAGCCAGAATTTTGTAAGTCCGTCCCGACTAATTTTCACGTTCTACTGGTCACAGACCCACAGCTACTCGCGAGTTAAACATTCAGTCTTTCATCGGCCTTCTTCGTAAGAGGTGCTCGCCAAAATATTCTGTACAGAGCACGCAACACGACACACTGAGTCGTTGCTACGACCATAAAATTCACACGCTCATATCTCTCAAATTATTTAATTTAGAAACACCAAACTTTCATTAAAATGTTCGTAACTCCAGTCGCTTCAGTCACGATATGGTCGAACCGAAATTAGCTCACTGTTTGCCGAGTATTTTTAAGGAGCGAACCGTAGACCGGCTAGCAAGCGACTCCTCTCGAGGAACTATCCTACATGCCCACTCCTCTCTTCGCGTGGGAACAGCTTAATTCTTACTGGCTGTTGATCTAAACGACCAATCAGAACGTTTCTTCTAGATAATTCTCGCAGCAAATCTTGCTTTATCCAATCACTAATTTGATAGCAATTAATGTCAGCCAAAATTCAAATTATTTTATTTTGTTTAATCAAAATAAACGAAGTGCTAAATATTCTTAAAATAGATAAATAAATTTATTCCGCCTCTAATTTCCATTCTGGCTGCTTTTATACAAAAGCGAGCACACACCAAAGTACGTCACCTGAATCGTGGTTGCGACGTAACTTTCCCACGGTTCGTTTGTACAAGGTTTTACGTAAAATGAAATATTAAATATTAATGTGTGTCCCACATACACTCTCTCAATCATTCTCATGCACTCATACGTCAAAATTTAACCAAATAATAATTTTGACCGATTTTTGTATTACGTAATGCACAGTGAATAAAGTTTTAAAAATCAAATTCTAATTAATTGGTTTTTATGCACTGACAACTTTGGAATAGTTTCAAATGATAATGAAATTCAATCTGTTATTGTTCCTAATTTCGTTTTAAAAAAAGCGTAGGTTTTCAAAAAGGCGTAGGTTTGAGGAGTTTTAGGTAATTATCTTTATCTCCAAAACTATAATATATAAAAATCTAAAATTCTGAGAGCATCATTCCATTAATAACAAAAGGCTGTGTACCAAATTTCAACAAAATCCCGGATAATAACTAATACGGATTATTTAGTTTCGTAGAGGGTATGAATCTTCGCGTCGACCGAACGATACGCTATGCAGTTCTCGCGGCAGGCAGCGTCAGCTGTGCGTGAGCAAAGCGGAAAAAAAAAAAAAGCCATCCTGCAGCCACCCTACTAAACTGCGGCGTGCCTTACTGCAACGAATGTCATCTCGTAATAACTTACTGTGTTACAGCATCACACTGTTTAATCGACTATACACTAATAGCTTAGTAGCTTAGTCTTACTTTTGTTAATATACAACTTGCAATCTCTTTTGAATACGTTATCCATTCCATTTAACCGACATTCCATTGGCGTCTGCGATGGAATTACTACATACACAAACTGCAAAGTTATTGTCGGTTCTCTTTAAACATTAATACCCCTTCCTAATTTGTTCTTGTTTGCACTATTGCTCACTAAGTGCACAGATTCAAAAGCACCGAGTATAGGCGATAACCCTATCTCACTCCTTCCTTAAAAACTACCCCTCTTAGAAATTCCCTGAACTCCTTAAGTGCAGCTCGGGTTCCTCTACAATTCGTGAACAACCTTTCGCTCCCTATATTTTATCCCCGCTACCCTGAAAGTGTCAAGGGGTACATTCCAATCAACAAAGCCAACAGATGTCTCTAAAGCTACAAATGCTGCAAAAGTAAGCTCGCCTTTCTTCAGTGTATCTTCTAAGAAAAATTGCAAGGTCAGTAGAGTCTTGCGTGTTCATACAGTTCTCCTGAACCTAAAATGAAGTTCACTTAGGCCAGCTCCTACCAGTTTTCAGATCCTTTGTAAATAGTTCGCGCCGATATTTAGCAGCTACTACTCATTGAAATGATCGCAATGTAATAATTCTGAATACACTGCCAGCACCATTTGCACTTCTCTTCTTATTTTACCAACCACGACCGGTTTCGGCCCTCATGGCCGTTATCCAGTGGTATTTACACAGTTCCAAGCGAGGAAACACGTCAGAATTTATAAAATGCAGAATAATGTAGCAGAACATATCAGCAACTGCATATGTAATACAGGATGTCAAAACAACTCCTACACACACTTCATACAAGCAACAAACTAAAAAATAATGTAGTGTGAACCAGATTTATATTAAAACATATGTTACATACACTAAATGGTGTTATAAAACAACCTGTCAATAAACATCACAAAAACACTGTAATAACATATATACTGTATGAAGTCGCTTACAGGCTAGAAAATCGACGTATGTCACATGAACCTACATGTCAGGCGTCCTGAGATAACACAAAACAACCGCTGAGAGGTTACAGGAGGTGGCACTTAAATAGGGGAGAGTTAAACTACGAGGAGAGCCTTTAGTGTGTTTGTAGGTAAGCAGGCAAAGGCAAGTGATGAGAAACAAGTTGAATGCTTTAAAAGAACTGAATGTTATTTAAATGACTGATACTTATGAATAATGGGAAGACGATTAAAAAATATTATTCCAAAAAGAGAAATTGTGGGGTCCTCCCCACTCGTCTAGTATAGGATGCTTAAAGTTTGCTGCGCTCTCGGAATGCTATACAATAATTCAAGCAAAATCAAATTAGTAGTTTGAATGACAATACTTAACTTGTATTTACAACAAGTGGTCGCAAGCGATGGGCGACATTTAAATAAATGTCCTTTGCTATACACAATGTCCATGCAAACAATTGATATGGATCACACGTCACTGCTATCGTAGCCTTCCCTGCTAGGCCGTGCTAATACTCCCGAATACTGAGCGGCCTTGGCAAGCAGGAGCGGCGTTTATGATGTTCTCTTGTAGAGGCGGCCCTAATCAGGGCACCATTGGCCGACGTCGTTTCACCGCCTTCTCTTCTCTTGCGTTCTGAATCTTCGTTCAGGCGCTTGTGGTTACGCCAGAAAAGAAAGGACAACAGACGACCTCGAAACCCTATTATGAACGAGAAGTCGATCTAGGAAGCCAACGATGGCAAACAGATCGAAGCAGCAAACAGTTTCTCTGCAGAGAAACATGGTGTTAATGCGGCTAGCAACCATGAGGAACTGAGCAAGGTCTGTGGTTCACAATAAAAGCGTATTGCACAATATCCAATAAAACATTGAAATTTACAACCACGTGCACCAAAATAAGTATGATATTCTTAATGGAAAAAAGAATATCAAAAAGATTGTTGTCCTGGTTCTATCAGAAAGTGTTTGATGTGCTGTAATGTGATTAATTTAGCGGTTCTATGTTTTATTGCATGCCCATACAAATATCTTTCTCTACTTTATGTATAACGGTGCGGTTATTGGCAATATCAGTGACAATATGTCATTTAGATACTATGTGGGAAGCAAATATGTCTGTTTTCTCCGTTCTTCCTTCCTACTTCTGTATGCCCCCTGAATTTAGTTCTGAAGTTTCTTCCTGTCTGACCAACATAAAAGGCTTCGCAATCAATGCAGCTGATTTTATAAATGTCAGCAGTTGTAGATTTCTTTTTTTTTAAGTTTTAATATTGTATAATAATCACACCTGCCAGCAGCTGGGTTCTCTGGGATTTGAATTATTACATCCGTCTTGATGCACCAGGCTATTCAATATGTGTAAAATATTTTGCATACCACTTGCAAATTATGATGGTAAAAGATCTGTTGTACGTTCCTGTTATTGCGTCAGTCATCAACGATAATGTAGGCTTCATGCATTCTTTCATTCATCCTGTTGCAGCTATCCTCTCTTTCAGCATATGGCTACATTCCAAATCATCGACGAACTACCTCGTATGCTCCTGTTTAGGTCTGCCCTTGTGATTCTTTACTTCCACCATCCATTCAAACTGGAGCTTTAAATTACGACTAATGTGCACTGGACCATTGCATCTCTTCCATTCGTATTCTTTCGTTTTAAGTATTATTTCGTTGAGTCCCTTGAAGTATGCATTCGTTGCTTACTTGATTAATTCATCTGATATTTAACAATCTCATGTAACAGCACAAACCGAAGGATTCATATCGTTTCATTTCTCTCTTCACCACTGCCCATGTTTCCTAATAATATTTATCTAATCCCAAGTCATATATTTTTGAATAGTACCCTATTGTGATACAACTGCATAATCGATTATAGAAGTAAATTCAATTGCGACACCTAGCACAAAACTCTGATCCAAACCTAAATTTATGTTACGTGTATTCCACTTTTTCTGACATATTTATAACAACAAACCACTGCTTATTGTGTGCTGATTCCATACATAACATACAACTCTTCTGAACCTGTTTTAGGATTCCTGTAAGAAATACGAGTTTAGAATGTTGAAACCACCTAAATCCATCACTTCATATTTTGTTACCATTTATTGAGGCTCTGTAAGATGTGAAGACCATAACAGGATAATAGTTTTAATGGGAGACACGCTCGTTTGGCTAAGTCGAAAATTGCATCACGCATTTGCAAGGGAAGATGTGGTGCAACAGTAAAATTCAACTGAATGGCCGTTTTGAAAAGTAGCGTTCATTCAAATGATCCTGGGAGCCAAAGGATCGTAACAACTGTAACCCAAACGCATCAGCTTAATTAATATTACTAAAAAGCTAACCATAATACTCGTATTACGTACTCTACAACTGTGAAAATATTACAGACTCGAGAAGACCAGTTTTAGAATCAGCACAAAAAATTCCTTTAAATGACACGCTTTACGCAACAACTCTCAATCGTTTCAAATTTCATAAAAATTGTACTTTTATTTTTTAAGATGACAGAAATGGTTGTGGAAATAATAGCGGCCTGAAGTATGGTTACTACCCCATTCGTATTCATTCAAACTAATTTAGCATACAGAGGGAAACGTATATTAATTAAAAACTAATATAAATTAAAATAGCTCTAGTCTTCAGGCAGTGTAATCCTGTTCTTAAATTAACGTTTATCCTTCGTTTTTGTGACCTCAAATGCCTTAAACCGGTGGGTAAACAGCTCCCTATAAACAAATTTTCGGGAAACGCCAAAAGCTAGTTCAGAGCGACTTGATAAAGCGGTAGGTCGTGGTAGAACTGCACTATTTTGTTATGTGTAGAAACGTATCAGATATTTGTTATTCCTGTCAAATTCTTGTTTACTGTGAGCTCCGGAATCAGAAACTTGGATTTGACAGCAGCTAGTTTCAGTCACAACATATCGTTGATGAAATCCACGAAGTGGATTTCGAGTATCATTGAAGAGGGCACAGTCCTCAGTCCGAAGACTTGTTTGATGCAGCTCTGCTTGCTAATCTGTCCTGTGCAAGTCTCTTCATCAATGCCTAGCTCCTGCCAGCTACATCTATTTCAACTTGGTTGCTGTATTCGTGCCTTGGTCTCTCCTCATTTCTTATCCTTTCACACTTCCCTCCATTACCAAATGATGCGCTCCATTAACCGATCTCTTCTTTCTTCAGTCAAATTGTGCCACAAATTTCTTTTTTCTCCAGTTCGATTCAGTGCCTCCTCAATAATTACGTGATCTACCATCTAATCTTCAACATTCTTCAGTAGCACCACATTTCAAAACCTTTTTTTCTCTTCTTCTCTGAACTGCTTATCGTCCACATTTCATTTCACTAATGCACAAGGATACACTCCGGACAAGTACTCTGAAAAACAGTTCCTAACGCTTAAATTTATATTACACGTTAGCGAATTTCTCTTTTTCAGAAATTCGTTTCGTACTATAGCCACTGTGCATTTTATCTCCGTTCTACCTCGGCCATCATCATTGCTGCCCAAACACCAAAACTCATCTAATCATTTCCTAATCTAATTCCTTATCATCGCTTCATTGTTTTTACTACACGCCATTTTCGTTCGATTAGTTTTACTATCGTAAAATTCTTACAAAGTCTTTTTAGGATGCTGTAGAATCCGTTCAACTTCTGTTCAAAGTCCTAAACTGTCTCTGGCAGGATTACAGTGTTATCGGTAAAGGGGAATTCTTTTATTTCTTCTTCCTCAACTTTAATTTCCTTTCGAAATTTCTTATTTTTTTCCGTTCATCAGTGTACAGATTAAATGAACTTGTGATAGACTACAATCTTTCTCTCTCTCTTTCTCGACTAGTGCTTCTCTTTTTATGGCCTTTGACATAGCTGCAGACTTTTTTCTGTACAGTTTATAAATAAACTTTCGCTCCCTTCGTTTTATCCCCACTTCCTTCAGAATTTCAGTGTGTATTCCAGTAAACAACGTCAAAAACCGTCTCTAAATGTAGGAATGCTATGAAGATAAGTTTGCCTATCAAGACATTTCTTCTAGGGTAAGTCGTAGGACCAATATTGCCCTGGATGTTCCTACATTTCTCCGGAACCAAATGTGATCATCCCCGACGTCGACTTCTACCAGTTTTTTCTTTCATCTATACGTAACTCGTTTCAGTATTTTGCAACTAAGGCCTGTTAAACTGACGCTTCCCTGGCATTCACACTGTCAACACTAGCTTTCTTTGGAACAGGAATTATTGTGCGAAGAAATAAGCATTACAGATTGCAGGTTGAGCATTCCCATTCCGAACTACTGCTGCTTGCAGGCGGAGCCCTAACTCAGTAGAAGTTCTGTACTAGAGTTCACTGAGAACAGCGCTCGTTCGTCCTGTTTCTGCGACCGCAAAATTGGCAGCGAGGGCAACGAGATCTGGAGACCACTCGCGAGTGGCTATACGCCTGCAGGAGGCGAATCGCGGCCCAGCCGTGCCTGAAATTCCATATTCCTCCGCTTCGCTCGGGGTCACTCTTCAGGGGCTTTCTGCTGACTAGTGAGCGCTGGCGCTCACCCTTCTCCGGATTGCCAAGCAGCCTTTATAGCCCATGCAGCAGTTTATGGCTGCATAAAGGAGGCGCGCGTTAGACTCCCAGCAGTCCACTGAAACGTGTCTCTATGTCCTGGAGTAACGTGTGACCAGCCTCTTAACGAAGGAGAACTGAAAAAAAAAACTCCTTATATATGCAGAAATTAAGTGCTGCAAGACAAGAGTTTACTCAGAATCTACGTAGTAGCAACAAAGATCACTTTATGATCGGTAAAAGGAATTAAAGAAATCGACAATTATAAAGGTCTAGAGTATCTTTTACTTTTTATTTATTGTTTATTTAGCCTGGCCAGATTAGGGATAAGGCCCTCACTTACATTTGACCAAGAACAACACATAACAAAGATATTAGAATAATATTAACAGGAATAATACTAATATTAATAATAATAATTATAATAATAATATCTGAATCTAATAATGGAAACAACACTTGACACTAATAATAATAATAATAATAATAATAATAATAATAATAATAATAATAATAATAATAATAATTATTATTATTATTATTATTATGAAAATAATAATTGACACATAATAATAATAATAATAATAATAATAATAATAATAAAGGTAATAATACAAAAGGACATTAAGAATGGTATACACCATTCAGTACATTTGACTACATGTTGTTCAGTATTATAGAAAGGTAAGGGTCAAACAAAGAGGAGAAAATTAAAATGAGAATGACAGTGGCTCTAATTCAAGAACAGAATTTAAATAAAGAACTCTGTCAATATGGGTGAGGATAAAGTTGTGGTGAAGAGGTACTGACTAGAGTGAGCTGCAGGCTAGTATATGCGATAGATGACTATTGGTGTAGAAAGTGGACCATTAACTGTCTTTTGCAGCTTGGAAGGAATTTTGTGGGAAAGACTGTTTCGAAGTCGGGTTCTCGATATGTAACTGATTTAGAGAACGTCGTAGTACTATGTGAGGGTACAGAGAGGATATTACTTTGTTGAAAACTTTTAGTTCTGCTGCGCTGTTCAGATAGTAATGCAAGAGTTGAAGATAACTAAGAAAGAGTGCAATTATTGAAAAGACGATAGAGCAAACATAGTTTATGAGTGTATCTACAATTATCGGCACGAAGCCATGGTTGGTTGGTTGGTTGGTTGGTTGGTTGGTTGTGTCGGGGAAAGAGACCAGACAGCGAGGTCATCGGTCTCATCGGATTAGGGAAGGATGGGGAAGGAAGTCGGCCGTGCCCTTTGAAATGAACCAAAATGAACCATCCCGGCATTTGCCTGGAGCGATTTGGGGAAATCACGGAAAACCTAAATCAGGATGGCCGGACGCGGGATTGAACCGTCGTCCTCCCGAATGCGAGTCCAGTGTCTAACCACTGCACCACCTCGCTCGGTCACGTAGCCATGATAACTGTTCGTAGGCAGAAGTGATATAGTCGAAATGGCGTATGTGACAAATACAGCGCACACAAACATTCTTCGCCAGTTCCAACCTGCGTGAGCTTTCGTACGGAAGTCCTTTGAGAATAGTGTTACCACAGTTCAGTGTGGGGTGTATTAGTGACACAAGAAAATTCTCTCTAAGCTCGAAAGGAAATACTTTTTTTAGTATTTTTGTGGTGAGGGAAGTGATGCTGATACCTTCTTACAGACTGCAATTGTGTGCTCAATCCAATCTAAATGACCTACCCCATAGCTCTCTGCAGAGGAGGAAATGTTTATTTCTGTGCCGTTTAGAATTAAGGGAGGAAGAGATTCTCTGAACTGAGTGGTTGCCAGTCTTTTATGGGCGAGTAAGACTGCTTGCGTTTTAGATGGGTTAAGTTTCAAACCTCTTTTCTACGCCCACTCAGATATGTATATAAGCATTTACATGTTGGACGACTCCACACAAGTTTGTTGGTCTTGCGCTTAGGTATAACTCAACGTCGTCAGCGTATAGAAGACATTTGCAATGGGAGAGAATAGTTGAAATACCATTAACATATAATGAGAAAAATAGTGGGCTCAATACTGATCCTTGTGGGACTCCTGATACTACATCCTTCCATTGTGACCTTGTGGTTTTAATCATGACATGCTCTTAGCGCTACACAAGGTAAGAATGACACTGTTGCACAGAACCTGTTGAAAAATTTTCATTTCTGAATTTAGCAAGTAGAATGTCAAAGTGACCAGTGGCGAAACCTTTGCTAAAATCCAAAAAGCACATACAAAAAATTGCCTTTTTTGACCATAGCTTGTTTCAGTTCGTAGGTCACTTTTATACAAGAGCTCGTCGTGCTACAAGTTTGCCGTAAGTCCGACTGGTATTCGTCTGAAAGGTTATCTGACTTCAAATAATTGGTAAGCTTGATATGGGTTAGGTATTCTAAATGCTTGAATAATGCTTGAATAATGCTCTTATAATGTAAATAGGTGGAAGATTGTTTGGCAGATACCTACTTGGGTAAGGGTTTTACGGGTTCCTGTTTCCAGGATGTTGCGAAGATGCTGGATGTGAGACAATGGTTGAACATGTCCGTTATGTTGGGCAGTAGTGGACGGACGAGGAAACTGATCATTTGCACTATTATATTATCGCTTACTGCAGCTGCCGAAAGAATGCACGCAATGGACTTCTTAGTCGTATTGGGACTTATCGGGTGCAGAAAAAAGTTTTCTGCTTGTGCCCTTGATCGTTCGTCAAATAAAGATGTCGGCGTGGCGAAATAGTGATTTAGGTCCTCTATAGAAACTAGGCGCTTCAAATATGTTGTTTCTTCTGCACGTATGGTAAGTTTCAAACAATTCCGACAGAATGAACAATGAAAATGTCGTCTACTCAAAACACTGATTACAAGCAACGTGACGCAACTGAATTCTTAGTTGCGAGAAAAATGAACAGCGATACAACCACATACGTTTGTGCGCAGTGTATGATTATGACTGGACTGCGACAAAATGGTTCAAATGGCTCTGAGCACTATGGGACTCAACTTCTGAGGTCATCAGTCCCCTAGAACTTAGAACTACTTAAACCTAACTATCCTAAGGACATCACACACACCCATGCCCGAGGCAGGATTCAAACCTGCGACCGTAGCGGTCGCGCGGTTCCAGACTGTAGCGCCTAGAACCGCTCGGCCACCCCGACCGGCACTGGACTGCAGCCCCTCCAGTTAAAACCTACTCTTTTTCCTCAGTTCCTAGTTTCAAATGGACTTATACTTACACATTCAACGACTGATTATTCTCGAAGTCATTAATTTTATGCAATTTTGTCGTATGATATGTTGTAGACCGTAGCTGTTGTTTGGAGACAAATGTTGATAGTGGTAGGACAGCAACCAGCCACAAATTTACTTTGAGTTCCTTTATTCAAAGGAAACCGTTACCGGTTTCGAATCGTTGCGATTCATCATCAGACGGTTTACACGCTTTCTTTTTCTTGAAAGCATGTATATTTCTCATTACCTGGTGAGGTAATCTTAAGGCAAGTAAATTTGTGGCTGGTTGCTGTCCTGACACCATCAACATTAATTTTATAGTATCTGAAATAACCTATTCCGACGGTAACACGTATTCTGTAATATTCGTAGCATTAAACTCTTAAAATGTACCGATATCTTTCTAACATAAATTCTTATATTTTCAGAAGATTAGAAGAAGAAGAAGAAGAAGAAGAAGGAAAAAAAAAAGAAACCTGAAGCTCGTAGAATCTAGGCCAACTGACTGTTTGTGCAGAGAGAGATACTCGTAGGCCCTGAACTGACCTATGATGAAAAAGTAAAAGAACAAAAAGAACATCACGTCTTTCCTTTGTTACATATAGGCTCTCACTGTAGGAAACCGAGGACATTGTCGAATTTCTGTTATCCACCTGCCAAACTAAACTACGTACGTAGTATATCGATAGACGTATAAAAGTGTAACACATACATTGCTTAATACCTTTATTGAATAGTTCAACAGAAAGAACATGAAAAAAAAAAACATTTAATTCAGAGCCTAATAGTATGTACTGTAACTGCCAGAGTTTCCGCACAATAAAATAGGCAGAAAATTTATATTCCGCTAAGAATGCAGCAAAAAAGTTATTTGGTATGTTTTCATATTTCTTAGTTTTCCTGACATTTCTGAATTACCAACTACTTCTAACACTTTAAAATACAAGAGCATCTGTGAAACAGATTATTATGCACATAGTGTTCAAAATTTTGCTAAGAGACGCAGGGACTACATTATTACTTTTATTATAATTTTTGAGTTGCTGAGCTCAATTTTGATATAAAGAAAAAGTAAGCAAAGTGAAAATGTCATACCTACAGGAATAAAGATTAGTTTTAAGTTTCGGGTAGCAATAAAAATCTGTTCAATGGTAGGACTGCTGGAAAACTAAAACTGCTGAACTTTATCTTAGGCCTTTCATTAATTTTTTTTATTATTCTGCTAAAATTAAATATCGGTCTCACTGAGAAATACTTTTTGTACACACTCCAACTTAGCATCTCGTTTTTTTTTCTGCGTTAGGTTTCGAGTCATAAAAAGTCCCACTTAACTCCAGCACACTGATGAAACGATACATAAAAAGGCAAATGTTGAGCGAAAATTCAATTCCAAGCAAACACTTTTAACAAAGAAATCTAATGAATACACCAAAAAGAATCCATTATACAGTGACTTGTGCCACGCTGTAGTGGCAGAAATCTTCCTTTTTCTGGAATCAGAAAATCCAATTTTCAAAGGTTTTCTTGTGAAGTACTGGCATGTCTGTACCTGCAGAGGCAACGTTGCGTGAATATTGTGTGTATTAAACTTACACTGATACATTGCTCAGATCCCGAGAACATATTGGAGAATCTTCCATATGGATTTCTGCTGATGAAGCTAATGACAGCCTTAGCCGTTACATTGAAAACCTGATTATTGGCAAGTTGGACCCAGATCCGCCATCCAGAGCTTATTTAATTTGTTCAAAAAAGCTTCCAAAGACTATCCAGCTAACAAATGCACGCTCAACCAAGAATGGCCTGAAGGTGCAATATCTGGAAGGTTCTTCCGACGTTCAGTAATGCTGCTGCATATGTGGTCGCAAAGATTCAATTTCTTGAAGTATTCCATCCTTTGACGGTGAATGAAACTTGAGTAGCACATGGTATCAACTGTATAACAGAGCAAGCAAGTTTGTGTTAACAGATCATTAGGGATATAAGCCTTCAAAGAACAATTCCCAGATGTCCCCTTACCAGCCGAACTTGTCGTGCCCCGCATGAGCTCCTGGTGGGCAGCAGTGAAGTACTACAATAAATACCTCGCACAAGTCCAAAGGGTATCTGAAAATCTACCGCAGGACGTCGCCGCTGTAACTTCAGGAAAACAATTACTCAAAGATCCTTCCATTCAATAAGACCTGACTTACATTAGAGCCAACACACATTTATAGCGAGAATTATTTTCGAATTAGAATACTGAGGAAGACTATCTACGAGAAAATTTCTTTACCGGTGAAAATTAAAAAAGAAATTAATGAAGTGGGACTTGAGGTGGGAGAAAAAGTATGGTCAAAATGGTGAAGTATTGCAGAAGAACAGCAGCCTCAAGGAACTGTGCGCAGCAGCACACACACTTAGCGGGAAAACCCAACTCCCCAGATCGCAGCATTCCTGTCCAAAACGTGCCGAAGGTGAAGTACGTCCCTGTCACGTTCGTGGATGCAGAGCGTTCTTTTTCGGCATATGGATTAATACTGACAGAGAAGCACCGTAGCTTTTCTCTGAGGGAACCGCAAAAGGTTTGAGTTATTTGACGTGAGGCCAACTATGGTCTGAATGCTTGAAACTACTGGTTTATCTGACATATATTAAATTACATAATACACGTATTTGAGCACTAGTCTATTACGTTTTATACTGTATTTTTATCTCTGAAAAACTTTGAAGATTAATGTTTGCTGTGTTGTGTATCTGTGCTTCTTTCCGTTTTCCTTTATTTTAATTTCTTATGCCAGTACTGTGTATTTTGCCCGCCCGGTTGGCCGTGCGGTCTAACGCACGGCTTTCCGTGAGAGAAGGAGCGCCTGGTGCCTGGCTCGAATCCGCCCGGCGGATTTATGTCGAGGTCCGGTGAACCGACCAGCCTGTGGATAGTTTTTAGGCAGTGTTCCATCTGCCTCAGCGAATGCGGGCTGGTTTCCCTTATTCTGTCTCAGTTACACTATGTCGGCGATAGCTGCGCAAACAAGTCGTCCACGTACGCGTACACCACTATTACTCTACCACGCAAACATAGCGGTTACACTCGTTTGGTGAGAGACGTTCCCTGGGGGGGGGGGGGGGGGGGTCCACCGGGGGCATAATAACCCTGGTTTCGGTGTGGGGCGGCGGAGGAATGAAGTGGACTGCGGTAGTCGTCGTGGGGCTGTGGAACACTGCGGCTGCGGCGGGGACGGAGCCTCTCCGTCGTTTCTAGGTCCCCCGTTAACATACAATACAATACAATACAATACAATACTGTGTATTTTGCATTATGTTTAGTTTTTCTGCATAATGCTTTTTAGGGGCTGTTATGTTTCATATAGCCTAATGAGCTACCAAGCGAGCCTATTTTAGGCGCTTAAAATGCACTTTTTACGACCTAGAAATCCGCGGTCTTGTAAAGAGGCAGTTGGGAAGAACACTGCTGGCCACGGGTAAAGGGCGTTAAAATGTCAGAAAGTGTGAACCGAGCTTCACGATCGGCCACGCTCCGGACGTCCTGTCGCTGCCACTGCTCCTGACGTGTTGAGTCTCGAGGGTGATACCATTCGCGGAGACCGGCGACTCACAAGGCGACTGTTGGCTCTATAGGTGTCGATAAGCATTGAAGTGCGAGTGCTGTGGTCGACTCTTGTATATTAAAACGTATGTCCAAGATGGATTCCACGAATTTTCATTGCATAGCACTGGATTCGAAGAAGAGCTATTTCATCTCCACTAACAGAGTAATTTGTGGCCAATGGAGAGGCTTTTCTGCCACGGATCGCTACAGGTGACGGGACGTGATGAAATGGCACCATCCACACTCATCAAAAAAGGAGGAATTCAAAGCAGCTCCTTCTGCTGCCGAAGTTGCGTTGGCACATTTTTGGATAGTGATTGTATCTTCATAGTGGGTGTGTTGCGAAAAGGATCAAACATTAAATTAGAGGCATATCTGAAGACGCTGCACAAACTAAAGAGCGGTTTCCGACATGTTCCGTCTGACAAGAGTAGAAACGAAACATTTCTTCAACACTAGAATACACGCTTGCACACAAATGTTCGAAACGTGGGACCACATCGCGAAACTGGGCTGGATGTCATTTCCTCGTCCACCCTGTAGTTCAGATCTGGCGCCCTCGGACTTTCATCTGTTTGGACGGGTTAAGGATTCTCTACGCGGGACATGAAGATGAAAGTGCAATTCATGCAGTAAAAACATAGCTATGAGGACAGGACAAGAGCTTTTATTACCAGGGTAAATGCTCTCAAACAACGCTGGCGTAAGGCTATAGAACGCGATGGAGACTGTGTAGAAAAATAGTACACGTAAAAGAAATGATGACTGATGATGTCATCAAATGTTCTGAGAAAAAAAATTATGGAGTATTTTTTATAGAACACCATCGCATTTGCAGTAATGTATCAGTTCCTCCTTGTAACGGGACATCCTCCTCTAGCATTACTTTACCTCAACAATCATTGTCGGTACCAGTATTGTTCTTTTTCCAATTTTGGACAGGTCAGTGTTATTTCAGTTGCTTTTCTGAAAACTTTCATTTAAATTTATACGCATTATGTTATATTTCAAGCTGAAATTTACGAAAAGGAATTACTTTAAAAAATATTTTAGTTTCGATGTTATAATCGACAAGTACCATTCTGACTGCACAGTTAATTTTTTTTTAGAAACATTTTAAATTACGAATTATTTGCACACTTAAAATTTCTATTATTAATTACGTAATCCCGTGTTGTTTGCTGTGTTTATTTCTGCATTCATTTATGAAACCCAAAATCAATAACGTAACGAAAACAGGTAGGACTTCATTTGTTAAGAAAAATTATAAACCCTTTGGAATATTGTTATTTTCGCAGAGTCTGAGGGTCGAAAGCTTTCCTCTGACGTGATCGGACGTATTTTTGTATAATAGGTGCGAACAATGTAATTTCAGCTTTGTTAATTTGAAAAATCAAAATACTGTTTGATATATTAAAATGTGAGAAAATGAGTGAAAATTATATTTACTTAAAAAATTCTGCAAAAAAATTTTCCAATTTATTTAGCTCAAACCAACTGACGACGACCTGATGTAAGTTTTTCAGCTTCAAGTATCAGACCTGTACACAAGAAGAACTGGAGCTATCTCAACATGACAAGCTAAGTAAACTTTAAAGTTTATTGTAATCTTTGCTCGTCTCAAATCTCCATAATCGACTTTGCTTCTTAATTACTTGGACTGGGCATTGTTTAATGTAGAATAGATGGAAGTCCGGCCGTTGTGACCCAGAGGTTCTAGGCGCTTCAGTCCTGAACCGCGCGACTGCTACGGTTGCAGGTTCGAATCCTTCTACATCTACATCTACATTTACATTTATACTGCGCAAGCCACCCAACGGTGTGTGGCGGAGGGCACTTTACGTGCCACTGTCATTACCTCCCTTTCCTGTTCTAGTCGCGTATGGTTCGCGGGAAGAACGACTGTCTGAAAGCCTCCGTGCGCGCTCTAATCTCTCTAATTTTACATTCGTGATCTCCTCGGGAGGTATAAGTAGGGGGAAGCAATATATTCGTTACCTCATCCAGAAACGCACCCTCTCGAAACCTGGCGAGCAATGTACACCGCGATGCAGAGCGCCTCTCTTGCAGAGTCTGCCACTTGAGTTTATTAAACATCTCCGTAACGCTATCACAGTTACCAAATAACCCTGTGACGAAACGCGCCGCTCTTCTTTGGATCTTCTCTATCTCCTCCGTCAAACCGATCTGGTACGGATCCCACACTGATGAGCAATACTCAAGTATAGGTCGAACGAGTGTTTTGTAAGCCACCTCCTTTGTTGATGGACTACATTTTCTAAGCACTCTCCCAATGAATCTCAACCTGGTACCCGCCTTACCAACAATTAATTTTATATGATCATTCCACTTCAAATCGTTCCGCACGCATACTCCCAGATATTTTACAGAAGTAACTGCTACCAGTGTTTGTTCCGCTATCATATAATCGTACAATAATGGATCCTTCTTTCTATGTATTCGCAATACGTTACATTTGTCTATATTAAGGGACAGTTGCCACTCCCTGCACCAAGTACCTATCCGCTGCAGATCTTCCTGCATTTCGCTATAATTTTCTAATGCTGCAACTTCTCTGTATACTACAGCATCATCCGCGAAAAGCCGCATGGAACTTCCGACACTGTCTACTAAGTCATTTATATATATTGTGAAAAGCAATGGACCCGTAACACTCCCCTGTGGCACGCCAGAGGTTACTTTAACGTCTGTAGACGTCTCTCCATTGATAACAACATGCTGTGTTCTGTTTGCTAAAAACTCTTCAATCCAGCCACACAGCTGGTCTGATATTCCATAGGCTCTTACTTTGTTTATCAGGCGACAGTGCGGAACTGTATCGAACGCCTTCCGGAAGTCAAGAAAAATAGCATCTACCTGGGAGCCTGTATCTAATATTTTCTGGGTCTCATGAACAAATAAAGCGAGTTGGGTCTCTCACGATCGCTGTTTCCGGAATCCATGTTGATTCCTACATAGTAGATTCTGGGTTTCCAAAAACGACATGATACGCGAGCAAAAAACATGTTCTAAAATTCTACAAGAGATCGACGTAAGAGATATAGGTCTATAGTTTTGCGCATCTGCTCGACGACCCTTCTTGAAGACTGGGACTATCTGTGCTCTTTTCCAATCATTTGGAACCCTCCGTTCCTCTAGAGACTTGCGGTACACGGCTGTTAGAAGGTGGGCAAGTTCTTTCGCGTACTCTGTGTAGAATCGAATTGGTATCCCATCAGGTCCAGTGGACTTTCCTCTATTGAGTGATTCCAGTTGCTTTTCTATTCCTTGGACACTTATTTCGATGTCAGCCATTTTTTCGTTTGTGTGAGGATTTAGAGAAGGAACTGCAGTGCGGTCTTCCTCTGTGAAACAGCTTTGGAAAAAGGTGTTTAGTATTTCAGCTTTACGCGTGTCATCCTCTGTTTCAATGCAATCATCATCCCGGAGTGTCTGGATATGCTGTTTTGAGCCACTTACTGATTTAACGTAAGACCAGAACCTCCTAGGATTTTCTGTCAAGTCGGTACATAGAATTTTACTTTCGAATTCACTGAACGCTTCACGCATAGCCCTCCTTACGCTAACTTTGACATCGTTTAGCTTCTGTTTGTCTGAGAGGTTTTGGCTGCATTTAAACTTGGAGTGAAGCTCCTTCCTCGGGCATGGATGTGTGTGATGTCCTTAGGTTCGTTAGGTTTAAGTAGTTCTAAGTTCTAGGGGACTGATGACCTCAGATGTTAAGTCCCATAGTACTCAGAGCCATTTGAATACATGGAAGGAGGGGGAGATTACATCCTTCAATTATGTTTATTAAGTAGGTAACAACAAATATCACTCAGGTTATGCAACTAAATGTTTGTTATGAATTCAATCAAACTTTCTCACTTTTTTATGTTAGTCATCATAAATGCTCTATCAGATAAAAGTAAATATTCAGCCATATACTGTATATAGAGTATCTTTGTATGTAGAGATTCTTTCCATACTATTTAAAATTATACAGTTGTGGTTTTTTACTTACTGTTATGTTTATTATTCTTTCGTACGTCCAATTGTTTTCAATTGACCGCAAGTCATAATTATGCATTTCACTGTATGTGACCTTTGTTACCGTACACTGTGTAGGACCTCGCTGTAGGGGTGACTAAGGGATCGTGGGAGCTGCTTACTGTGGTCTTAGAGTTGTGTCACTGGTGGTGGTGGAGAGGGGGGGGGGTGGCAGTCGGTGCAGGGTAACGAGTCCGACTGGGATGTAAAGGAAGCGTGTGTGTGTGTGTGTGTGTGTGTGTGTGTGTGTGTGTGTGTGTGTGTGTGTGTGACGACTATTCTAAAGACATTAAGCAAGGAAAAGAAATGGTTCAAATGGCTCTGAGCACTATGGGACTTAATTTCTGAGGTCATCAGTCCCCTAGAACTTAGAACTACTTAAACCTAACTAACCTAAGGACATCACACACATCCATGCCCGAGGCAGGATTCGAACCTGCGACCGTAGCGGTCACGCGGTTCAAGACTGTAGCGCGTAGAACCGCTCGGCCACCCAGGCCGGCAAAGGAAAAGAAAGAACAGAACATAACATCCCGTATCCTTCCTAAGAAAACATCCTGGAAATCGTCTTACGCGATTTAGGGAAAATCATGGAAAACCTTAATCTGAATGGTCGGACTTGGTCTGAACCTTTCTCCTCCCAAATGCGAGTCCAGTGTGCTGACCAGTGCACCACCTCGATCGGTACATCACACGGCAGAATACCTCTAGAAATTTCTAAATTAATTGGGGATTCAGAAGTACACAACTGTGTAGATCATTACAAATGAATAATTTGGTAGCTGGTCGTCGTATAATTTATGAACGTCACATTGAAACCATTTATCTTGACAGTCACCTTCTAGTACTCGCAGAGGTAATGTTCTAAAAGTAGGCTATGGTGTGATAATGGACAGTTACAAGCTATCGCACTGGAAGGTGCTGAAGCTTGATGCGGGTAGCACGAAACCGTACCTGTGAAACACAGCTGAGAAGTCATAGCCAGTTGAGGAAGCCTTTGAATCTGGATGTGTGCCATATTGTGTTTTTGGATGGAGAAAATTACTGCAGTGACGCTTAGTTCACTTTTTATTAGACATCTGTGTTAGTAATGGACATTATTTAATAAGTACGTCATTATTAACACCTGGGGTTTTCCTCAGCATGCGTTACTGACCGAATATCTTTTTTAAAGCTGGCACACCTTTACGCATCATTGTGTTTTGGCTTCAATCTGTGCTATACATTGGTGTTTGGATATTTGATATCTCAAATTATTTACAGTTTTTTTCATTTATTGTAAGTAAGTGCAGAAATGGATATCGGTGTGTCAAATACTTATCCGTGTGCATTCGTCACGCATTGTAAGTGTAACTGAGGTGTGTCTATTCTTCTCCGCCACTCTTTCGCCAAGTTTGAATTACATTTTGAGATTACCTATACCGTTTGTTCCAAAATGATTTTCACAACTTTGATCACTTGTATTTCAGAAATGGGTGTAGATAGATAGTTGTGGTTTGTGGCATAATGATCGCACATACCTAACATTTTAATAGGCTTTTAATAAGTTCAATGTATGCACTACCTTTAACACTCAGCATATCTAAGCAATTTTCCAGTTCCACCCATGTCCTACCTAGCATGTCCTCATTAACGTGTGCAATTGATTCTCTAATGCGAGCTCGCAGTTCCCGCAGGTCCCAATGTTAGTCCGGTGGACACCATACTTCACAAAAGCCCAAACAAAACAAAAAATGTACTGGGGTTATACCTGAGGACCTCAGGCACCAGTAAATGGGTTCTCCGCTTCTATACATAAATTTATTTGGGTCCACTTCTAATTTTCGACAGAATGTGATGTAGATCGTGAAATATAAGTGGGAGCGTATTTTTAGCCCGCCTTCACTCCCTGGTGTCGACAATTAAGTTTGTAATTCGTTATTTTTTCCAGCGGCGTAAGAGAAAAAAGTTGTGCGACATTGTTGGCTGGGTGATCAGAAAGCGCAGTTTAAGCAACCTAAAGAAAAAAAATTTCTGTATGCTGTGGTCTTCGGTGTACGTAACTGTAATAGATACGTTTAATGGAACATCGTGTCGGTGTTGTGTCATATTCTGAGAAATGCGAGGCAACTGAAGGTCGTCGTGCGATCTCTGAAACTTATAATATTTACATGACTATGATGCCGCCTGTCTATCACGGAATGTTTTGCACCAGCTAGGGCCGCTGATGAGTATAATAATATTCTTGATAGTGGGATGCAAGAGAAATCGAAGTTGATGACTTAAATCAATGATGCATATTCAACTGTAAGAATGGGAAAAACCGACTGGTTAAAAGCGATACAGTTATTTTTGTTCTGAATAATCGGAATTTTTCGGTATTTGTTTGGTATTTTTTTACTGTTTGCTAATAACCGAGAAAAAACTGAAATATCAATTAGCCTTGGCAGCGGTGCTAACTTTTTTGTTTTTAAATAACCCTTTTTCAAAAGAGGAGTAATTTTTATTCATAATATTTCAAATATTGCGTTATTATACAAAATGGGATAAGCGGTCAATGTTGTTATAGTAACAATCCCGACAGAAATGAACAACGGGCACACGGTGTACGAATCGCCACAGCATTTCTCGGACATTAATGTCCTCCTTACCGTGTGTCGTGGCTTAACGTATGGTTGTACGTACAGTGTGCAAGGCTTGCACCCACCTGGTTTAAACAACAGCTTCTTGCTGTCGTAGGCGGACATCCGCTGTATTGCACAATGGTATCAACGCTAGGCTGGAAAATTTATGCGAAGTGTCGTAGAAATGAGCTACAATACTTCATTTGATTTCGAAGATTAAAGATTTGTCTGCCGTTTCTATGAGATAATAAAAGAGGAAGGTAATAATGGTAACAGTAAAAAATTCAAAACATAATAATTCGTAGTATACAATAAAAATAGGAAGTAGTTGATATCTACGTGATATGCCTTTATCTATTTACAACCCTTGAAAATTAACAGGTTAATACGAAAAACAGTTCTCTGATATGAGATTTCACCCTTTAACACTCACTATTCGTAAGGCCCGAATAGTGGTATGATCCCCGATTACGTGATTTTTGAGCAGAGTTTCAAGAAATTTAAATCAGTGGGATAACGTCGGTGATTTTTTGTATTAATCAACCTCTTATTACTTTTCGATAAGAGCGGCGAACGTTGGATGGACTAAGATTTCTTTTAATTAAATATTTAATTTAATATAATATTGGTTCTGTGTGTCTCGAAACTGAGTCGAAATTTTTCAACCTCTGTTCGAATAGGAATAAGAAAGCGAAAATCGGTTGTTTCAGAAACCTGTTATTGTTATCGGTTTTAACAATCACATTAAACTGGCCTGGGAAAAACCGATATAATCAAAAACCTGTTGTTTCAGGGATAACCGGGGACACTCCACTGTGAGAGGCGAGTAGTCAGGAACCGTCAGGTTTTCACCACTGGCGGCGTGAGTGACTAAATGGATTGCAATTAGGAAGCCTATGGCCACAGGAACGCAATTACTGGCGCTGCCGCAAAGTCAAGCAGCCCGGTCACAGTACGGTGCGGTGCGGTGCGGTGCGGCGCGTAATGGCTCCGGAAGGCGGTCAGTTGCAGCAATCAAGCCGTGGTCCCTAGCAGGTCGCCTACAGCTATATGCGTGGTGGGCTCCCTCACTGCAGGTTTGCTCATTATGAAGTGACTATTTACCCGGGTTCTGTGTAACTTTCCCTGTATATGCTTTTCCCCGGACTGCATTGTTTTCTACATTGTTTATTTTGGAAACTGAAGTTTCACAGCTGTCAGCCTGCAAACCGAATGAAGATCTTGCCAGGTGGTAGCACCGTCGTGTTTACGTTCGAGAAACAAGGAGAGCAGGCAGTAATAGATACACTCCAGTACTCTTACAGGTGGAACGCTGGTCTCAGCACACGAATGTACGTCAGTGCCCTCCACAGCACAACAAATACATCTAGATGGTCACTGTTTTTTGACAATATTGTTCCAGCGATTTCACTTTACCACCATTTATTTGCCGAGAAATGCGATGTCTGACTGGAAGCATCCGGAGTCCTACTAGGGGACAGTAGCGTGCGGTGTGTCCACACCTAGCCTTTATGGCGCCGTGAACTCTGCTTGGAACACTTTCAGTGAGGTGTCTGAATGTTTGTAGAGGAATGGCAGCCCGTTATTTCTGAAGAGCCGAAATCAGATTAGAGGCTGGGGGCTGGAGAGAACTGTTCCACTGGTTCAGGTCGGGACTCTGGGGATGCAGTCCAGTTCAGGAACGTTACTGCTGCTTTGTGACAGGATGCACCGTTTTGCTCATACAAACAGGCATCATCTCTGAACTCTCCCTCTAGCGCAAGCAGTACTCAATGTCCATATCCCTCCGCGCTTAGCGTTTTCTCAGGGCGAAATACGGGGCCCACACCACGAGAAACAGCGCAGTACCTTAAAACTACCTCGTCTCTATGTGCTTCGTTACTTAATTACACATTATAATATGTAACAATCTCTAGATGTTCGCCAAACCCAAAGCCCTCCAGCAGGGTGACTCTCAGTATTGATTCATCACTCCAAATCACTCCATTAACTGCGCTGTTTACACCATCTCCTGCGTCACAGATGCGATGCTTACGAAGAGGTGCTGCATCTTTGTACCACATTCTAGTCGTCTCACTGCGCTCAGCCATTTTGGGCTACCTGGATTGCTTGTAGCAGTTTCAACTCACTAATCATTCCTTCCGTTAATTTCATGCAATTTTTTTCGACCACCATCTGCAGTGCTCGACTGCCTATATCCGTCAGTACATGATGTCTGGCTGCTATTCGTTTAGCTATAGTTGTTCGTAAACGTTTTCACTTCGCAGTTACCTCACAAACAGTGGACTTGAGCAGCTTTAGAAGGGGTGAAATGTCTCTGACGGATTTGTTACTCAGGTGACATCCTGTTACTGGTCCGCCTTCGTAGTCACTGAGCTCCCCCAACGGAACCATTCCGCTGTTCCAAGACAAGGCTTCCCGCCACCTTTTGTACTAGTGGGCCCGCCTTTTGTGACATCTAGTGATCAGTTCCGCCTTAGATACGGAAGTCTGGACACAACCAGATGATGTATGTATGAATCCACGTTTCCTCTAAATTAACCACTCCGCGCTTTAATTCTTATGCTTCACAGTGGCGTTAAAAATTAATGGAGGTTGCCATTTTGATGCTGTAACGTTTGGTTCGTTCATGATAACTCGTTTACTGACACAGAATTTAAAAGCTACTTCATAGAGACATCATCATTCCCTCACAGGTGGAGGAGGCGGGTAGGGAGGTGATTGGTAGGTTAAGATTCCAGCTAACCCACAGTAAGGTCGTGACTTGATGCAGGAGCTTCATCCTCAGTAAGCGGACGAGATCAGTTGACCTACCATGCATTATAACAGTAATCATAGGCATAAAGGTCAGATAGTCATCTGTGTATAGCACCGGACTGACGCGATGCATGTTGTAGGTTCCATACAAAATATTTGTTGTTGTCGTAGTGTGATGTGTATATGACCGAATGTAAGGATGATCACCTATGAATTTAAGATAAACACTGGTTCAAGGCTGTAAAATTGATATATGGAGACCAACATCGCAAAACGTTAATGGTGTGTTTTTATTGAAAATTAAGTGTCATTGTGACAAGTTGTACTGCATTCAATGCGCATAATGCGAAAACAATTGATCTTACTGATGTCTGAATCATGGCTATCACTCTAAAATCATAAACGGCAACAGTACAATTTTCTACGCACCGTCTGCGAATTTAATACATATTAAACAGTATTTTATCTCTGCGTCATCCGTTTCGTACCCAACGCAAAGAAGGCTGTTATCAACTGTCAGCAAACGTGAATTAGAGCAAGAATAAACAAACAGAGAAAGTCTATATGCACAAAGAGTAGTCCAACTAGAAGGAAACACATGGATAAAGTAGGTAAATTATTTGTTACTTGAATTGTAATCACCATAACTGTAACTTCATTTATCTCACTGTGAGACAAGACGGTTAATACCTTCACGGAACAATATTTGCGGTTGAATATGGAACCATGAAACTATCGAGGCGTGCGTCTCCATATTTCCTTTTTTCGCGACAAGGTTTTCTGTCTAACTGTGAACAGTGATGATGCCAGACTCCAGCTCTACCGCTTGAATTTGCGCTTGAGAATGGGGCAGCGATGCAGAAAACAATCGACAAGAACTGAAACACTAATGAATAAAATAGGTGCAGAAGTTGTGTTTTTCGAAATAAATACTTTATCAGAATTCTCTTCCGAAAATAAAGAAGAAGATTGTGTTTTCTACAGTCTTCACCATAATTTTAACCACAGCATATTTTGTCAGGTTGAGAAAGAAAGTTGGAGCGACAGTTTTCGGATGCATTTTGACTGTGCACTGTAAGACGTCGTGGTCTCCTGACCTTCATTACTTACATATTCCGCCCTCACAATCATATTCCGCACATCAAGATGCTTCATTCGAACCCAAACTCGATAAAATAAAGTCAATATTGTATGAATTCATGCAAACGATATGCAAATAACTAATAAATCGCAAGTGCGCACCGTGGTTGAAATACTCGAGGCTGGCGTATACACACACTTTCCAGACACGATGGTCGCAGGAGCTTTCAGTTCGAGAGAGGCAACTGCACACCAGGAGGCCGGTCCCAACCCATCTACGTTGGCCGGTGACCGCCCGTAGAGCAGACAGCGTTTGCCCGAGTGAAAGGACGAACCCATTTTCGGCTTAAAAGAAAATTCCGCTAGATTGTGTGGGAGCGGCCAGCCTACGCATTCTTCGCAAATATAGCACGCAGTTTCAGAGATCTTCACAGGGAGACACCAAACGCCAAATGCTGATACTACAGATTTCCGGATTGGTCGCCTTAAACGAAACGTCATTCTCCCGTTTTAGATGAGCAATGCTGATTGGCAGACGATATTTCTAACGCCTTGAGCTGAAGGAGTAATGGAAGAGCCGGCCGTGCGGTTCTAGGCGCTTCAGTCCAGAACCGCGTGACTGCTACAGTCACATGTTAGAATCCTGCCTCAGGAATGGATGTGTGTGATGTGCTTAGGTTTGTTATGTTTAAGCAGTTTTAAGTTCTAGGGGACTGATGAACTAAGATGTTAAGTCCGATAGTGCTCAGAGCCATTTGAACGATTTTGAAGTAATGGAAGAGACCGAAAAATATACCCCTTCACGTCTGGCATGGAGAGGGAATGGTTCAAATGGCTCTGAGCACTATGGGACTCAACTGCTGAGGTCATTAGTCCCCTAGAACTTAGAACTAGTTAAACCTAACTAACCTAAGGACATCACAAACATCCATGCCCGAGGCAGGATTCGAACCTGCGACCGTAGCGGTCTTGCGGTTCCAGACTGCAGCGCCTTTAACCGCACGGCCACTTCGGCCGGCGGCATGGAGAGGGGCCGTTCCGTTGTCGCTCTTGGAGCGAGAACACGTAACGAGAGCGTGTGCGCTCGTACGTGTACTCAACAAGCGAGGAACAAGTCTCTCCTCAGTACTTCACTGGCAGAGTACCTCTGTCGAGAGCGAATCGAAGTGTGACTCTATATTGTATCCTTGCGATTAAGCGTTGTTCACTGTGTTGGCCGCCACACTTGTGCGGTGTGAACGGACAGAGTTATAGTTAAACGCCTGCGAGCGTATTTTTGAGTGGCATCGCGGTGGACTGGTTATCTGACCGGTGTACCACGCCAACAGACGAGGGGCGAATAGGAGTCCTTGACTTCATCAAGGCGTAGGGAGTGATTGGCGAAGGTCAATCCAGATAGAACGAGAGTTATCTTATTTGTCAGCAGGGAGCGGCGCAGACAGCAGTCATCGCAGCTTACGGTATTGTGCGCTACAGCTCTTGCGAGCCCCATATTTCCTCCACAACAGTACACTTCACTGCATTTCACACGCGACAGTTTCGACCGTACTTAGCAACATTCTAACGGATAATAATTCAAGTTGAGTAGGCATGGCTCTCGGCCATTCTGCCAAGTCAATAATAATCTCAGACTTTGTACAGAAATTTCATTAGCGAATCCTATCCTTAAGAGGTAACTTCACATTCCGAGAAGAACCAGGAAATAACGTGTTAAGTTCACAACTAAAAGTGCCATTGTGATTTCTCAGAATTTTTGGAAAAAGGAATTTCGTTAGTTTCACGTTTTTCTTACACTAACTAGCACTACTCCAGTACCCAAGTATCCCACTAGTTACGTAAGAAATATTGTGAATTTTTGTGTCATTTCCTTACAGGGGACGACTCCAGAAGGTATTTATTGCCGCAAGTTTTTCAGGTATTTCTCTTTAGAATGTTAGGAGCGTCTGTCTGATTTCTGTAGTAGTGTGGGGGTGAAAATTGCATCTTGCAGGAGCCACAGGGTAAAGGGTACATCTCAGATTAATCCCACGCTCTCAGCATTGCTATAAAAATGGACGAAGCGAACTGCTTGGAGGTGTAATTTAAAACCAGTATTATGAAGAACGCAAATTGTGTATATAAGATGCTAAATCATGTATCAGTATCATCCTTCAGGCATCCAAGTTGCCAACCGAATTGCGAGTTTCCGTCAGACGCCAACAGAGGTGTGGCATCTGGCGGACCCAACGGTGTACGCATCCAGCGGCTCTGTACCACCAGCGCCCTCTGCCACCGCAATATAGCACGACCGGCAGCAGCCAGGCAGCCCACTCGTACTCCGAGCCTCATCATTATATGACGCTACAAAGACGCTGTCACGCCAGTGATACCATCGTTCATCTGTTAGTTCAGAGTGCATCATCTTTGTTGTTATTGTATCAGCTGGACTCTTTCTTGCAGCGTGGTTTGTATTGAGTCCCCATGCGGTTGGAGAAATATAAGTAAATCTTCTATTTACTGTGTTAACGTGTTCACTAATCATTTCTGCTGTTGTCCAGCTTCCCTGCGATGACAACTGCCACACTGGTCTGTAGCCCATCTCACCTTACCATTGTGTACAAAGCTGTACACAACAGAAACTTCAGGACAGGGGGAAAATAGAGCGCGAGGAAGATATGATGGCATGGTTCACACAAAATGTGAGTGATAATAGCAACTGGAGATGCACCGTGTCATGACATATAGCAAATTGTTTGCTAGTTTATGAATTCCTACATCTGCTGCAGCTAAATTGTTGAAGGCTACGTAAGATACCTTGATGCAGCGAGAAGTGGAAACACGTAACGCACCCAGGAACACTGTTGAAGATGATAGTTTTGATGATGCAAATGTCATGATGACGGGAGGCGTATGTTGCTTGGGCGTACTCATCTCTAAGTCTCTGAACACGGTACAATCACTCGTCAACGCTACTGTGAGATCGTTTTTCTTCCCGTGTACCTCTTTCCAACAGTGAATTGAGCCCTGACTTAATTTTTATGGATGGCAATGCGCGACCTCTTCGAATAGCGGAGAAGGAAGAATGAGTCGCCCTACCACAAAAACCCGTTACCAGCCATGTTCCCAGCATTTGAACATGTTGCAAGCATGCATTGCCTCAGTGGTGATCTCACACACGTTTAATAACCATGTACCGCCTTTAGCAACGTCCAGGGGACAATCATATTCCAGTTACTGCAATGCAGTTTTTGTCTGTGAATAAAAGTGTCTTTTGTTCTGCTATTGAGTATTTCTTTCAGTTACCTTCTGCAATATACAGCACCAAGTCTTTATATGCATTATCCAAGATTCATCGAGCTATGTTTCTTGGTAATGTCACATCATACCATAGTTAATTTCTTGCATAAGGTTTGCATGACAATCTGTGTTCGTTGGGTTGCCTGCCTGCAGTCGTGAACTGAATCGATGGAACAATACGGAGCGAATGATGCGTCTAAATGTTTAAAGCAAGTAGCGACATCCTTTGATGTCTGGATAGCCAACAATTGAGCACTGACATACCGAAGTATTACATGTAAGTGGGAGAAGCAGTCTGAATATTGGTTATCATAGTGTGTAACTCCTCACGAACAGGCTATGAAGGCTCAAAGGTGCCGACTGGCCGCAGTGTCATCTTCAGAACACAGGCGTCACTAGATGCGGATGCGGAGGGGCATGTGGTCAGCACAACGCTCTCCCGGCCGTATGTCAGTTTCCGAGACCAAAGCAGTTACTTCTCAATCAAGTAGCTCCTCGGTTTGCCTTGCAAGGGCATTTCAAGTAACGAGTGCACCGCGCTTGCCATCAGCGCTCGGCAGACCAGATGGTCACCCATCCAAGTGCTTGCCCAGCCCGACAGCGCTTAACTTCGGTGATCTGACGGGAACTGGTGTTACCACTAGGGCAAGGCCGTTGGCATCATAGTGTAGGGGTGTGTGAAAAATAAGGACTCATTTTACGTGCATTAAATTAGATCCTAAGAAAACGTATCAAATTTTCTGTGCTGAAGAATGCCGCTGGGTTGTGCAATAAACTCTTATTCGAAGGCAGAACGTGGTAGTAGCCATTTCACAATTCCCTAAGGCGAATGGCGCCCATAAAGATACAAAATAGGGCTGCATCGAATTCGCATTTGCTAGACCATGTGATGTAAACAAATTATTCGCTCATTGTGGATTGCTTGACAATGATTACAACATTATTTAGCAATCAGAGAACGCGTTCCCTTCTAGCATAATTGGTGGAGTGCTGAATATCATATGCGTTACTCACCATGTAGATATTCAGTGAGAGCAACTTTTTCTTCTTCCTGCTCTCTTCGCTTGATATTAGTCTCTTGTCAGATTTACATTTTAATTTCTATTGTCATTTCTTAGCTTCTTTCTACGTCTGATAAATTTGAGATGAATCGCAAGCATGGTGTTAAGGAAAAATAGTTCATGACTAATCTAGTTCATATTCTGAAGAATCTGAGAAACCATTTAACTATTTCCGATCACATTATTCTTCCCAAATACGTCGCTGGATACTATAATTTGTCAATTCCTGTCCTAATCATCAAGATTGTTGCATAATCGTATGATTCTGAGAAAAAAACGTCACCTGGGACCTATGAGAGAAGGTAATAAGACCAGGGCATTACTATAAAATGAAAGTTAATTCTACTCATGCTCTTTTAAATCACAATGCTTCAGCAACAATTAGGAATGCAGAAGAACGGATGACACTTCAAGCTTCAGCTGCTTCGGCTGAATATTTTATATATACAATTTTCAATTGGTTTAAATCAATGAGCAAGAGGAACAGAAATACTGCAGTGTATAATGCTGCATAATAAGACAAATACGATGGCGCTGTGCAGTTTCTCATGCTCTGGGAAATCTGGTCCGAGCAAATAATCCAGTTCTGTATTAGTCCAGTTTTAAGTCAATTCTGCGGCTCATTGCCGTGTCACAGACTGTTAACGGAAGCAGCGTTTACCATTATTCAAATGGCAGAAGTAGTTTTACATGTCAAAGAGAAACGAATTTGGAAATAAAAGTTGTCGCTTTAAGTTCTGGGCGGGGATGCATATGAAGCGACCAACGAACTCAGTCTTGTCACACAGTCACAGAGAAAACTGTGCATGTATTTTTGGCCTAAGATTGCATTTTTTTAAGGAAATATAGCCACGAGGCAGCGATTGACTCCATGACAAAATGTGGCAGTAAATATATACACATGAGAAGTGCCTATTTGTCTATTTTCAGAGGGACCCAACAGGGAGGCAATTTATTTCGTATATTTTTGGTTAATTGACTTAGTAGTTATGCAAGCGTAGAGACCGAGAATCTGGACAACGAACTCCAACATGAAAGGCGTTAACATGTAAACAGAAATATGCATTTATGTTTCAGTATCGTCTGCACTCGCCAAACGTGTCTCCCAGACAAACTGAATGGGCATCATCAGCTCACGGAACAAAAATTATTCTCCACAGTGCACGTGAATCCGCTACAGATGGAATAGCGGTCGAGTCCCGTGCTCAAACACGCACGTACTGCCTCTGCGTGAGCATAACCAGTACCTGTCAATGAGACATTTATCTTTCAAGTTGAGATTTTACCTAAATATTGGAAATGTAAGGACACGGCAGAATGGCAAAAAGGGGCATTTCGGTTTGGCAGTTACCATGGCCATACCGTATATGTAGTTGCTCTACTACTTGGTATTTCGCGGCGGACTTTCCAACGTTTCTACAAACAGTGGTGCAGCACACGTGGCCAAGAGACGCGTCAGAATATTGGTGGTCGGAAAAAGATCCCAACCGAGAGCGACTGGCGAAGCGTTTAACGGCTTGTGAATTAAAATCCCTTCCAATCCCGACAGGAAATGCTGCAGGCAGTGAGTGCGTGAAGGTCGCTCCCAGCCTGTTACCGAGTGAACATTGCGGCATGAACAGCAAACAATGAAGATTTGGAGTATGTCACGTCGCAAGAGGCCACTGCTCACACAGACATGTTAGCAACGTTCATCGGGGTGGAAAAATATGTGAACGGCTTTCTGAAGACTCGCCCACCCTATTGCGTTTCGACTGGCCCTCAAAGTCGACTGACTAACCCCATAGAAAACTTGTGGGACATGTTGTAACAGTGGGTAAAACGCAGTCATATTTAAAACGACAGCATAAAAAATTTTAGTTCATTGTTCACTTAACGCGCTAGGATGTCAAATGCGTACGTAATCCTGTTCTCTTCTTCATTAATTACAATTTAACAGTTCTGCCCAGAGCGCTCCTACAGCCATTCTGGCCCAAAATTGGGGTACTTTCCTCATTCAGGGCTTTATTTATGCTGGCACTCCTGTCTCTATTGTTGTGTGCTGCATAGAGGCCATGGCGCATATTACGAATTAAATGTTAGAGAGCTGCTCTGTCCACTGATACGTGTCACATTTGCACACGTCTTGTACAAATATTGTGCTTCATCCTTTCACAATGACTGGAAAAGAATTACACAAGCTGCAATATTAAAATACTGTGGCGACACAGATCAATAGAAGAAATGACGTACATTGAATGAAATAAGTTTTAAATACTCCCCTTGTCAGAAAAGTTCCAGGAGAGATGTTTTTAAATGTAAAGATCGAAGTTCCTAACTATGTAGTCCCTTTTGTAACTATACACGGCTGCCAACGATTCCGGAGGTGTTGGAAGCGAGCAGGGATACTATTAAGCTCATTTGTCGCAGCCCATTGCATAACTGCTATAGCTTAATGAAGGTTTCCTTTCAGTCGTCTTTTCTGTCACAAACAACAAAATGTTACAAGGCGCGAGGTTCTACGAATGAGGCGGATGTGGGATGGCAATACAGATTGCCTGGCCAGATACTCTGTAGCAGACAGAGCAGCATGGGCCCCTTAACTGTCATGCAGTAATAACTAGTCCTGAGAATACCACAAACTAGGGTGGTGACGTCGAATTGCTTGTTGCCAACGTTTCAAGAGTGCGATGTAAAGAGTTTGGCCTGTAGGAACATGGTCGTGGTAAACTAATCCTTAACTATTAAAGAATGTGATCAATATTGTCTTTGTTCTGGAAGTTATCATTTGACCTTTTTCGAAACTGGTGATCTAGTAAACCGCCACTCAGCACTTTGACCCTCCGCTTGAGGGTAATTTTGGTAGCACCAAATTTCATCCCCAGCAGCCGAGATGACTGGGTGTTTGTGTTGTCCTCATCACTTCATCATCATTCATGAAAGTGGCGAATTTAGACTGAGCAAAGGTTGGGAATGTGTACGGGAGCTGATAAACGCGCAGTTTAGGGCCCCACAAAGCTATCATCATCTCCCCCAGCAGTAATCTTTGACAGAAATGTGGGATCACGTCTGGCTCTATCCAGTAGTTCAGCAGAAATTCTTCGCCTTGCCTCTTTCTGTTCGTCTGTTAGTGTGTGAGCGATGAGTTTTACTTCAAGTTTTCGTTTCTCTAAATCTTCGCGAAAAATTTTATGTCACACTTCACGATTCAAATTAAGTTGTCCAGATATTGCAAGCACATTTACATGGCCGTCTTCTTGTAGTGACTGCCTTACACGCTTCACGTTTGCATTGGTGTGTCCTGTGGACGGGTGACCAGCTCTGGGATCGTCTAGCACTGAATCTCTACCTTCAGGAATCCTCTTGCACCATTCGAAAACATGATTTCTTCAAAGTGCCTCGCCTGCATATCCTTGTTCAAGCACTGTCCACGTTTTACTAGCAGTTTTCCCGAGCTTAACGCAGAGCTTAATGTTCACTCTTTGCTCACAATCGGCATCCATTTCGTCATCATAATTAATGAGCCAAGAACCCAAACAGTGTGTTGCTAAGCACAGTGATGCCACCTATTAAGTCTACGCGTTAACACGGCCAAGGTCATTTCAACGACACACACACACGCATCAGGTAACATAAAAACAACATTTGTTCTTTTTTATCATTGCAACCTCAGAAAAGAAAATACATGTTGTTTAACTTTTTCTGATAGAGAGAGTACATACTTTGTAACTATTTCTGCAGTGATCTTACATTCACGAAGAACAGGTTCCAACATCCCTTCCACTAACCCGTATTTACCTTTTCTGTATTATCGTTAAACCTCTAAGGCAAACGTCTGGATGGTCCCTTTGAAAAGGGCGTCATCATTTTTGAGTCCCATGCTAGTCCATTCCGATCTTAGGCTGCGTCATCTTACTTCTTTCCTTTACTAATCTTTTCTTAACTAATCATAGCAACCGTGTATGGATAACTTCCAAAGAATACTGTGTGCTACAAGAAAGTTGACAAAAAGGAACTTATTTACAGAGAACGAAGTTTACCTGATTCACGAACTCGTGGTGGACACAGCTTTATTTATATAAAGTTCTGTCGATTTGGCTAGAATGGCACCTACCAACAGAATAAAAACAGTATTCTGTAATATGTATGAGAACTTTAAAAAGCTGATATGGTGAGTAGCGTGGTGGTGTTATATTGTTTCGGTATAAGCAATATGACCTCCCGCCGCAATTAGTGTGTGTATCAAACTGCTGCACATTGAAATTTGTGGCTTATAATCCGCCGAACTTCACGGAACACAGAGCATCGGCTTACGCGTGTTAAACGCTGGCCGGATATTACTTGCTGGCACTATTAATGAAACGCTGCCTAGATCGGCTTACTACCTGTTGATACCAACATTTAAGTTCAGCTGGTGATGTGCGGTTTTAATAACAGCCTCAACACTCTGCGTCCCAGAAATCAAGGTTCTCACACTCTGCTCGTATGTTTAATGAATTTACGCAGATTTATTCACCGAAACCAGAGTACAGTTTCTTCAGTCTGGAACGTTGATAGCAATGGCCCATGTTTGCTGGGACATACGAACTTGCTTATTCGTTTATTATTATTTTCGATTATACCAATTTAAGAGAGCGTTTGAACTTGAATTCCTTTATGATGATTGTTTATGTTTTTTCTGAGCCCAAATTTTCTTCATGTGTTCACTGTGTTGTTTCTTTCGCTCCGCTGTCCATTTGCATCCTGGTCTCTTCTGTGTTGTGGTGTCAAATTTATGTTTTTTGTTTATGTTCCTGAATTCAGTTCAATTTTCTGCATCGTTTACTGTTATGTGTGCTTGTCTGAGGTCCTCTTCAACTTCTTTTATCCATTTAGTTTTTCCCCTGCCTGAGTTGATGACCTTAAGAATTCGCTTTGAAATTCTGTTTTCATTCATCCTGTGGATATGTCCGTAGAACTGCATTCTTCTTTTCCTTATTGTATCCGTAATCTTGTCTGTGTATTTATATAATTCTGATGTTGGTCTCTTCTTCCAGATTCCTTGCTCTTGTATCGGGCCAAAAATTTGCTTATTCGTTTATAATAGTAATTTTTTATTATTATTATTTTATGAAACGCGACGTCACCTTGTTCCATCATTCAGGCGTTTAAAGACATACGTTAAATATTCACAAATTAGTCTCCTTCGGCATCTGATCTGTCTCTCGTAAGCTTAACAAATCATAGCAACCAAGTATAGATAACTTCCAAAGAATACTGTTTTCATTCTGTAGGTAGGTGCCATTCTATCAAATCGACAGAACTTTGTATAAATAAAGCTGTGTCCGCCACAAGTTTGTGAATCAGGTAAACTTTGTTCTGTGTGTTCACATCAACTGTTTGTGTACTAGGTTTGTGTAGCGTAGATAAGGTATCACGGCGTGATTTAGCAACATACAAAAACCTCCAGAAACCCTGACACTTTGATCAATGTGCCAATAACTTTGTTGATAATCCAAATTGTGGGTTCGATACAGACCTGACTATCCTCCCGCCACTCTTTCCGCTCGCCGCCCAAGCAGCATCGTAGAGTATACGAGTAGTTCCAAATTAATTCCATAAATTTTGAAATGTGACTACAGAACTATCAAAATACGCCACTTGATTAACCATGACATAGTATCATTTGTTCCATTACATGGTAAAAGAAGTGACGTTTCCCCTCTGTAACCGTGCTAGTTTAATGATAGCGACACCATCACACAACTGCTCACGGTATTTTTGTGGGAGAATCCTTGGGACAGATGTTGCCTCATATATAAAAATTTGCTCTCCATGATCGACAACATCTGTTCGAAAACGAATCAAGAAGTATATTGTGGCCTGATAAATGAATCTATCTTAACAATGTTGACGGCGAAATTACCAAAAATGGATTTACCATTACAATTTTTGTCGCCCACGCAATTCATGAATCAGTGAGAGAGAGAGAGAGAGAGAGAGAGAGAGAGAGAGAGAGAGAGAGAGAGAGAGAGAGAGAGAGAGAGACTGATACCTTGTGTATTACCAGTCATTTTAATTGGTGAAATGAAGAGTACGCATGTACTATCAAGTTCCAAAGTATCTGAACGAGATGAACTGCGTTCCGCCTGGTTTGCATGCAGCTTAAAGAACCTAACTTTCTTGCAAGTCACCTAATAACTTCTCGAAATTGACATTTGGCTATACAAAATGGTTACAAGTGACTCCTAGAGGACACAGCTGTGTGTGGCAGTCAGTCCAGGTGTAATGTAATACGATGATACTGCATTTACCAGGAAACATGTCACTGGAGATGAGACAGTCCTTAACTAGTGTAAGCTCAAATTTGTTACTAGTGACGTTTCAAAAACGTCACGACTCTAATTACCAGTATCTGAGGCAACTAATACTCGGAGCTCTGTCACATGAATCATTCAGTAATCCCTAGTCGAAGCTAATTTCATTTGTCAATTGTAGATTTTGCAACAATATGTGGACATACTGAGTTCTACGACAGAGAGAGGTTAGCACACTGGACTAGCATCCTGGATGACGACGGCTCTAACCCACGACCAACCATCCTGATTCAGGCTCTCAGTGATTTTCCTAAATCGCTACAGGCAAAAGTCGGGGTGGTTCCTGTGAATAGGCCTGGCCGATTTCCTTCCCTGTCCTTCCCTAATCCGAGCATGTGCTGTTTCTAATGACCTGGTTGTCGACGGAACGATTAACACTAATCTACTCCTCCTCCGAAGTTCTACAATAATGCCAAGTAGTCTTGTTCTCTGAAAGGTTTCCCAATCATCGGTAAGTGGTTTTGCATAAACTAGCTAATGAATTAATCGCTCAGCGAAAACGTGATTGACAACGTCAAGGTGCGCTATGGAAATCTCAGCGTTAACAGCGTTGGAACTCTATGTCGTTCAAATAACGTTAACTTTACGTACATGTGTTTACTTTACCCTCACTGTAGCCCGCACACTGAAGCAGACGTAGATGATCGCCAGAGCCCGTTTGCTTACCTGAAAGAAGTAAAAAACAGCATGATGTACGAGCAAGCAAGAAACAACCATGAAAAAAATTTGAGAAGGATGTTGTTATAAAAATCTTTCAGTCCCTGTGGTATTCGACGGCAACAACAAATTACAAGTGACCGACATTAATTTTTCAGATAGATGCCAGCTATGAACTATTAAATACGAATAAAATATAACAAAGCAAGACAGTGATAGGAACTGAAGATGTTCTATATAAACGGCGGAATATAGACCAAGAAACTGAATTTGACGGCGTATAGTGGATGAATGGACAGTAACAGATTTCCAAATATTTTTCCATCGTATAAACCGATACTATGGCAAACTGTAGGACGATCGCTTACCATATACAAGGATAATTTCGTTTGAAGGAGGAACAGGCTCACAGACCTAGAATAATAATAACAGGCAGAAGAAGGGGAAGGAGAACAGGAACATTATTATTATTGTTATTATTATTATGATTGTGATGGTGGTGATTATGATGATGTTGGATTTATTCGTGGACTGAAACACAGGACAGGATAAAAATTTAGGCAACGTGACGGAATATTGACGAATAAGTGGCAACTTCTTTTCCATGTCCAGCAAAAGAGACCACAACTCTCATAAAACAATTAACTCCGAGCTCAAATTAAAGACCACACTTGAAATAAAACGTAAAATACAACATTTGTGTATGATTTTAATGGAAAGTTATGATAGCAGAAAGCAGGGACAACTGATTGTACACATCGCTTTCGCTAGACGTTTGTCGAATAAAACACACACAGTCGATGCAGATGTGGTTTCCACACAAGAAAGCTGAAGTTAAAATTTCAGCACTAAATTTCACTCTGTAATCGACAGATAGGATCGACAAACAGTAGAATTCCAACATAATTATTTAGGTAAACAGCATCAAAAGCAGTCGCGTTCTGCTAACTCCTCTTCAAACATAAACAGCTGTATCACTTAGGACCAAACATCTTAGAATTTCAGCAATACATACTTTCGTAATTGCAGCAATGGAACACTAACACAATAAACATTAGTATGTGTAAGGGATAGATATTGATGAAAACTTTAAGTGGATGAACTATGTAGAATACATGCCAAGGAAACTGGATTCAGTAACTTCTGCCATAAAAAATATCTGCCAGACTTAGAGAGACATAAACCGGTAAGCTAATATGTATTACACCTTTCCATACATTTCTGTAGTACGTGATATTTGAAGGTTACTCATCAGTTATGCTAAATTTATTCATTTAATAAAACAAAGTAGTCAAAATGCTGATTCTGATTCATATACGTACATCTTTAAAGTAACTGGTTAAACAATTGGGAACATTAATCAACCTCAGGAAACGTTACCTTTATTTGGTGATAAAATATACTTGCCACCTACACCTTGCAATCTAACCGTAACAGGTATATAAAAGCAGTGTTAGGAAGAAAAATAAAATTGATTACCCTCTAGTTAATCTAACATTGTCACAGAAATGAGCGAAATACGTAAACACAAGACTAATAATTTACCACGTAAAATATGTTGTTATTTGCGAGACTCTTCTTTTTTTTTGCATTAGCTCCTTCTATAGCGTACAGAACTTCTTGAACAAAAGTAGGAAGTCAATTATTAAATGTTGCCATATTATAATGATTTCTTTTTGGCAATGAGTACGAAATTTTTCTTCAATGGACACATTCCAAATGGCAACGTTAATCGTAAATATCGAAGGATCGATGAAACACACAGAACACTGAATAAAACTAAGTTTGTGTTCCCGTTAGTATGTATCATTCTCCAAAACAGAGTTATGATAGTGTATTCTGATTCAAGGGAAGAGTGTGGTAAGATTCATGCAAACTGGAGCGCACTGTTCGATTATCCGAGGAAACATCATACACTGTTAAGTTAGTTTCGAAGGATAGTTAGATAAAGATCAATATAATGGATAAAGTAAGATCCTGTGTCTAATTTTTACCATCGGTAAATCCTCACCAGCCTCAGATATTGTACTGATCCTCGAATAATTGGCCATAGCATGTTTTTAACAAGATGAGGCATGTGCTGCTATATACATGACTTCGTATTGTGTATCTTAAATACTGTTCAAGTATCTACGTTACTTACATTGTGCCACTGAAGACAAGCATGTGACTAGGTAACGGTCTGGCAATATAAAGACTGTTAAAAATATATATAAGCAGCCAGTGCCGAATCTTAGTCGTCGTCGTCAGCAAAGATCCACACTGAGTACCATGCTTTGCTTCCACTGTCCTATGCCAGTTTGTAAATTAGCCTTCACCGAACCTAAAAATTTACGGATGCAGTTCACTGTTCTGCAGGATATATTTTGTGAGCAGTGGAGGAAAGCACAAGCGAGGCGGAAAAACAGGAAACAGATCATTACTTTGACCCAGTGAAAAGTATATACACAGGGTAAGTTAATTCAAGTTTCATAGGAAAATACGAGGGCTGTCCAGAAAGTAAGTTACGATCGGTCGCGAAATGGAAACGACTATGAAAATCCGATAAAGCTTTGCAAAGATGTGTTGGGCAGTGTCTCTAGTATGACTCTAGGTAGGATTATGTCGCTCTTTTCATTCCTGAGCTCTTAGTGAGCGCGTAAAGATGTTATAGAAAATAGTGTCTCCCGCCAAGTACGAGGGCCTGGTGAGAATTTTCCCCCGAAGCTATACAACCAACATTACATAACTGTCGTGCGGTTTGTTCTTCAAGACAATTCTCAGCCTCATTCTGCACGGGCAATGAAGATGTTCCTGCATCGTTTCAATTGGAAATGTTTGGTTACCCACAATACAGCCCGTAATTGTCTCCCACTGAGTTTCATCTCTGCTCAAACGAACCGCTGGCTATGAAGACAACATTTTGGCACAGACAACGAGCTTTAGGCCAGCGTAGAGAATTGGCGGAAAGCACTGGCGGCTGCCTTCTATGATGAGGGTATTGGAAAGTTAGTACAACGCTACGACGAATGTCTGAGTCAGAACGGCGTCTACGTAGAGAAGTAGCTGAAAGGTGTAGCTAACTGTTACAAATGGAACATTTCTGATTTTCACTGTGATTTTCACTTCGCGATCAATCGTAACTTACTTTCTGGACAGCCCTCGTAGTATATTGAACCAGAGTAGGTCAAATGTAGTATCGATTGTGTTGTAGCGTCGCTGCTCAACACCGATCGCTGATTCAAGGTGGTGTGGGCAATGTGTTAGAGCAAGTTTAGGTCGAGAAATGTATGGAGGTTTAAAGTTATTGACATTTTACATTCTCGCAGCTGAATTATATTTACATTCTCGAACTGAAGAAAGTTCAGTACAGGGCAAAGCGCGTAAGTGACGAGATAAAATACACGTTCACCCGCCATTGTCATTCTAACAGTTGTGCCACATTACAGTCAGTTACGTAATTTCAATCATTTTTCAAACGTACATGTTCTGCTTGGCGACAACTTTGTGCAGGTCGAAATTCTTTTTGGAAGCTTTTGAAATAATACAGACGGGGATACGTTCTGCTCTTTGTTACTTAATAAGTGTAGTTATTCCTAACAGGTCAACGACAAACTTCTCTTTATTTCTTGTCTATTTATTTGTTCTTTGCGCATCATGCCGCGTAAAGCGATTAACAGTAGTACGCGTAGCTCAGTCATGGACAATGCCGAAAACTCGCATTTGCAAAATAACTCTGTTGTAATGAATACCAATTCCGACAATACTGCAATGGAGACAGTGCATCACTCGATAGCCAATGAAAGTGCATCTTCAGTGCCAAACACTCAGACTATCTTGAATTTTGCTTTACCTACCAATGTCGCAATCTGTCAGCACATGCCACAAATGGGGAAGCCGCTGAAACACATACTTCCCATGTGCGAAATTTGCACTCTGATAATTTACCTTTAGAATACAATCAAAACTACAATACCCAAACCTCAACAGACATGTCATATGCTGACACTGTTTAACAGTTTATGCAAAGTACTTTAAACACTTATGTTTTCTGTGGTTTAGCTGGGTCCACGATGAGCCATGTCAGACAGAAAGACTGGAACCCCCTAGGATTTCCAGCTTACCTTGCAGAGGAGAAGAAGGCGAGGGAGACAAAGTCCCTACTTGCAGCAGGTACAATTCCACAGCCAAAGAATTATTTTGCCCGGGCGCCTAGTAGTTTTTCGCTTAATACACTCTGTGCAATAAAGGGTCCAGGCTCCGAGCCAAAGAAATCTCACTATGTGCTGCGACGAGCGCCTACGCTGTAGCAAAATCATGGTTTATTTAAGCTGTGACGTGAGGTCAAAGCAGATTTCGGAAGAACTTTGTTTTTCGCCGACGCGTGGCTTCCCTGGAACGTTGTGGAGGTGGAAATTCACCACCGATACAAATCTCTACATTCTGCGAGGTACGACGCAGCTGCATTATGTTCAAGAATTCTTTTTTGTCTTATTAAAGCATTGGGCCGACTTTCTGGCGATACTTTACTTGTGGAGAACACCCTCTTGTCACCCTCTTGTCTAAAAATAAAATTAACAGGGCTCCCATTTTTTAATCTTAAAAAAAAGAGGAGAAGGAGAATTTAGGACACCAGTTTCTTGGAAATTCAGACGTGGAGACTAATGTACTGACTGGTGTTCTTAACTGAAGAGTTCGAGTGCAACATGGAACTGTTTAACAACTTTTTGCTTGGGAATTAAACGACTGGTTTATACTGGAAAACTTTTTCTTCTTGGGGAATTATTATTTTTTTAAATATAAATACACTATTGGCCATTAAAATTGCTACACCAAGAAGAAATGCAGATGATAAACGAGTATTCATTGGACAAATATATTATACTAGAACTGACATGTCGTTACATTTTCACGCAATTTGGGTGCGTAGATCCTGAGAAATCAGTACCCAGAACAACCACCTCTGGCCGTAATAACGGCCTTGATACGCCTGGGCATTGAGTCAAACGGAGCTTGGATGGCATGTACAGGTACAGCTGCCCATGCAGCTTCAACACGATACCACAGTTCATCAAGAGTTGTGACTGGCGTATCGTGACGCCGCCATTGACCACACGTTTTGAATTGGTGAGAGATCTGGAGAATGTGCTGGCCAGGGCAGCAGTCGAACATTTTCTGTATCCAGAAAGGCCCTTAAAGGACCTGCAACATGCGGTGGTGCATTATCCTGCTGAAACGTAAGCTTTCGCAGGGATCGAATGAAGGGTAGGGCAACGGGTCGTAACACATCTGAAATGTAACGTCCATTGTTCAAAGTGCCGTCAATGCGAACAACAGGTGACCGAGACGTGTAACCAATAGCACCCCATACCATCACGCCGGATGATACGCCCGTATGGCGATGACTAGTACACGCTTCCAATGTCAGTTCACCGCGATGTCACCAAACACGGATGCGACCATCATGATGCTGTAAACAGAACCTGGATTCTTCCGAAAAAAAAAAAAATGACGTTTTGCCATTCGTGCACCCAGGTTCGCCGTTGAGTACACCATCGCAGGCGCTCCTGCCTGTGATGGAGCGTCAAGGGTAACCGCAGCCATGGTCTCCGAGCTGATAGTCCATGCTGCTGCAAACGTCGTCGAACTGTTCTTGCAAACGTCCCCATCTGTTGACTCAGGGATCGAGACGTGGCTGCACGATCCGTTAGCCATGCGGATAAGATGCCTGTCATCTCGACTGCTAGTGATCGAGGCCGTTGGGATCCAGCACGGCGATCCGTATTACCCTCCTGAACCCACCGATTCCATATTATGCTAACAGTCATTGGATTTCGACCAACACGAGCAGCAATGTCGCGATACGATAAACCGCAATCGCGTTAGGCTGCAATCCGGCCTTTATCAAAGTCGGAAACGTGATGGTACGCATTTCTCGTCCTCACACGAGGCATCACAACAACGTTTCACCAGGAAACGCCGGCCAACTGCTGTTTGTGTATGAGAAATCGGTTGGAAACTTTCCTCATGTCAGCACGTTGTGGGCGTCGCCACCGGCGCCAACCTTGCGTGAATGCTCTGAAAAGCTAATGATTTGCACATCAAAGCATCTTCTACCTGTCGGTTAAATTTCGCGTCTGTAGCACGTCGTCTTCGTGGTGTAGCAATTTTAATGGTCAGTAGTGTATCATTGGCCAGCACTTGGCAAAGCCTTTCTCACTGGCACACGAGAATTGTGGGGACTTACAGAGAGGAAACAGTAGTCAGCTTAGGTAGAGAGCACTTCTGCTGCAGGTTTTGAAGAGGGCACCTGGTCTGTAGAGTAGGGAGAGAGAGAGAGAGAGAGAGAGAGAGAGAGAGAGAGAGAGAGCGGATCTTCCCAGAGTCGGTAGCTAATGTACTACAAAGGATCACAGCGCTCACAGCTTACTTGAATGCTGAATACGATGGTGGATCACAGCTCATCGGGCAGCGTATGAGACTTGCTCAGCGTCTGTAGACGCATTATTAGGATCAGATAGGTTCAACGACTCTGATGTTTTTCCCAAGTAACTGAGGCCCATTAATGACTTGATTGAAGATCTCATTCTCATATTGTCGTTTTTCATTCGTCTGGTGCAATCTAGCAATCACTGTGCGCCCATCGCGGATTTGGTTTCCCGTCACTCATTTGTAAAATAATGTTTTGTCACATTTACCTAAACATCCCGTCTTTGCTAGGTTATGTAAGGTTAGGTTAGAAACATTCCTTGTTAGTAATTGTCAGTTTTCGTGTCTCCTGCATTTTTCAACATCGTGTCTAGCCTACGATTATTTCTTGTTCATGTACATGTCAGTAGGGGAACTTCATAATGAATGGGGGTCAATCTGGGCCAGTGTTCCACTTCATAATCAGATGATCCCCCTATTTATCTTGTGTGACTTGGAACACCCATCATTGCTAGGGCCACCACTGTCCTATTAGTTATCCATTGTGCTACAGTCTTGTTAATGCTCATGAACCTGTGCGGAGTGAACTGAGTATCGGCCACTCCAACAGATGCCTATCATTCTGACATCCACAGAGGCTTGTCAGGATCTCAGATGACCCCTACACAATACTCCTCAGACACTACCAATCTGCCATCATTTACTCTTTAAGATAATTCGTATGAATCTACTTTTCATCAAAATAAGGGAGAAGGTTGGACCCAATGTGGGGAGGGGGGGGGAGGGGGATGGCCGTTCTCAGCCATTAGAATTTGAGAGCCATATAGCACCATAACCGTGTGGCAATTGCAGGAAGGTGTCACCCAGAACCTCTCAGGTAAACATAGGAATCTCGATATTGCGTTTTCTCGCAATCTCGTTTTGTATGGTTTCGAGACCCTCTGATTTAAGAGAAGTCCTCACCTCGTGTAATTATTACATATTTGCAAAACAAATTGTGTTGAAAGAGTGGTTACTTAACGACAGGTTCCTTCGTTGATGACTGATTTCTGGGAGACCGTTGTCAAATCACAACTACTTTTACGAGATTGCTTCCTCGCGGGCACAATAGCCAGTCCTTATGCCCACCGCTGTTGCAACTAACACTTCTCCGTGTTTTTTTATTAAAAATGTTGAATACAACTGAAATAAACAATGAATCATGATTTTAAAAAAAACGCCATTTATAATCAGTACTCAGTATTATTATTATTATAAATTATTATTATTATAAATTATTATTATTATTATAATTATTACTATTATAATAATTATTATTATAATAATAATTATTATTATAATAATTATTATTATAATAATAATAATTATTATTATAATAATAATAATAATTATTATTATTATAGTATCTTCCTGTTTTTATTTTTTCTTGCGGTTTTGTCCCGCAACGGCTCAGGGTCGGTCACTAAAGGATTGGTTATTTTTATTTTAGGAGGTGACCAGATGCCGTTTCTGTTGCCACCCCTTTATTCCAGCTGCGAAAGCATGTGTACCTCAGCTTTCTGCGTGTAGTGTTTTTCAAGTGAGAGAGTGAGAAATTTTTCTGTATCTTTCGGGGCGCAACAGTTTCACATTCAGCAAACCAGTCGCTTTGAGTCCTATCCTACTTTCTACTTCCCAAATGCTCTAATAGCTGCTCGCATAATACTTTCTTCATTTAAATGCCACATATTTTCGGTGCTGTGTGCAGTTATCAATTGCCCAAGATTCAGTTTGATTCCAATATCTTCTCTGTACCTCATATGTATCGCATCACTGTGATATCTACGGGAGTTAATGACACGACGTTGGTTGGTTGGTTGGTTGGTTTGGGGTGTAAAGAGATCAGATTACAGGGTCGTCAGTCCCTTTTTCCTGACGCAAGCAAGGCTCAAGGTGCAAAAACACCCAACACCACACCTAAAAAGAAAACGAATAGAATGAACAAAAAATGGGGAAGACGTACACCACTAGGAAAAGCGGAATAAGGTACTACAACCATAGAGCAGATGGTGTGGGCTCGCTGATCACAATAATAAAAGAGGATGAGCCAGCCACTCAGCAACACATTAAAATGTCCACCCCAAAAGGACAAGCCGAGATGAACACATGTAGGGAATAGACGACCACCAAGACAAACAAATGCAAAGAAAGTGCGACAGCGTTAAAATGGAGTGAGTGTGGCGACCTCAGAGAGAAGTCTAAATGCTCACCCCTCACGGATAAAACGTAGAACTAAATTTGCTGTTGAAGCATTGTCGCCCAACACTGAAGGTAGGATGCTCTGAAGGTTAAAAGTCCGCCACAGAGCGGCTAAAAGTGGGCAGTCCAGCAAGATATGGAGTACAGTCATATGTGAGCACAGTGAGACCCAGATGGGTCCTCACGACGGAGGTGGTAGCCATGTGTTAGCCACGTATGGCCAATGCGGACCCGGCAGAGAACCACAGAGTCCGTGCGAGAAGCCCACATGGATGTGTACCAAACATTCGTAGTCTCCTTAAGGGCACGCAGTTTGTTGTGTGTACTGAGATGATGTAATTCCGTCTCTCAAAGCCGAAAAACCTTGCGGCGTAATAATGATTGCAGGCCAGTTACAGGGATGCCAGAAGAGGTTTCAGTGCAGCCTGTCGGCAAGTTCATTTCCTGGGATTCCGACGTGGCCTGGGGTCTACACCTACACTGGACCGTTCCAGGGCATCGATTGACTCCTAGTGGTTGCTACCGAAGGATGGTGGGTGTAGCATTGATCGATAGCTTGTAGGCTGCTCAAGGAGTCAGTACAGAGAAGCAACGACTCGCCATCGCATGAGCAGATGCGCGTAAGAGCACGGGAAACGGCCGCCAGCTCTGCGGTGAACACGCTGCACACATCTGGCAAGGAATGCTGCTCGATATGCACTCCATGAACACACGCAAAGCCAAAGTGACCATCAGCCATCGATCGGTGTAAACCACTTCATGGTCCCAGTACATGTCGAGAATCGAGAGGAAGTGGCAGCAGAGAGCCGTGGGGTTAATTGAGTCCTTAAGACCATGTGAAAGGTGCAGTCGAAGCTTCGGCCTAGGTGTACACCATGGAGGTGTACGTGAATATACGTGGGAAAGGCAAGGACTCTAGACAGAAGAGATCGGATGCGAACCGCACTCGTAAGCCCTGACCTTCTGCCTCCGATGCGGGAGATAAACCGCCGTGCGTGGGAAAAGGAGTCGGTAATTCGGATGCTCACGAGAACTACGAATGTGTGCAACGTAACTCGCGAACAACCTTCAAAAGAGGGACTCCGGCCTTAACCAGTACGCTAGTCATCAGGCTCGTCCTAGAAGCTGCTGTTGCCAGACGAACACCACAAAAGTGCACTGGGTCGAGTAAACGCAACGCTGAGGGCGCCACCGAACCATAAATTAGACGCCCATAGTCAAGGTGGGACTGAACAAGGGCTCTGTAGAGCTGCTGCAGTGTAGATTGGTCTGCACCTCAGTTGGTGTTGCTCAGGCAGCGGAGGGCATTGAGGTGCTGCCAGCACTTCCGCTTCAGTTGACGAAGATGAGGAAGCCACGACAATCGCACGTCGAAAACCAGTACTAAGAATCGATATGTCTCCACTACCGTCAGTGGATCGTCATTAAAGTAAATTTCTGGTTCTGGATGAACCGTACGACGCCGACAGAAGTGCGTGACACACGACTTTGCGGCTGAAAAGTGGAAACCGTGGGATGGAGTCCATGACTGCGACTTGTGGATGGCTCCTTGTAGGCGCCGCTCGCCAAGACCAGTACTGGAGGAGCAGTAGGAAATGCAGAAGTCCTCTGCATACAGAGAAGGCGAGACCGACGGCCCGACAGCTGCTTTTAGACCGTTAATGACCACTAAAAATAGAGATACACTCAATACAGAACCCTGCCTGACCTCATTCTCCCGCATATGGGAAGAACTATGGGAGGCACCAACTTGGACATGGAAAGTTGGGAGCGACAGGAAGTTTTGGATAAAAATCGGGAGCGGGCTCCGGAGACCCCAGTCATATAATGTGGGAAGGGTAAGATGTCGCCAGATCGCGTCTTAAGCTTTCCGTAAATCAAAAAAGACGGCAACCAGGTGTTGGCATCTTCGAAAGGCTGTTCGGATAGCACACTCCAGGGAAACTAGGTTATCAGTGATAGAGCGACTCTGGCGGAATCCGCCCTGGCATGGATCCAGTAGGCCACGTAATTACAGGACCCAACACAACCGCCGCCTTACCATACGTTCGAAAAGCTTACAAATAACGTTAGTGAGGCTGATGAGCCGATAGCTAGCCACATCAAGCAGCTTTTTCCGGGTTTGAGCAGTGGAATGATAGTGCACTCCAGCCATTCCGATGGAAAGATACCATCGCACCAGATCCGGTTGAAGATGACAAGGAAACGTCGCTTGTAGTCGGACGAGAGATGTTTGATAATTTGACTGCGGATCTGATCTGGCCCAGGAGCTGTGTCAGGGCAATGTGCAAGAACGCTGAGGAAATCCCACTCTGAAAGTGGAGCATTGTAGGGTTCACTGTGACGTTCAGTGATTGAGAGGGCTTTCCTTTCCATACGCTATTTGAGGGTGCGAAATGCTGGGTGACAATTCTCTGACGCGGAGGCTAGAGCATAGTGCTCAGCACAGTGCCCAGCAATTGCTTTTGCTTCGGTAGATAACACGCCACTGATGTTAATGCCAGTAACACCTGTCTGGGTCTGGTACCCACAAACACGTATGGCACCCAATGGTCGAGACGTACCTCCCTGAACACTCCTGTTTCCATTATTTTATAAGCTAGCGAAGAATGCCACTTATGTCGCTGTAGAGCTCGCCGACGCTCTTTAATGGCATCAGCGATTTCCAGAGACCACCAAGGTACTGAATTTCGCCGGGGGAGGGGGGGAGGGGGGGAGGGAGGTCACACTAAAGAACAAGGGGTCGTGATTTCCGCCACAGGAACGATCGTTCTAGTGACCTGCTCAACTACTACATCGATGGTACCATGTAGGGGAGATTCAACGGTGACGGCAGAGGTCACAAGGTCCCAGTATGCCGATCTTGCTGGGGGAGTGACAGCAAGATGGGATAGTGGTCACTACCACACAAGTCTTCGTGGGCTCTCCAGTGGACAGATGGGACAAGTCCTGGGCTGCAGAGGGATAAATCAATGACCGAGTAAGTGCCATGAGCCACAATGAACTGTGTGGAAGCCCCAGTATTTAAGAGGCAGAGGTCGAGTTGAGAAAGGAAAGTTTCGACTCTCTACCTCGGCCAGTAAGCACAGTGCCACCCCACAAGGGGGTTATGAGTATTAAAGTCTCTCAAAAGTAGGAAAGGTTTGGGGAGTTGATGAATCAGTGTAGCCAATGCGTTGAGGGTTACTGCACCATCTGGAGAAAGATATACGTTGCAGACAGTTATTTCCTGCATCGTTCTTATCCTTACAGCCGCAGCTTCAAGAGGGGTTTGAAGCGGCACAGGTTTACTGCACACTGAGTTCAGGACATAGACACAAACTCCACCTGACACACTATTATAGTTGCTACGGATCTTGTAATATCCACTATAGCCGCAAAGGACAGGGTTCATCATTACCAGGAACCAGTTTTCGTGGAGGGCAATGCAGGAAGCAAGAGTAAAGCGTAATAGTTGGCACAGCTCAGCCCAGTGGTGGAAAAAACCGCCACAATTCCACTGGAGGATGACGTTATCGTGAGGCTGGGAAGGCATGAAGCATCCAAGGAGGCAGATTACGCCTCAGGGTCACCGACTGCCACTGATTGAGTATTTTTATCCATTCCTATAATGGATGAGACATCAGTGAGAGCCAGGTCTTCAGGGGATGCTTCATCCACAGGTGCAGAACTGGTATGGAGTGGTGGTGTTGGGGCAACCAGAGGGTCCTTTTTCTTAGCAGACTTCTTTGTTTGCTTGCCCTCTCGCTTCTCTTTATGGGCTTGCTGGGAGGACTTATCTGAAGTAGCTTCTGGCATGGAGGAATACCATGAAGCTCTTCGTCCACCAGCTTTTGGCTCCTTTAGCCACTGGCGAGTGTCTGCTGCGGCAGAAGTGGAGACCTTGGGAGAGAGGGCCCCAAGGGACCCATTCCCCACTAGAGGAGCCAGAGGAGGCTGTTGCTTCCCTGGCTGGAGGGAGGGGGTGTCCCATTTTTGGAGGCCTTGCTCCTGAAGTAGGTAGTTTGGGAGCAACAGAAGGAGATTTCCCCCCTACCACGAAGGGCGCAAATGTATTCGTAGCACTGAGTGTGGTATTACTGTTACTTGTGATAGTGATGATAATGTAGCTGCAGCATATGTGAACGTCAACCGAATGGGATGTAATCGTTCAAATTTACGTTTAGCCTCTTGGTAAGTCAACTGATCCAGGGTCTTGTACTCCATGATTTTGCGCTCCTTTTGGAGTACTGTGCAGTCTGGCGGGAATGGGGAGTACTGCTCTCCACAGTTGATACAGGTGGGAGGAGGCGCACAGAGAGTATCTGGATGTCGCGGACGTCCGCAGTCTCGACATGTGGCGTTAGAAGTGCAGCGCGAAGACATGCCCGAATTTCTAGCACTTAAAGCACCACATAGGGGGAGAGACGTATGGTTTAACGTCAAGTCTGTAAACCATCACCTTGACTTTTCAGGCAATGAATCACCCTCAAAGGCCAAGATGAAGGCATTGGTAGCAACCCTGTTGTCTTTGGGTCCCCTGTAGATGTCCCAGACGAAATGAACACCCTGCCGTTTTAGACTGGCGCGGAGCTAATTGTCAGATTGCAAGAGGCGGTCGTGATGGAAAATACCCCTGCACCATGGGGAGTGACAGAAACAGGAATATCACCCAGCCAATCACAACTGAGTAACAGCCGGAATTGGGCTGGGGATGCTGTCGAAATCAAGACTTCACTACTTCTCGTCTTGGACAGTGCTGTCACTTCCCCAAACTTATCCTCAAGATGTTCAAAAAGATTGAGGCTTCGAACGTAGAAACGAGTACCTGTCCATTCTGCTGTCAACTAAATACTGAGGTGAATATGGCTCTCTTCTTTCTGTAGCCCTATGTTCCTGTCATGGAATAGCGAGGGAGGGAAAGGATTTAGGGTCATATCTGTCAGCATTTTATTTGATCTTTCCCTTCTTAGAGACTGCTCTGCCGTACAGTCACCAGCAAGAAAAGACTTAGTCCACTTCATTGCGGGTCATCCGCCCTAAAACCACCCACTCTGACCAAGGGTTCTCCCCATGGGTGCCATCCATTCACAGCAAAGGCCACCTGACATGATGGCCATTGACACGAGTCCTGATTCCCCAGGAAGACAGGCATCTACTACTTGGTATACGTGGGAAGTTTGCAGCTCAGGCATCAGCATTGCGGTACTTGTGTTGTCAGGGGGCTACCACCAAATGGGTGCATGACAGCCCCACCACAACGGACTGGTTACCGTGCTGGATATTGGGTGCAGAGAAATCCAAGACTGTCATAGGGGTGGAGGAGGACAGGAGACAATGGAAGAAGATGACACGCCCCGGAAAGTGTCCTCACCCAAATAGCTGAATTGCAGGTGGAGATGCAAAGCCATGACAAGAGGGTCAGGAGATCAATCTAAGGGCACTATGGATAACTCGTGGACCACGTAGGGCGTCCTTCCTCATATGGCCCGCACGTCTGTAGAATTTTGAAAGTGGCAAGTCAAACCATAAAATGCGACCTGAACTTATAGGGCCAAGAAGTGAGAGACTCCTTTTAGTCGCCTCTTACGACAGGCAGGGATACCTCGAACCTATTCTAGCCCCAGACACGCAGGGGGTGACACTACATAAGTCACATCTTCTAGTTATGGAGAAGTCGACCTGATGCCAATGGCCTGAACGTAAGTGTTTCTATACGGCTCTGTTCCGGAAGTGTCTGTGACGCAATGAGAAAGCGATGTGCAAAGTTCCACGTACTCCCAATCCTGGAACTGAAGTCTCGCATTAACATGAATTTATCTGATCTGAGTTTATCTGATCGACGAACATTCTCCAAGCAATTCTGCAGATCTTCGTAAGACTTGTCTTTGATTTCAGGTGGCGCTTTCATAGTGGGAGCATATGGTGAGATCTCTGTGATGGGGCCTGATTTTTTCCTTCATCTCAAAGTTGTTAATCGTTCAGAACTAGATTTTGGTTGTTTGCGGAAGCTAAGAAGACGGTTTCGTACTGCAGAGACAACTCCATGTTCACGTCTTTCTCCAACATCTCCCCATTTCCAGAAAACCGTGTAATTATCTTCATGCAGAGACGCAGGGTGCCTTCCCCTGAGAGACAAGTTCTGTAATGCAGCCACATCAATGCAAAGACGCAGCTGTTCTCTGTTGATTATGGCTGTTGTTCTGACTACAGGGGCAGCATCTGTGTATCATGTCAAGTCTGGGTAACATAGTTCTGACATTCCAGGTGGCAGATAGTGTTACTGAATTGTCGGTTTTGTTCGTATGAGCTACCTTATGGTTGTTTTTCCAGGTGCCTCAGTAACCCATCTTTTATCACGCATTACGAGATTCTTGTTGCTCCATACCCCATAGAAGCACATGGTGGGGGACGGACTAGTGCGTTACTGACTGGGGGCTGCCCAGCTTCAGGCGGGCGATAACCAGTCAATTAGCCGTCAATTAGCCACTGACGAGAGTGACCCCTGACGCCCACAAACACATCCCTCAGCGCAGGGCTTAAACCCGGTAATTGCGACTCTACGACTCCCCGCGATGTTATCTGCATCTTTGCATGCACAGGCGGAGTGTCCTCTCCACAGGTACGCCATCGCCTGGGACATATTTCAAAGCCACTAACTAGCCCAGCATTCATGGCTTTCTCTCGATCCAAACAACTCTTTCCACAGGAGTGACGGGTCACTACGTGTGTTGAATGGGTTGCAGGAGTTGCCGACTTGTTCAGGTTGAACCTTACTGTTGCCTACGGTACTCTGGATGCGCTGCCCCTTCTGCCAAGCGTATGCGCCGTACCGAAGCCCCCCCTCCTCCGCCGCAGCTGCCGTTGGGGATTCCACCTATAATCTTGGGCTAGGGTCCTGCATCAAACCCCGCAGCCCTGGGGTGAGAGAGATAGTAAACTGAAAGACATTCTCGGGCCTCGAACTCTAATACCGTTAGGGTCGGGAAAACAAGAGCCGGCTGTGATTTACTATTTTCTTTAAGAATACGACAACTTCCACATCCACATATCTTTATATTACAGAGAATAGCATCACTTCAATACGTGTTGTGGCATTTTTTAAAATTTTTTTTAGCCGATGCAGGAATACAGGGTGGTCACGAAGTTTTACTTTACGCCTATTCTGATGGCTCTTTGTGTATGCAAGGTCTATGAAGTCGAATTTTTGTTGCGTTTTTGTTTATATTACTATAAACATGTATTGTAATGAGTGAAACAGTCAATTTTATGCGAGAATTTATTTTTGTACTTCAAATGCGATGCATCTCACTATATATTATGGTAAGCCATTTTTGCTGAGATATCAATCGTATCCTGACATTGCCTTCGCAGATGTCACGTCTCTTATTGTGACCCTCTTTTGCCGTGTTTTTATGAGCTGTGCATATTGTATTGTCTAAGCAATATTTTTGCTGGTTAGAAATACCTTATTCTTTCCTGTCTTTCCTAATAAATCCTCATATATATATATATATATATATATATATATATATATATATATATATATATATATATATATATATATATGTGGGGGGGGGGGGGGGGGCGGGTTGTGTAGTTTGAAGAAATACATCTACAGACATATATGATATATGGAATGCCCACTTTACGTATTTAAAACGTGAACAGCGCTGCTGACTTTTTTTTAATGCTATGGGTAATCATTCCTTCTGACTGAAAACTGCATTTGTTTACAAGGCTTTCGGTAGGTCTGTGTCATTCGTAATAATAGCAATAATTGCCAATGAATAGCTTCGTTTACAATTTTTGTAATTAATAACAGAAGACTTTATCTATGTCTCTCCTGAACTGGAGCTTGAGTTCTTTTATAATACTGGAATACGTACTCGAGTGTGTATTAACCTCAACTGACGTAAACATCGTGCGTTTTTCATTTCCTGGGAAATATCTCATTTGAGTTTGCGCCTAGTAAGTTACATAGCGTTTGTGTTTTTTTTTGTGATGCTATTCCATTTGCCTGCGTAACTAACGCGTACTTTTCTGAAGGTACAGACCTGGTCAGACTAATTTTACAGGATCGAATTTTATCTTACACAATTTCAAATGTTGAAATTGACCATATCCTATACTCTGTAGTTTACGCCAGCCGCCAATGGCCATTTGAAAGGTTATGGGCAATGGTTAGTTCGTGAACAGTAGTTAGCTGTATGAGAACAGCCGAAGGATTTTGCAAGTGAGATGGCACTGTATAGAAACTACTGCACGTAGTATTATCATGACGTATTTTTATCACGTAGAATCCGTATAGGGGAAAATGAATGGAAAACTTAGATTTTCTAAAGAGTTCTGCAAAAACGCAATGCATATTTCAAGTTGGTTGCATGCAAGGCACTAGTACGACCAGTTCCACACAGCTATTCCAATGTCTCGAGTCCTTATTGAACAGGTGTAACGGACGACATGAAACAAATCCCAAGACGCTCTGCTGGGATCATAAAAACTCCACAGAGCGCGTGAGAAAATGTAATGGAATTGCTTCCGGAGCTAAAATGAGAATCCTTGGCAGAAAGACGACGTAATTGTCGGAAAACGCTGCTACGTAAATGCAGGGAATCCGTATTCGAAGAAGACTGACCATTATGCAGCTACCAACGTGTTTTCCCTTGACGGTCATTTTCTCTCCCACAATAAGCGAATGGAACAGGAAATAATGAGGAAAAGTAACGCTTCCAAATTTTGTTATGTGAAAAGTCTTAAAGATGAACCAAACACTATTCACTTCTTTCTTTATCATGTCTACATAGCACTTTGCCGCTAGAGGACTCCGAATTGTATCCTGTAACATGGCGGTGTGCAACTCTATGTCGGAACGTGAGAAACAACGTTTCTCACGAGTTTCGTAAGGGACACATATTAAGTGAAATGGCAAATTCTTAGGAATAAGCAGAATCCTGGCTACAAAGTGTCGCTAGCCTGCGCCCCTTCCCATCAGAACTTCCGCTTCTGTTATGTTACTTTGTAGAGAAGTAAGGCGCTGAAGAGCGATATAATGCATGATACTCTCGATCACAGTTAAGTCACACTTCGCTTTCATAAGGAGTTACCCGTGAGTGAGTTAGAGCCTGATGTTCTTGAGCCGCAGCTAGTCTCATCTCAGGATATTCAATGGATCCTCTTGACCACACAGTCCGCAGTCTTTTAGTTCATATGGTGTATTTAGCAAGTCTCGTCCATTTTCTAAGCAGTCTTATTCGTAAGCAATCGATATCAAAATTTAATGGGTAAGCAAGCTATTGAAATCAAAATTTAATGATTAAACACGCAAAATACAAAGCAGACTTAATAAATTCGTTTTTCCTAGCGAAGGATATAAATCAAACCTATCTAAATAAGAAAAGCAATGCCGTTAAGACTTTGACAGAAAAACAAAAATTAGTAAAATCTTACATTCGAGCGAAGTAAATTCGCTATTCCTTTGCAGTCAGATACACATGACATTTTTATGTAAAACTTTAAGTCGTTTTTTTTTCCTTCGAGCGGTTTCTGTTTTAATGAAATAAAGCCTATTCGTTGCCCCAAGCTTAGTTAATTAATAGTGAAAACCCCATGAAAAGTCGTCTAGTAATTTTGTAGATTAGCATGCTCAGATAAACACAAACAACGGTTTTACACTTTCATTAACAGTGTAGACTGTCAATTAGCGTTAGTCATTCAGACAGTTACAAACGGTTATTCAATATCACACAGGGTGAGAAAAATGAAACTAGCCCGCAAAATATTTCATGCACAGGCAACCCAACTTACATCATCTGCACCAGGAACAGATGAAGTCAGTTGAGATGCCTGTCTTAGGTTGCACGAAATATTTTGCAGGCCGTTTTTATTTTGCCCACCCAATATGTAAATAGAGGTTTTAAATTACACTGCTATAGCCTAACAGAATTAAACTTCAGGGTATACTTTGCGTGAGTGAAAGCTACTGTTTCATTGCTGCACTTGGAATATTACAATTGGATTAGGGAGTAAACGTTTTCAGGTTCTGTGGACAATCTGTATACACAGCATATGGATATCTTAAAGACCCATATAGAATGCACGAATAGGTGACTGCTCTTACAATGACATCGAGAGTGTACTTCGCCATCGTCCGCCTTGACATCATCTGCACAGTTATTTCAATTGCTAACATTTACACCAGTTCTCACTGAAAAGTTGCACATTTCACTTCGGCTACTTTCTTAGTATGTTACAATGTATACCACTAAATAGATATAAACTAGAACTTTCAAAACGACAATTTTTAAGTCATCGTAGTTGCATTACAAAACTGAAATAACAGGCAGTCACAAACTCGTAAATACACTACTACAAATTAAAATTTTGTGAAATTGAAGAAGTATGTTGGATGTATTCTGCTTGGGCACAAAATTCATAATTCTTTCATATAATAGCAGCCAAAGGAAAATAAATGTGAAATGTAGTCACATGATAGTATAAAGGGGCTATCAAAAAACTTACCTTTTGAGGGCATTGCTGGGCTTGTATGCAATGTAATGTGACTCCGGCGTAGGTATATAAGCACCAATATGTAGGTAAGAGATTAGTATGGCACGCACGTCTCTCTGACGACCGGCGGTAAACGCGGAAACTTCTGCTATGAGGATGTTATTATCGAATGCATCCAAAAGGGACAAACGTGTTATTTTTTCTAGGCTGCCGAAGGCCACACACAGGTAGCCATCCATCAGAGAACGAAGAATGTGTAAGGGGTAGCACGTCTGTCGGAAACCACCATTTTAGAACGGTGCTCCAGGTTCCATGCAAGGACTACAGCTGCTTTATGATAACACACGTCCCCACATTGCAAATGTTGCAGTGCGTATGCTATACCAACTGAACTGGGAGACTCTTGAGCATCCGGCCTATAGTCCAGATCTCTCATCATGCGATTATCACGGCTTTCGACCCTTAAGAAAGGCCTAGAAGGGTCGACGATTCCTCTCGGGCGAGGATGTGGAACAGTCGGTTAAGGACTTCTTCACACAACAGGACTCAGTGTTTCACCCAACAGGCATCGTTGGGATCATTGGCTCAATGCTCACAGTTCAAATGGTTCAAGTGGCTCTAAACACTATGGGACGTATCATTTGAGGTCATCAGTCCCCTAGAACTTAGAACTACTTAAACCTAACTAACCCAAGGACATCACACACACCCATGCGCCAGGCAGGATTCGAACCTGCGACCGTAGCAGCAGCGCTGTTATAGACTGAAGCGCCTAGAACGGCTCGGCCACAACGGCGACAATGCTGACAGTGAATTTTTGTGATTGACATGCCGATTCTGGACTTAACGGCGTCCAACGTGAACTTTTTGATCACTCATTGCAACATAAACATTACGATCCAGGGCATCACGTGAAAGGGTCCTGTAGCCACCTTTCATTAGTCCGGTAGCCCATTTTCACTAGCATTTCACCTTTTCCTTGTTTCTCTTTCCTCATAACTCTCATAGTGGTGTAATTGAATGATTGTTGCTGTGTGTCACGTTACTAAACGGTGGCGTAGTCTGCTGCAGAAAGTCTGCGATAGTGGTGCAGATTCAGCATCAGTTGTACAGAATAGCAAACTCTGGTAGTGGTCAAGTAGGCAAAGAGGTTTTCGCTACTTGTGAGAGATCCACCTACGTTAGGTTGGTGGCGGAAATGGCATCTTTGGGTTTTCCGGGCCACGCAGAGCGTGGAAGAGGCTGGAGAAGAAAAAGGGAGGCAGTCTGCCGCCGGTAGGGGAAGCGTCCACAGCTGTGCTCCAGTCATGGAAGGGTGAGCTAGACACCGCGTGGCGCGTTGTTACTTGGCGAGGGGAGATCTGTTAGCTTGTGGTTTCGCTTTTCAGCTCTGAAAGATTGCTTTGCCTTGTCGCAGCAAGGAATGCAAAACTTCGGCAGATTTTTCTTTTAGTAAATTTCTATAGCAGACTTGGATCCACTGGAAGAGCGCCACACAAAGGTGTCGATAAGAAATGAGCAGTCGCTTCTGTATGAATGTCTGTGTGCCTTCAGCTGTGCCTGTATAAGCTTTCATCTTTCTAAATATTTATGGCTTCGCCTTCTCGTAAATGTTTCTTGCTTTATGTGTCTTTCGTCCGTGGGGTGCCAACCACGTGGTAGAACATTATAGTTTGTTGGGCTACCGGCATCACTAACTGTCCGATCTCATGTTTGTTTTAAATAATGTTAACTGTTCATGATCGTGTGATGCGATATTGTTGCAATTTGGGTACTATAACTAGAAATTGCGTCTCCACAAACCACGTGGTCACGCAGGTGTACTGCGAAACGTGTGCCGTTTCACGAGTTATTGCGATTAGTTATCAGGCAACAGCAGTCGTATGAATGATTCACACCAATGCTTTTAGGTGTAGATTACAACGGTGAACGTATCGACGCGTTTCTTCAATGTCTTAGGAATTCATGTTATCAGGAATTGTGTACATGACTCACATCCATGTCTTACAAATAAATGATTTTATCCACAATATTCTCTTGTATTCCGAGGTTACGTTTTTGCACCTAAGCCACTCACCTCGTAGCTTTCCTGTTAGCACATCCAATGCGTTTCCTTACGCACAGGTCCAGTGATTAGTTTCCCTTTTATTTTAAAACAAATGCCTTGGATTATGTCTTATTTTCAGGTGTGTTGCTGGGAGCTGATCTTCTGCACAGTGTTCTTGCATGTGCTATTTTATTTTAAATGGTTGATTCTCGTGAACAGTGCACGGGAAATACTATTAATTACGTCGCATCCCCTATTAGCGGTATCACGACGTACGTATTTTTATGAGTTTTTGGTCTGTGATCAAATTAATATATTTTCCGACTCAGCCAAACCTCTGATCAGTTTTATGGTTAGAGTCGGTGGCGACCCTAATCTTCTCACGTTAATTTCACGATCAGTAAGCGTTTCCATTCCCACTCTTAACGTAATAACCTGTAGAAACAGGTTAGTTACACACGTTCTACCTTTAGCACATGTATCATGTAGTATAAAAAGTCGGTGTCGGTCTGTTAGTTACATCTTTCTCGTCGCGAACACCCTAATATCACGTGATGCTTGGAGAGAGTGGGCCGCAAAGCGTGGGCAGTGGAGGGAGGCAGCTCGGGAACACACGGCAGGTGTCCAGGCGAGACACGGCCCCGGACCGCCAGCCGGCCGCTCCGCACCCCTTTGAAGTGGTGCAGCGGGGCGGAGCGCGTGTTATCCGCGGCTGACAGGTCCGCGGCCAGCTGTGAGCGGGGCCGGCCTCGCCTCGGACCGCCCGTCCGCCGGCGCGGCGTCGCGTTACCCACTCGCTGTGGCCCTCCTCCAGCACACACCGTGGGTCGCGTTTCTTTGTCCGGTGCGTACTGCTGTAGTCTGTCCGGCGTTCTGAAGTGCGACTACCCGAGACTCCACTCTCCTGGCCCGAGCACGTCACAAGATACAGGATCAGGCCGTTACAGAGTCAGGCTATACCGTCCGAAGCTGTCTTACAGCCCGGCGAGAACATGATACAAAAAGAGTAGAACAAGGATGTGAAGGGTCACGAAGACCAGTTTTTCCTTCATATTGTTTAAGTATTTACTGCTACTTTACAACAGAGGATGGGAAGTAAACTTACAAATTAAGCTGCACAACAGAATTAAAGGCTCTTTTCTCCAAAACCCCTTTATTGTCTCCTTCCACTTCCATGCAGAAGTTTGAAATTTGGCTGAAAGGTGCGTGGAAATCTCCTCTGTAATGACGTCACTCTCGGGCCCGGAAACACTTCCAAAAGCAAGGTGTCGACACATGTGAGAAAAAGGAAGGAGCTCAGAAATTCATGTGAAATGTAAGGTGGGTAAGTGATGTCACGTTTTCACCAAATTTCACCACAGTTCTTTTCAGTACCATGTGGATCTGACTCATGATGGAAACGTCGTCCCACCTCCTCTCAGCCACATTCATCTCTCCTTTTGATAGCTCAGATGGTTACAATCGCGAAACCAGCGTCGAAATCACGTGGTTTCTTGTGAGAGGCAAAGGAAAACATTCCAGATACACCACTGGTACAGTTTGCACATAAAGCCCACAGGGGGGTGGAACAAATGCCGTCAATGGAATTTTCCCTTTCCCTGGAGCGTTGATTACCAGACACTTCGCGATCGAAGATGACAGTTCACAGTGCGATGAACAACACGAAGGCAACCATTGTTGATATTCTCGGACGTTTCAATCCATCTCTAAGGACACTATGGCACTGCATTCTGATTAAGCGTGATCTGAGCCCTTCAGAGGGCAGCAAGACTAATTTCTGCTCTCGTGTTCAGCCTATAACCACTGTGGACCGTTCAGAAACATTCGAAGAAATTTGAACGTGATCTGTGACAGGCAATGGTACTTCTGCATTTTCCTCCCTCGTTTTTCGCGCCCTCCTATGGGCACAAGCGGTGCAACATTAAGATGTGCACGAATAAAACGGGAAACGGCCCCTCTAAGAACATTCTGTTCGGCGACATCCTGGGTACACCCGCCCACTTTAAATGAGCACGTTACGAATGTGCTTGTCTGAAACTTCGACACACACACACACACACACACACACGCACACACACACACACACACACACAGCTGCTCTAGCGCCTGAGAGTTAGGCAGCCCCTTCAACACCCCTCAGTCAGTGCTTGCTTTCCCTCAGACGCTAGAGCAGCTTTGTAGGGAATCAACGGCCAAGGGAGAGGTATAATACCTTGACGCTCTTACTGGCGCCCCCTAAAGCCTTTTCGTACCGATTCCGAGAGGCAGGGTGCCTGGAATATTTTCCTCGGCCACTCATACGAAAACTAAGTGACTTCAAATCTGGGCATCGCAGCTACGGCCTCCATTTTAGGGGTGTCAAAAGGAAGGGCTCTGACGACCTTTCCTTCATGTGGCGCGTCCATTGTGGAACTGGAAATAATTTTGGTGAAGTTTGGTGCCAATGTGACATCATTAACCCACCTTACACATCATATGAACTTTTGAGTTATGGTCTTTTTTTCCTCATGTGCCAACACTTTCCTGTTTGAAGCGTTATCGAGACCGACAATGACGTCGCAGGAGCCTGTACTTTTGCGCCATTAGATAGAACTATTGTACGCACCTTTTAGACAAATTTCGAACTTCTGTGTTGCAATGGGAGATAATTATGTGGTTTCGAAAATGTGATCTTTTAATTCTGTTGCGCAGTGTAGATATTAACCAAAGGAAATTCATAAAGGAAACACCATTACGCACACGAACGTTTAATTTTTTCAGTTGTACTGAAGTCTAAAAAAATTATCTCAAGCAGGACTTTGATAGATACTTTTAAAAGTCAGCAATAACTCTCGTTGTTATCAGTAATTTGGATGTTCTAGTGTTTATGAGACAGATCTTCTTCAATCACAAACACTGTTACGGATCAGGCTCATAAGCTACTAGCCACCTCTCAGCGTAGCACATTAATGACAGAACGGAAGAATGTGTTATGGACAAATGTACTTACAACAGCCTTCGCAAACCAGAGCTGTCTTACGAGGTCTGGCAGCTTAGCCTTACGCTTGGGACTCTGTTACTCGATTTCTGTGAAGACTCAACTGAATTATCTAATTCTCGTATAAAAAGTGCTCGATAGTTGAGCTACTGCTTTTAGGGCACTCAGATGTTGACTGACGAGTGTAAGGTCTAGTGTTTTACTAAAATTACTATACATGTGAGTCTCACTGTTATTTCGTCGGTAAATAATATCAGCGTTTATGCCTGCCATATTTGATATTACACTGAACACTGCCTTATGCATTTGTTTTTAAATTTCGGCTTACGTTGTTCCGAGTGATTCTTCGTAACGTTTAGAAACGCCCGAAGTGACGTAGAGAACGCTAAGATAAGTAATTTGATATAAGGCACATGGGGTTGCCAATGTCGGAAAATACCCCAAAAATAGATGAGAAATGTTCAACACGGATGTCATCAGATGACGTACCTCGTCGCACGTAAAGCAGTTGGTCTTGGGCGTGAAGGGATGACTAAGCGATGCAATACTTGGATTCGAGCAAACAGTGCAAATTTCCAACACCTTTTGTGAATGTAGTCTCTTGTAAACGTAGAAGCCACAAGATTGTCGTAGCTGCAGCCAAGTAAAAGCTGTTCTTGTTTTGTGTTTCTTTGCTTCTACCCCTTCTTTTACCGTTTACAGACATTATTTAGTAAAGAAAGCGTAGGTCATTTACTGATAACGACGCAGTTTAGGAGTTTAACCCCATTTACTTGTGGTGCAATACGGTAGGTTTTTGTTGTAGGATACTGTACTTTGTAATTAACTAGAGGACACCACGAGACTGTTAAATAAAATAATAAACCTATTTGTCTAACATAGTGAAACAAATACTGCCCGGCAGAAGGAATACTCGAACCCTACAACTCATGCATAGACGTCCCGCATGCGATCCGAGATCCACAACGACGTGAACGCTTGAGCCGGGACGGGATGATCAGGAGTGACCGACCGATAGCCTCAAACGCCCAACTTGCGGCGAGGTACGTCAAGTGATGCCGTCACATGTTCAACATTTGTCATCTAGTTTTGCTGTATTTCCCGACATTTCCCTGTGTTTTATATTAAATTACTTGTCTCAGCGTCATCTGCGGAGGTTTTTGAACGTTAGTAAGACTCAGCCTGTATGTCGTACACACTTCATCTGCAACGTCTGCACAATCTTTCGTTACCTCTCTCTTACTTTTGTCTCGAATCAATTTGAGCAATGTGGTGAAGACTAGACACGAGAAAAATGACTGTTATTCTTTGTTACATGAGATAGGAGTATAATATCCTTTCGGAAACCAAACTTGGTTTTCCAAAATTCCGGAGGAACATTTCTCTTGCACTTACGGGCTATTTACATAGAAATCGGCTTCCGTTCCTTGGTCGATGTGACACTAGTTCATAGCTCGTGAACGGATTATCGAAATTCATATTAAGGCCGGTTTTGAAATAGGCTGCACCAGACGATTCAACACATTAAGTGGTTTATTGCTCATCAAAAATAATTCCGTGGTATATTTCTAGTTTCAAGACACGAAAGCTCCTCACGGTGACCAAAGCTGATGTTTCTATGCCGTCTTTGACCGATTTTGATGGTATATTTTGCCTGAATTTGCAACTACCTCTGAATGCAAGCAACACATCTACAGCTGTATATTGTCCTAGAACACAGGCTTGTTTGGAGTTTTGAATGAATATTTCAAATATCTGACGTACCGTCGAAACGAAGACAGCTTCCAATAAAATTAAAATACTGCCGTGTTATTGTTAACCGAAATATTTTAACACCTGTTCTGTCTGAATCCCAAAGGTCAACTGCGTTATAGCTCCCAGACTGGTAAAGTTCAGCAATGTAAAAGAAGCGCATGTAAGCTTTCAATTCTCTCATGATCATTTCATTTACGAAATAGTGGTTTACAACCAGTTCACAAGTTCCTTTCCTTTCTGCAGTTTGCAAAGTTGGGGGGAGGGGGGGGGGGGGCTTTAAGCACTATGAGACTTAACGTCGTAGGTCATCAGTCCCCTAGACTTAGAACTACTTGAACTTAACTAACCTCAGGACATCACACATATCCATGCCCGAGACAGGATTCGAGCCTGCGACCGTAGCAGCAGCGCGGTTCCGGACTGAAGCGCCTAGAACCGCTCGGCCACAATGTGTGCAGTTTGCTGGTCTGTCTATCTCAAGATAACGTAAACCGCATTTTCATTGCTAAATATTGTAAAACAGACCCCAACATTCAGACACTATGCCAGTCTTGCTACCAAGCTTATTCGAAGTACCAGTCTGACGATATTTTTAGAACTGGTCCGAACTACTTGTTGCGGCGGATTTTCGTACCACTTAATTCCATCTTTACCAAAATAAAAGTAACTGGATACATGACTACCCCATGACTTCACTATTTCTGTTATAATTGGATACTTTGTAGTGTTTTGCAACTCATACAGTGGTATTTTGTTTCCCTGTCATTGCCATCACTTGCATCTTGCTCGGTATCACTACCATGATCCTTTCCGCTGCTGTTTGCCAAAGTCGTCTTCACTGACTGATGTCTCCGCCACGCAAAGACGCATGCGCACAGTATCCTGTTCCTCGTCGTCCATTTTGACCAAATACTTCTAAAAACACAAAATATTCATTAAAAGCGGTAAACCTAAAAATGTCACAAAAGCACTGCACGCTGTTGTGGAAGGTTCATAATTACCTCTTACCGTTCAAGCACGTCTATCGCCTTGTGGGGCCTAATGGTATCGCGCGGAGTGGAGAGGAGAGGAGTTCAGTAGCTCCAGCCACTGGGAAGTTTGACAGCGTAGAGCTGTGGAACAAAAAGCTGAGAGCAGAACAAAATGAGCAGATTCAAACTGACCCCACCACATCCTCATCGGATGAAGTAAGGGGCAACGTAATGTGCACAGAGCCGGCCACGGTGGCCGTGCGGTTCTGGCGCTGCAGTCCGGAACCGCGGGATTGCTACGGTCGCAGGTTCGAATCCTGCCTCGGGCATGGGTGTGTGTGATGTCCTTAGGTTAGTTAGGTGTAAGTAGTTCTAGGTTCTAGGGGACTTATGACCTAACATGTTGAGTCCCATAGTGCTCAGAGCCATTTGAACCATTTGAATGTGCACAGATCGGGCCGCATTTATTTTGCATTAAACGTGTCAACTGTATACGTCGTCATTATCAGACACTAAAGGTAAAACCTCGCTTTCTTTTTTTATTTTATTTCTAGCTTTCGGACGTGATCGACTAGAGTAGTCCTTGATGCACAATACGCTACAAATTAAATGACGGGCACACACATAATAATGGGTGTCTCACTCATAAAGGGCCCTGAGAATCTTTATGCAAGAGGATGTCAACCCAAATTTGCACATGACAAAACTTTGTGGTTCAGAAAAGAAAGTTCATTACAAGAAAGTTGGAAGTGACCTCCTCTCATCTGTACACGCAATTCAGCATGACGCTGCATCTTCGTGAACGTTTCTCCCATAGTGTCAGTTCATGGCAGCTGTTATCTTGTAAGGAAGAGAGAGACCTGCATTTTAGCAGTCCTTTGACATGTGTCACCCGGTAGTCCTGATTCCTGAGGTAAACGGCGAAAATACTTTGTGGACGAAATCAGCAATAGTGTCTTGGGTTCAGGCGCACTTTCTCCCGAAACAGCGAAAGCACATCGCCGTGCAGATCTTAAAATGTTCATTTGACTCGAGCTTCGTTTCAAGCCTCGTATGCCATGATCAGATGCTTTACGCCGACCACCGAATCGTTCTAAAACCAGTCGCTTGCGTGTCATAAAGGAACGACTTATCGAATAATGTTTCACAAGAAACACACTCTCTCCCACACCATACAGATACGTTGTGATAATCAAACAGCATCGATAGAATCAAGTCTCACAGTATACCTCGAACAATAAGCCACGCTACACTGAAACACGAGACCACCCCCCGCCCACACACTACACACACACACACACACACACACACACACACACACACACACACACACGTCGTGGACTTCACTGTCGCCACATTTCACAGGTGCTGCCACGTCGACGAGTTACATGAGAACTTCCACCGCGAAATACAATACTCTGACAGTAACAGTCGCGAACATGAAGGGCGGTGTTGAAATGTGTACACAGGTGGAGGGAAATCACGTCCAAAACCTACCGTAATGTACAAATGAATCCTCGTTTTTCAAACATGAAGGTATTACAGGGATGAATTTGGTTTCATATCCATTTTTACTGAGATTGTTATAAAGATTTTCCCTGGGTCCCATACGAGTGGGACACCCATCATCATGATGTGTTCAGTCGGTAAGAAGTTGTATGTTCCGGGTGCCCCTCGTAAGAGTCTTCATGCGCATCTTTTGAGGTTTCGACACATATTTGCAACTTCGTTTTTGCAATATGAGCTGGAGTCAGTCCAAACAAATAACGCTCATCACTTCTTTCATGCGAGGCCCAGTTTCCATTTTGAGACTAAATGATTTCAAATAGGAATTTTATGTGACCACTCGATAACCCATCATCGTGATGTGTTCAGCCTGTCAAGTATATACGAGATGTCTCTTGTAAGACTCCTCACGTGCAGTGCCAAATTAGTCTAATGTGATATTTGTCTTGTCTATATGTGTTAACAGGTGCAGTAAAATACGAAGGATAACGAGTACTCCAGCAGCCACTGAGCAGCGCTGCTCCAAGACGTTAGCAGTCAGCGCGGATCAGGACGGTGCTGTAGCTTCTGGAGTACTAATTACCACCACCTCGCCGGATCTACATTGTTTGCATTGCACTTTCTATGTATAAATAAAACAAATAAGGAGACAGAGAGGACAGCCTTGTGGGACACCTTTCCTTATTCTACAGTCTCTCTTAAAGCCATTCACATTTGTGTTATGTCTGTTGCACTTTTATTCGGTTTCACGAACCGTGTCTTCCACTCTGTCGAAAGCCTTCTGTATTTTTCACGTCACTAAATGCGATGTTCGTTTTCCTGATCTCGGTTGTTCTCTCAAAGCTCATTCGAAGTGCCCTTGCACGAGGGGACTTCAAAAAATCAGTTACACATTACAATGGCAGGCCAAGAAACTTATGTTCCTCCTCGATTGAACGGACGCTGTGGTCGGTGTCGACGGTCTTCCTTCTGGTTCTTTTACAGTTCAGTCTTAAGAAATTAACTGTCCTTCTCATGTAGTGATCATATTCCCTAAAGAAATACACATCACTAAACAAACACCGTCCGAGCAGGCCTTGAAAGCCCAACGGTACCGACCGGGCGCCGTGTCATCCGTGTCATCCTCAACTGTTAGGCGTCACCCGATGCGGATTCGGATACGAAGGTATGTGGTCAGCACACCGCTCTACCAGGCGTTGCAAATTTTCGTGGCAGTTGCCGCTACTTACCCCGCTTGCCGACAGCACTCGGCAGACCTGAACGGTCACCACCCATGTGCTAGCCAAGCCGAAAGTACACAACAAGAGGTTGGCGACATTTTGTTGACTTCCGTGTGTTTTTAATCATATTATATTGATATTTTCGCAACACCGAAGTTCCTCTCTTAGACCTTGAATAGGTTGGTTGGTTGGTTTTGGGGTTTGATGGGTGCTAAACATCGAGGTCATCAGTCCCCTGTTCCAGACAGACATACTTGTAAAAGGCCTATACAGTAAAGCGTAACCTCTGAACCCAAAGGGAGGAAACACAAAGGGGTACAGAGCTAAAATGAACACCGCAATAGCAAAAAATAGAGGACACTTAACATTGAACAGGTGGTAACACGCGCAATTTTTACATGCGAATGGTCCAGTCCACTGTTTTTAAGACGAGCGATTTATAAAAAATAAGCACCTTTTCGTACAGTTCGGAAGTTTAGAGGTCTCCCACTTCCCTTAGTACGTTGTGGGGGATGGCACCTTGGTTACTTGTCAAAGGGAAATCTTTGCAGTCAGGTACATGGTTTTGGACGCTGTGGGGAGTCGTAATTTCAGAACCGTGGTGCCAAATCTTTTTGCGGATTGTGTTTGATATCCTGAACAGCTGTGTAACCCAGTAGCCATTAGATTAGTGGGGACCCACTAACTTCACGTAATAAACAGAATTCCTATATATTTCCGGACTTCGGCTAAGTCTTGAAAGGCGGTTCTGCGTACCGTGCTGCTCAGGATAGTAAGCTAGCCAGCTAGGTTGCATATATTTTCGGCACCAAACACAATACGAGGTTTTGACACCTCTGTTCTCAAACTTCCGCGCTCCACAGCTCATTTTTATACAGGGGTTCCCTCTTGAAAAACGAGGAGTTTCCTGTTGTGCACAAAATTCTCAGCATCGTTGCTGTTTTGATATTCATATAACCGCACGCTGTTAAAATCGAGATTCGCTGGATGAGACACGCACGATGTAACACTCCATTTAATTTCGCGTAATGTTCCAGACATCGAACAAGGTTTTCAGCAAATGCTAGTAAGCTAAGTGGCAGATACTTCTGTTATGTGATAAAGAGTCTTAACTATAGTGTTGGCAGAGATCTTAAAGTAAGTGTGGTTATTTAAATAGAATGATATACTTTTTCAACGGCATCCGAAAGACCTTGAAAAGACGAGTACAGTGATATGATGTTTGTTAATTTTGAGGTTGAAATTCTCCGCAGAAGAATCCGAGATACACTATTTCAAAACTGAAAAGTCAAGTTGCCCGAAGTTGGCTGTTGTGTTGGAAACACGCTAATGCCAGGCTACGTCGTTGAATCAAGACATTAGACTGTTTACTTGTTTCCACCGCAGAACTAACGGCAGGAGCTGTGTCGTCTATCGGCAGTTCATTTCTGCTTCAAAATTCTTTGCGTGCTGATACGTACACTACTGAGGAAAGCAATTCTGTCGGCATAATACGGCGATATGGCGATGTCTATCCAGATATTCGCTGTCCGTCCCGCCAGACACTTGAGCAAATTATCAGGCTACTGGAGGGAAGCGGCAACTTCAACGTCAAGCAGAGGATGAACACTGCAACTGATGGAACAGGTGAAGAAGCTGTTCTCGCTACGACGCTTATCAGTCCGCATTGTGGCACGAGATGTACTGACAAGAAATGTGGGATCGTTGAAACGAGTTTCATTCGCATCCTCCATCGACGTAAATTCCACCCGTATCAGCTGTCAGTACACCAAGCACTTTGAGGACGTGTTTTCGGACGTAGTATAAAAATTTGTCGGTTTTCTCTGCAGCTCCTGGACGACAACACTAGGTTTTTCCAACGCTTGCTCTTCACCGACGGAGAAACATTTACGATCCACGATAATGTAAGTTTACGTAACATACACTACTGTGAAGATGAAAATCCATGCTAGCTTGGTCACGTACAACATCTACGATGGAGGAACTTAAACGTATGACATGGCATCATAGGAAATTCCGTTTTGGGACCTTACTTGATCCCATGGGTGTTAAATGGAAATACGTATGCACAGATTTTTACGAAAATCATACTTGTTCCTCTATAAGAGGTATCACTGAATAAGCGACAGTGTATATGGTTCCAAAACGACAGCTGCCCAATTCTCTCTTCCCGTGTTGCACCTCAACTGCAGAATGAGAAGTTTTCTCACGGTTGGCTAGGACGAAACGCTGCAGCATACTGGCCGGTCAGGTCCCCTTGATTTCTTTCTATGGAGAGCACTGAAAGATATAGTCTATCAAGAAACCCCAACTACGCTAGGCGATTTGGGCCGCGCAAGAGCAACAGTGTGCAGCGGAGAATCATCCAATGTATTCTTATCTCCTCACGTGTCTCTCAAACGGCCATTGTAAATGTGCTTAGCAGCATGCAATTTGAGCACATTCTGAAGTGAAAAAAAAATTTATTACGAAAAGTTTTTACTCTGATAGATGTCGACAGTCATTCTGAATAAAATTTTGAGTTAATTTTAAGTGCATTCCATCTAATTACTATTTCGAATTGAATCATTACGCACATTTTATCGACAGGAAGATTTTCCCTTTAAAAAGCATTCACACTTCATCAGGAAAAGAAGGGTTAGTTTTTTTTCAAATCTAAGAAAGTTAACACAGTATACCTGAAGAGCTGAAAACTAGCGCATATATGGACCGATCAACATGAGAATGAAACAAAATGTCCTCCCTGGTCTCATCATCATCATTAAGCCATTACGGTCTGCGTTTTAGGAACAAATAACGTTTCGTTAGCATCCTCCAACATTCCTCACGTTGGTTGAATAGTATTCGCATAGAATGATTAAACAAAAAGAAGAACGTTTTCAGCACTTGCACGCAAAGCTCTGCTCGAGAATACGAGAATACAAGGATTTTGACTTTTTTATTGCAATGTTGGCCAGACAATGGTGCGTGTTTCTGCAAGTGTGGCTAACATCCATGACCTTTCTTTTCATCGTAGCCCTAGTCACTAGTTGTTCTTGGTAACGGTGGAATTTTGAATGTAAGGACTGTTATTTCTGGCGTCTTGAAGTCGCAGTCAAACTCCTTTCACAAGATCTTGTAAGGCTGCCCCTCTTTATTGAACTGTAACATGGATGTACATATGAGATTGTGATCATCGCTTTATGCCCTGAAATGTTATACCTTCATACCAAATTTGTAAACCCAATTTGACTGTGATGTTAAAGTTTGGGTGCGAAGGTAATTTCGTATAATGCAACGGAAGAAAGGGGTTAACGAGAGTTAAACAAGACAAAACTGAAATTAGAATTGTCACTGGAGACCTCATGCATCTGCTGAACATATGTAAATTGTATCTTCCATTTTTGCAAGACAAATGTTTTTGCCGTCTTTGTCCCTCCCTCCCTCCCCCCCCCCCCCCCCCCACCGCCACCCCCCGCCTAGTAATCTGAAGAACACAACCTGAGTTTCAGCTGAAATTAATTCAATGACTCCGTCTCCAACAGCGCGCATGTCGAAGTTCCACGTCGACGTACACTTAGCTACATAGTGTCCGGGTCATACAATTTGATATAACAATACAAAATATAATAACTTGAGACGTAATTAAGACATTTGTTGGCGCCTTGCTCCGGAAGTGTGTTAACTGATTTTTTTTCTTTTTTTGGTTGCGGCAGTTGATACCGTGTGCGCACACACGTAACTGAAACTCCTTACATCATGTAGATGAGAGCAGTGGTTAATTTAGGCTGCGTAACCCCAGGTTCAAATACAGTAAGTCCGAATGGGATACGTTTTGAGAACGTAGTAGTTGTGTGAAGACATGTAGAGGTCTCAAATAATTGGAAATACTCATTAAACAAAAATCAGGGAGGAAGATCATAAATTTTTGAAACCCCAATTTAACTCAAGTTTATACACAGGGCAGCATACTTCATAGGTAAACTCAGTTCAAGAGACGGTGTGTTTCAGTTCATCACTGGATGTGACAGATAAAAGATTACAAAATATTGTTATTAATTTGCGAAGCTTTTGTAGTAAGCTTTTGAGCTTGTTAAGATTTAATTACATGAGAGACTTTTTTTGTGGTTTTAGGGCGCACAACTTCAACGGTCATTAGCGCCTAGACTACGTTAGGAATGCACCGCGAATCACAAGTTTAAAATAGCAATGAAACGGAAAACACGATAAAAGACAGACTGACAGGCATAGGATTAAAAAAAAACAGCATAATCAAATGTCCTTAGAGAGGGTTGTCAAGTTGATAAAATGAAAAACGCGAGCAGCTGCTCGTGGGTCATTCGCTAAAATGGCATCTAGAGTACATGGCAGGCCAAGATCAAGACGCAGTGTGTCAAAATCCGCACAGGACGTTCAAATGTGGCGGACCGTCAGCAATTGCCCACATGGGCAGAACGGCGCCGGCGCAGCCGTCAGCAGATGGCGGTGGCTGAACCGGCAGTGTCCAATTCGTCACCGGGCCAAAACTACCTCCTCCCGCCGAGAAGGGCGTGAGGAGGACGTCCAAGACGCGGGAAGAGGTTTCAAGGCCTGAAGCTTGTTGTCTGTAAGTGCAGCCCAATCGGCATGCCACAACGATAAAATGCGCCGACAAATGACCCTGCTACAATCTGACGAAGGGACACAACAAGAAGCTGTCCGAGGCTGGAGGACCGCAGCCTTGGCCGCGGCATCTGCAGCTTCGTTCCCAGGGATACCGACATGGCCAGGAACCCACATAAAGCTAACCGGAGAACCAACGTCCACCAGCTGCTGAAGAGAGCGTTGGATCCGGTGCACGAAAGGGTGAACCGGGTACGGATCACTGAGGCTCTGGATGGCGCTCAGGGAATCGGAGCAGATGACATATGCAGAATGTCGGTGGCGGCAGATGTAAAGAACAGCCTGGTAGAGGGCAATGAGCTCAGCTGTCAAGACCGAACAATGGCCATGGAGCCGGTATTTGAAACTGTGCCCCGACAATAAAAGAACACCCGACCCCGTCATTGGTCTTAGAGCCATCTGTATAAATGAAAGTCATATTAATGAACTTCGAACGAAGTTCGACAAAACGGGAGTGGTAGACTGAACCAGGTGTAACCTCCTTTGAGAGCAAGCAGAGGTCAAGGTGGACGCGTACCTGAGCCTGGAGCCAAGGTGGCGTGTGGCTCTCGCCCACTCGAAAGGTTGCAGGGAGTGAAAAATTAAGGTGTTGAAGGAGGCGACGAAAGCGAACTCCAGGGGGTAGCAGGGCAGAGACATACAACCCGTATTGACGGTCGAAAGAGTCATCAAAAAAGGAACGATAAGACGGGTGGTCGGGCATTGACAGTAGCCGACAGGCATACCGACAAAGCAGTATATCGCGCCGGTAGGTCAGTGGCAATTCACCAGCGTCAGCATGAAGACTCTCGACGGGACTAGTATAAAACGCTCCGATCGCAAGTCGTAAACCCCGATGTTGTATGGAGTTGAGGCGGCGTAAGATGGATGGCCGTGCAGAGGAGTTTACGAAGCTCCCATAATCCAGCTTGGAGCGGACGATCGACCGATATAGGCGAAGTAGGACGGTTCGATCCGCTCCCCACGACATACCACTGAGAACACTGAGGAAATTTAGAGAATGGGTACAACGGGCAGCCAAATACGACACATGTGGAGACCAGCTAAGTTTCCTGTCAAATGTAAGACCTACAAATTTTGTTGTCTCCACGAATGGGAGAGCAACGGGACCGAGTCGTAAGGACGGTGGGAGAAACTCTTTGTAGCGCCAGAAGTTAATACAGACCGTCTTCTCGGCAGAAAAACGGAAGCCATTGGCGACACTCCAGGAGTAAAGACGGTCAAGAGAACGCTGCAGACAGCGCTCCAGGAAACACGCACGCTGCGCGCTGCGATAGATGGTAAAATCGTCCACGAAAAGGGAGCCTGATACATCAGCTGGGAGGCAATCCATTATTGGATTGATCGCTATGGCGAAGAGAGCGACGCTCAAAACTGAGCCATGTGGCACCCCATTCTCCTGGTGAAGGGTGTCTGACGGGACAGAACCCACACGTACCCTGAACTGTCGATCCATTAAAAAGGAACGAATAAAAAGAGGGAGGCGACCGCGAAGGCCCCATATATGCATGGTGCGGAGAATGCCCGCCCTCCAACAGGTGTCGTAAGCCTTCTCCAAATCAAAGAACACAGCCGCGGTCGGGCGCTTCCGCAAGAAGTTATTCATAATGAAGGTCGACAAGGTAACCAGATGGTCAACAGCAGAGCGACGCCTACGAAATCCACATTGTACATTGGTAAGTACGCGTCGAGACTCGAGCAGCCAAACCAAACGGGAGTTAACCATTCGCTCCATCACTTTACAGATACAGCTGGTAAGCGAGATGGGTCGATAACTGGAAGGCAAGTGCTTGTCCTTCCTCGGCTTAGGGATCGGGACAACAATAGACTCGCGCCAGTATGCGGGAACATGTCCCTCAATCCAGATGCGATTGTAAGTACGAAGAAGAAAACCTTTACCCGCAGGAGAAAGGTTCTTCAGCATCTGAATATGAATAGAATCAGGCCCTGGAGCGGAGGTCCGTGATCGGCCAAGTGCGTTTTCGAGTTCCCGCATGGTGAATGGGGCATTATAACTTCCACGATTCGAGGAGCGGAAGTTAGGTGGCCTAGCCTCTTCTGCCTGTTTGCGGGGGAGGAAGGCAGGGTGGTAATGAGCGGAGCTCGAAACCACGGCGAAAAAGCGGCCGAAGGCATTGGAGACAGCCTCAGGGGCCACAAGGACGTCATTCGCGACCGTCAAGCCAGAAACTAGTGAGTGGACCTTAGTGCCAGATAGCGGGCGCAGGCTACCCCAGACAACAGAAGAAGGAGTAAAACTGTTGAAGGTGCTTGTGAAAGCACCCCAGCTGGCTTTCTTGCTTTCTTTAATAATACGACGACACTGTGCACGTAATCGTTTATAATTGATACAATTCGCCACAGTAGGGTGGCGTTTGAAGGTGCGTAAAGCACGTCGACGAGCACGTAAAGCGTCTCTACATGCTGCGGTCCACCAGGGGACCGGTACGCGACGTGGAGAAGAAGTAGGGTGAGGGATGGAATATTCAGCAGCAGTGAGAATGACTTCTGTGAGGTGTGCGACCTGACGATCGCAGCTTGTGAAGGTTTGATCCTGAAAGGTCGCCCTGGAAGAGAAGAGCCCCCAGTCTGCTTTGGAGATGGTCCAACTAGATGAGCACGGAGAGGGGGTATGCTGCAGGAGATGTATAACACACGGGAAGTGGTCGCTCGAATATGTATCAGAAAGTGCATACCACTCAAACCGGCGTGCAAGTTGGGTAGTTTATATAGAGAGGTCTAAATGGGAATAGGTGTGAGATGTGTCCGAAAGAAAAGTAGGGGCGCCAGTATTGAGGCAGACAAGATTGAGCTGGTTGAAAAGGTCTGCTAACAGGGAGCCCCTCGGGCAGGATGCTGGGGAGTCCCAAAGGGGATGGTGGGCATTGAAGTCTCCAGTTAACAAAAATGGTGCAGGTAGCTGAGCAATAATTTGCATCATGTCTGCCCTGGTAACGGCAGACGACGATGGAGTGTAAACGGTACAAATGGAAAATGTAAAAGTGGGGAGAGTAATGCGGATGGCAACTGCCTGCAGGCCGGTGTGATACCTACCACAGGGGGTGGGTCAAAACGCACAGAGGTGTAGTGTGCCAAGGCAATTTGATCGCATGGGCGTAGCTTCGTTTCCTGGAGGGCTACGACGAGCGGACGGTGCAAGCGGAGCAGCAACTTCAAGTCCTCTCGGTTGGAGCGAATGCTGCAAATATTCCAGTGAATAAGTGCCATCGTAAGAAGAAAAGGAAGATGAAAGAAGGGGTCACCTCGAAGGCCGCTGAGGGCCTGGCTTCGAGCGAGCACTGCCGCCGCTATCAGTAGGCGGACAGTCATCGTCCATTGGGTCTATAGGTTCATCGGCCATCTTGGGAAGATGGCCGGGCGGGGGAGCTTCCTCCGCTGGTGAACGGCCAGATATTCGGCTACCAGCGGTGCGGCGAGGCGAAACGGATGACGGCCTGGGACGGCAACCGCTGTGTGGCGCAGTAGAAGAAATGCGCCGTGGCGGAGAAGGAGAACTGTGAGCCTTCCTGGAAGGTCGTTTGGTGGAAGTACCGGTAGATGGCTGGGAAGTCGAGGTACGTTGGAAGTCTGCACGGGACGGTTCCTTCTTGAAGGCCCGTGCATCCGACTTCTGGGTCTTCGTCTTAGCAGAAGCTGATGAAGGGGCTGGTGTCTGTGGGGTGATGGGAGGAAGAGGAGACGTCGACCGCGCGATCTTAGCACTGGCCGAACGGACGACCGTGGTGCTGAAGGTCAGATCGCATGTCTGGGTTGCCACCTCCCTGGTAGTCCGAGGAGAGGCGAGGACAGTACTGTATTTCCCCGCTGGGAGCAGCGTGGGCTTCCTACTAGCCAATAGCTTGCTAGCAGCCAAGGTGGACACTTTCTCTTTGACCCGAATTTCTTGGATACAGCGTTCTTCCTTATAGACGGGACAGTCGCGGGAGGATGCGGCATGGTCACCCTGACGGTTCACACAACGAGGAGACGGAGGTGGTCAGTCACCCTCATGGGCATCCCTGCCACAAGTGACACATTTAGCCGCATTGGAACAAGACTGTCGAGTGTGATTGAACCGCTGAACCGGTAGCAGCGCGTAGGTGTCGGGACATAGGGGCGAACAGAAATAACCTCGTAGCCCGCCTTGATGCGCGATGGCAGCTGAACACTATCGAAGGTCAAGAAAAGTGTCCGGGTCGGTACAAGGTCATTGTTGACCTTTTTCATGACCCTATGGACAGCCGTCACGCCCTGCTCAGCGAGGAAAGATTGAACCTCCTCGTCAGTCAACCCGTTGAGGGATCTAGTATAGACCACACCACGAGACGAATTTTAAAGTTCGGTGTGCCTCCACCCGGACAGGGAACGTGTACAGGAGTGTGGCCCAAAGCAGTTTTTGTGCCTGAAAGGCGGTCTTAGTTTCTAGTATCAAGGTACCATTACGCAACCTGGTACACGACTTGACAGATCCGGCTATGGCATCCACGCGCTTCTGGATAACGAAAGGGTTGACAGAGGAAAAATCCTTGCCGTCCTCAGATCGAGAAACTACGAGGAATTGTGGGGCAGGCGGTAGTACTTTTGTCACTGGTGGCTGGTGAAGTTGCCGTTTATGGGCAGAAGTCTAGAGAGAAAAAGAAGAAATCCATTGCGGAGGAGTCCTCCATGATTGCCAGCGTCTCCGATGGCGCGCTCCTTCCTTGTGGGGACCCTCTCAGAGGGCACTCCCGCCTTAGGTGATTGTTTACACCTCCGGTCACACCTCCCGAGAAACAGACGGAGGGACCAATCGGCATGGTCAGAAGGTATCAGAGCTCAGGCAATCACCCCTCCCTGGGCCTGGCCTTTACCAGGGGGTACGTGCGTGCCTTACTTGTCTACCCAGGGCGGGGAATTACGCGTTACCCCGTCACCGGCTACGCGTGCGAACGCGTGGGTCGGCCTTCAGGCGCGCACAGGGAGTAAGGAAGAAGAAGAAAAAAAGAGAGAGGGAGGGAGAGGACAGACTGTCTCAAATGCCGAGGCGGAGACCAGAGAAGGCAAGGAGAAGAAGGCAAGGAGAAGAAGGCAAGGACAAGAAGGCAAGGACAAGAAGGCAAGGAGAAGAAGGCAAGGAGAAGAAGGCAAGGAGAAGAAGGCAAGGAGAAGAAGGCAAGGAGAAGAAGGCAAGGAGAAGAAGGCAAGGAGAAGAAGGCAAGGAGAAGAAGGCAAGGAGAAGAAGGCAAGGAGAAGAAGGCAAGGAGAAGAAGGCAAGGAGAAGAAGGCAAGGAGAAGAAGGCAAGGAGAAGAAGGCAAGGAGAAGAAGGCAAGGAGAAGAAGGCAAGGAGAAGAAGGCAAGGAGAAGAAGGCAAGGAGAAGAAGGCAAGGAGAAGAAGGCAAGGAGAAGAAGGCAATGAGAAGGCAAGGAGAAGAAGGCAAGGAGAAGAAGGCAAGGAGAAGAAGGCAAGGAGAAGAAGGCAAGGAGAAGAAGGCAAGGAGAAGAAGGCAAGGAGAAGAAGGCAAGGAGAAGAAGGCAAGGAGAAGAAGGCAAGGAGAAGAAGGCAAGGAGAAGAAGGCAAGGAGAAGAAGGCAAGGGAAAGAGTAAGGAATACCATGAGTTGGAGAAGAACAAAGAAAGGAACCAATCAAAGAAGGAAGAAACGAGAAATGAAAAACCAAAAAGACCACAAATATAGGTCGTGGGAGCGTCCGTCTCCGGACGCAGGCGCTAACTACCCCCTTGAGGGGGATGGACTCCTTTTAGTCGCCTCTTACGACAGGCAGGAAGACCTCGGGCCTATTCTAACCCCCGGACCCGCAGGGGGGACATGAGAGAGGAGTCTGTTCTTTATTGTGTAGTACAAATCGACGCCATTGCGAGGTTATGATGGAAATTTGAACATACACCTGTATATATGGCTTGAGAATAATTCCGACGGGAGGGCTCAGTTCAAATTAAATAATTTGATGCTTTCTTCGGAAAACAAGTGATTTCACGGATTTTTTTTTTTGCCACCAATGTTTCTAAGAACTCAAGGCAAATTTGATTGTTATGGAACAGAGCTCCCTCGAATATTTCTCCGCAACTTTGATTAACACTTTCAGCTTCAATACGGCATCTGCAACAACTGGAGCAGACCGTCATAACAACTGAAGCGTATAGTGTGAAAGCAGTTTCACCCATCGGCCTGTGTGCCCACCAACGGTGCATGTATTCACTACAACAGAACAAACACACAGACAATCACTCACACATATAAAGCAACAACACAAGGTGGTGTGGGGAAACATCTCAGTATAAAAGGCTCGGTATAGGCAAAATACAAATAAGAGTAAGTAAAGATAGTTGAGTGATTTTTAACTGTCTACCATTAGACAGGACTCGATCCTGATACAACAGCACTAAAAAGGAACTAGAACCTGCAATGACACATCAATTGATGACAGACACGACACTAACAGTCAAACATATTTGTGATTACTAATAACTGTAACATACTCTGTAACAGATACAGTTCGTATCTTTAGGGAAATTAATTATCTCATTAATTAATTAATGTATCCTTGATGTGCATCTACCTACAGCTCGAAAATATAGCTACATTATGGTTCTTTGTATGTTTCATGCTAACTGAACTTGCGGGAGTATCTTGTGAAGAGAACGTGTACGCCGTCCTAGCAGCCAGGCTGAAACTTCAAAAAGGCCAGACATTGGAATTACCAGCTTTCTGGAGCATTTATGCATTGTAATGACCTTTTACTTATTTACTTTTAAGCATTTATGCATTGTAATGACCTTTTACTTATTTACTTTTAAGCATCAATGAGTAGTTTCTCCAAAACATTGATTAGAATTTCACGATTTTAGTAGATAAACTAACACAGTATTTTATGTGTTTTCTACGTAATGTGTGGGTGTTACTGTAAAGTGAACATCAACAGCATTTCGACATTAACATTTTTGCGTGTGTGGCGCTTAATATAGACTCTTGTGAGAAGACTTAGTAGAGAAACTGTCTGTCGCTTATTTATATGGTGATAACTAGATCTATGCTTAAAGCCAATAACCAAGCACGTAATATCACAATGGCACAAGATCAAGTAATGTAATTACATTGTCAAATAGAGCCACAGAATTTCAACCAGGCATAGTTAGCGAAGTAACGGTTATGGCTGAGCAACCTGCAGTAATTTCTGCGCTCACGTCGGTGACACAAACGGTTGCAATTTCCGACTTTCACATGTCAGGTGAAATCCAATGACATACACAGCAATCAAATAATAACATGAATATGACCTCTGATACAGAAGCTCTTGCTAGGGGAGAATTGCCCACAACTACGCGTGAAACCTAAGTAACTGTGCCGAAAATTGTGTCGATATAATCTTCAATAAACCTTGTGCGAACCTCAATTGCTGAGAATACTGATTTGTTATCCCAGCTGATGCTGTATTTGACCGTCATGTCACAAGGGATTAACGTAAAAGCGAGTAACGTCCAAGCATTGGAAACTGCGCAAATTAATTTTGCAACAGCACAATCCACTTTAGCAAATGATATAAAAACTATGCAAACTAATTTTGCTACCCCACAGTCCACTTTCACTCAGGAGCAATCCGAAAAACTAAAAGCAATAAAAGAATTTTTCTGAAAAATTCCAAAATTTAGAAGCAAAACAGTCACTTGATGGCCAGTCAAGCACAGCTCATCGTCACACAAAAACTGCAATACAAAGAATTAACAACCAAATACGACGATATCTTATATCGGTAAGATAAACTAAATAATCAAGTGCCAGAAGTTATCCATGTGCAGAACACCATTACACAGGACGTAACTACAACCAAACACGAAAACGAGCAAGGAATCATTCATCTTACTCTGAGGATAGACACTCTTAGTCTCGAAGGTGAGAAACAAATAGAGAAACTTTTCAACGAACATGGAGTTCTCTTTTTCTAAAGACATAGAGGAGCGGACAAAAGTGCAAACTGAGACGGTGCGAAATTATGTGGATCAAACCTTGGCAGAAACGGTTGCTAACGTACAAGTTATCAACTAAACTGCACAAGGACACCTAAAATCAGAAATTCAAGAGATTAAACAAATATAGGAGAAGAATTTCCTGCTTGGAAGACAAAGATTGAAATCGAACTCAAAGCATGCCAGCAAGGTTTAGTTAATATTAGAGGGGCACCTATTACAGGCAGTTTATCAAAAGCAGACATTATTCCTGACGAAATCAGTGAAACTGAATCAGTGCAACAATATCCATGTATTGATACGTATTTACGTAACAACAGGAACCAAATTATCAGGAATATCATCCACCACGAAATAGTCACCAGAATACACCAGTGACTATGAATGAAGAAAAAATGCTTAAATATCGTCAGCTGCAGACATTTAACCCCGAAAGAAAGTCGATCAATCCCGTAGGCTTTATCAAAAAATTTAGAGGGATATTGACAGGAATATGACTGAGCAACAAAAAAATATGTACGTTGTCGGATTCATACACGTGGATCGATGTGGGTGTCAGAAGTATCCGAATGGTGTCAAGAATATCAGCAGTTTGAAAACGCTTTCTTGCACAAATACTGGAATAAGGGAGTGCAAGAAAGACTACGCAAGGAAGTTTTTGACCCACAGCCATTTTCCTTCAAACACGAAACTTAAAGGAACTATTTCGAGAAATACATAGGTAAAAGCAAATACTGGAATGAACCAATCCCGACACAAGATATTATTCGAATATTAAAGGCCAAACTTCCACTAGAAGTAAAAGAAAAACCTCTCCATGTGCCTGAACAACATGTGGAAGGTTTTTTAGCTACACTGGATTCCAGAGACGTCCTATTCGAAGAATCACATGTGCGCTTTACCCAACCAAGTTACCAACTTAAGAAATACAATAGTAACAACAAAACGTACGCAACCAAACCTTTTGCACACAATTCACCAAACCATAGGTGATGTAATTCCAGAAAACCGTGAAATCTTGTAACGAAAATCCAGACCTACGTAATCAAAACCAACAAGGTGAACAACCATATGAACGGAAATGGAGGAAAAATAATGAGAAGAGGAAAGGATATTATCAGGAGAGGAATTAGCAGCCAAAACGCCGATATAAGCAACAAACCCAAGATTTATCACAACCAATCACAACCTTCAGTTTGGGAACCAAACGTCAATGCAAATGAATGGCGAAACCAACCAACACTAATAACTGACATAACGGAGCAAACATCTAACAGTAATGGACAATCGTTAAACTAGACTTGACTGTCAGAAGCCCCGACGGCGCAGTCGAGGAACTTTGGAGGCGTGAATATTCAAGCATCAATTTTTTGAGGTACAAAGATGACAGATTATTAATAGAAGAACTTCAGCAAGATATGATGCCTAGTCAAGAGGAACATACTACTGAACCTGTTGCGAAAATTCAAGCGGAAATTGAAGGCATTACTGTGCAGGTTACTTTAGACACGGGAGCAGCATTAAATGTTGTATCTGAGAAGTTATTTCAAAAAATACTTCAGAAAGTAAATCCACCGATTTTCCCTGATCAGTGTTGTAGGATTGTGGGCGCAACTAGTCATAAGTCTTCTCAGGTTAAAGTACAGACTCAACTACAGTTAAATATCGGAGACATAGCTATAAATTGCATATTCCTTGTAATAGAAAAATTGGAGGGGGACTGTATCCTGGGAACTGATGAATTTATAGACAGGAACTGGCATATCGATTTCTCTCTGGAGCGTGCCAGTTTTACTATAATGGATCAGAGACATCAGGTGAATCTTCTCAGGGAACATAGTGGTCATGGAAAATATTGTCATGGACGACAACTGCAAATCAAGGGGACACATTGTGAACCTGCACAGGAACACCAAATTAATTATTTGCAACCAGTCTTAAAAACTGAAGATGTGTTGTACGAAGAAGTACAAGAACCTGAATATTTGCAACACCATCGAAGAAAGCAATTGTACGATCTTATACAGGAATATCGTGAAGTCTTTACAGAAAAGCGAAGCCAGGTGTAATCTAGGGATACACGTGTCATTTAGATGGGATTCCACACCAAGTTTTCTGCCGTACTTTTTATCCATTACAGTGGTATCTACGAAAGGCAATTGATATAGAAATCCAACATATGCTTGAATGGGAGCTGATCGAACCTTCAACGAGTACATATTTTAGCCCCATTCATATTGTCCCGAAAAAGGAAGGAAGAGTTCGTCTCGTGCTAGACGTACGGCAAATAAATAAGATTACTGCGCCCGTGCGAACTCATCCGGAAAATATCGATGACTTAATTCGTAAGTTCGAAGGATTAAAATACTCATCGGATATTGATCTCAGGAGTTCATTTTGGCAGGTGGCGCTAGACGAACAATCAAAAAAGTACACCGCGTTTGTACACGCAGTTAGAAGCTACCAATTTAAGGTTGTACCTTTCGCGCTGAACGTGAGCTCGGGAGTTTTTATAAATGCTCTAGATTACGCACTGCACTTTCTTGGTGGACGACATGTTCATTGCTACGACCATATGGAAGGAACACGTCGATTTAGTGAGGAGAGAGTTGCAACGTTTCAAGGAAGCAGGCATAACCGCAAATCTGCAGAAGTCCTATTTTGCTCGGGATAAAATTAAATTTCTAGGTCATCTTATAAATGGAAAAGGAATATTACCGGACTAAGAGAAATTAAAGGCAATGAAAAACTTTTCAGTTCCAACAACTAAAAAGCTATTAGATTCCTCGGAGTTGCTTCGTTTTTCAGGCGCTTCATTTATGACCACTATATTAATGCAGAACCGTTATACAGCTTATTGCGAAAAAATACTCCGTGGATGGGGACACAACAATGCGAGCATGCATTTGAAGCAATAAACATGCCTTAGTTAATTCACAAATATTATATCATCCAGATATGAACCAAGAACTCTGTTTAATGGCGGATGCTTCGGAAACTGGAACTGGTTCCTGTCTCTTCCAAGTAAAAATAATAGATGGAAAAATAACTTTCTGTCCCATAGCTTTCGCTAGCAGACTCTTAACTGCTTGAGAACGAGCGCATAGAACTACCCAAAAGGAAGTATTGGCCGAAGTCTGGTCATTTAAAAAGGTTCACTATTACTTACACGGAGCAAAGGTAACAGCATACTGTGATCACAAAGCCTGAAGCTTTTTGCAAACGTGTAAGTTATTACATCCAAGATTAGCAAGATGAATGCTCTCACTCCAAGAGTTTCAATTTAAACTTAAATAGATAAGTGGACAGGATAATTTCATCGCCGATGTACTGTCAAGAACACCAGACGGTGATGTGTCAACAATTAACATCATGGACAATCCGACTGAGCTCAAAATTCTGTTAATGACTAACAAAAAATATAGAAAACATTTTCGAACAACGTGTAAACACATGGGAAAACTACAAAATGAAGATCCTCGTTGGCTTTCAATAAATGAAGCTTTAGGAAAACCTGGAAATGAAGATTTGAAGCGACTGTACAAAGTTAAGGACGACTTCTTATTTTTCAGAGGACACATTGATTCAGATAACTGGGGAGAGAGGATTGCCGAGAAGAATGAGGATGACAATTTTGTACACGCACATCACTTGGGGACATTTTGGAATATTAAAATGTGCCCAAATTAGTTAAGCATATTGCTACTTCCCAAATATTCGCAGGAAAGTACACCGACAGTTAAGGAAATGTAAAATTTGTCAACTAGCCAAACCAGGAAATTTTTGTGTAATGGATTTCCTACATCCTATTATCCCTACTTACTACTGTCGATCGTTTCGGTCGACCTCTGTGGTCCTCTGCCGTCATCAAGAGGAGGATGCAAGTATATTGTGGCTCTTCTAGATCTATCCGTTAAAATCAGCTACCGGTTCATTCATAGCCAATAAACTGGTCAAAGATTATATAAGTAATGTAGGCAAACCAGAGGCTATTCTTTCTTACAATGGGTCAACGTTCACTGGATTTCGTTGGAGACAAACACTAAGTAACTGTGGTATAAAACGGATTGTAACATCAGTGTACCACCTTTCGGCAAATCCTGTGGAACGTATCTTTTGGGAATTAAACCGGTTCATGAGAATATTTGCCTCAACCAGGAAACGAAATGGATCTATTATCTTAAGGATTTTCAGGACATTGTGAACAACATGACACATACTACGACAGAGTACACCCTGTACGAACTGGTGTTTGGACAACAGGAGTAGAATGACTGGATCGACAAATTCCTAAGAGTGAAATTGACAGAATATATGAAGATAGTAACTGTTATCGAAAGAACAGATACCATTGATGACGGCGCAGCTCCTCTAGAATAAATAAAACACTTTCAGCTGTCCCCATCAAGGTATATTAATGACACCTGTCGGCAGCTGAGGGTTTCAATCAATTATAAATTGACAGAATGTCACTAAAAAATGAACACCATTCCTTACTCAATATAATGGACAAGGCAAAGAAAAGAAAAATCTATTTTGACAATTGACTAGGAAGAATAAAAAACATATCAAGTGAAAGACCAAGTTTTAATAAAAATTATACCGATGGCTTCACTTATGCAGTCGTTGTTGTTGTGGTCTCCAGTCCTGGGGCTGGTTTGATGCAGCTCTCCATGCTACTCTATCCTGTGCATCTTCATCTCCCAGTACTTACTGCAACCAACATCCTTCTGAATCTGCTCAGTGGATTCATCTCTTGGTCTCCCTCTACGATTTTTACTCTACACGGTGCCCTCCAATACTAAATTGGTGATCCCCTGATGCCTCAGAACATGTACTACCAACCGATCCCTTCTTCTTGTCAAATTGTGCCACAAATTCTCTTCTCCCCAATTCTATTCAATACCTCCTGATTAGTTACATGATCGACCCATATAATCTTCAGCATTCATCTGTAGCACCACATTTCGAAAGCTTCTATTCTTTTCTTGTCCAAACTATTTATCTTCCATGTTTCACATCCATGCATCGCTCCACTCCATACAAATACTTTCAGAAACGACTTCCTGACACTTAAATCTATACTCGATATTTACAAATTTCTCTTCTTCAGAAATGCTTTCCTTGCCATTGCCAGTCTACATTTTATATCCTCTCTACTTCGGTCATCATCAGTTATTTTCCTCCCCAAATAGCACAACTCCTTTACTACTTTGCCTCATTTCCTAACCTAATTCCCTCAGCATCACCCGACTTAATTCAATTCCATTCCATTCCATTATCCTCGTTGTGCTTTTGTTGATTTCCATCTTGTATCTTCCTTTCAAGACACTTTCCATTCCGTTCAACTGCTCCTCCGAATCCTTTGCTGTCTCTGACAGAACTACAATTTCATCATGAACCCCAAATTTTTTATTTCTTCTCCACGGATTTTAATACCTACTCCGAATTTTTCTTTTATTTCCTTTACTAATTGCTCAATATACAGATTGAATAACATCGGGGAGAGACTACAACCCTGTCTCACTCCCTTCCCAACCACTGCTTCCCTTTCATGCCCCTCAACTCTTATAGCTGCAGTCTGGTTTCTGTACAAATTGTAAATAGCCTTTCGCTCCCTGTATTTTACCCCTGCCACCTTCATAATTTGAAAGAGAGTATTCCAGTCGACCTTGTCAAAAGCTTTCTCTAAGTCAACAAATGCTAGAAACGTAAGTTTGCTTTTCTGTAATCTATTTTCTGAGGTAAGTCGTAGGGTCAGTATTGCCTCCCGTGTTCCAACATTTCTACGGAATCCCAACTGATCTTCCCCGAGGTCCGCTTCGACCAGTTTTTCCATTCGTCTGTAAATACTTCGCGTTATAATTTTGCAGGTGTGACTTATGAAACTGATAGTTCGGTAATTTTCACATCTGTCAACACCTTCTACCTTTGCGATTGGAATTATTATATTATCCTTGAAGTTTGAGGGTATTTTGCCTGTCTCATACATCTTGCCCACCAGATGGTAGAGTTTTGTCATGACTGGCTCTCCCGAGGCCATCAGTAGTTCTAATGGAATGTTGTCTACTCCCGGGGCCTTGTCTCGACTCAGGTCTTTCAGTGCTCTGTAAAACTCTTCACGCAGTATCGTATCTCCCATTTCATCTTCATCTACATCCTCTTCCATTTCCATAATATTGTCCTCAAGTACATAACCCTTGCATTTACTCCTTCCACCTTTCTGCTTTCCGTTCTTTACTTGGAACTTGGTTTCCATTTGATCTCTTGATATTCATACAAGTGGTTCTCTTTTCTCCAAAGGTCTCTTTAATTTTCCTGTACGCAGTATCTATCTTATCCCTAGTGAGATAAGCCTCTACATCCTTACATTTGTCCTCTAGCCATGCCTGCTTAGCCATTTTGCATTTCCTGCCGATCTTATTTTTGAGACGTTTGTATTCCCTTTTGCCTGCTTCATTTACTGTGTTTTTATATTTTCTCCTTTCATCAATTAAATTCAATATTTCTTCTGTTACGCACGGATTTCTATTAGCCCTCGTCTTTTTACGTACTTGATCGTCTGCTGCCTTCACTACTTCATCCCTCAGAGCTACCCATTCTTCTTCTACTGTATTTCTTTCCCCCATTCCTGTCAAATGTTCCCTTACGCTCTCCCTGAAACTCTCTACAACCTCTGGTTCTTTCAGTTTATTCACGTCCCATCTCCTTAAATTCCCACCTTTTTGCAGTTTCTTCAGTTTCAATCTGCAGTTCATAACCAATAGATTGTGGTCAGAATCCACATCTGCCCCTGGAAATGTCTTACAATTTAAAACCTGGTTCCTAAATCTCTGTCTTACCATTATATAATCTATCTGATGCCTTTTAGTATCTCCAGGATTCTTCCAGGTATACAACATTCTTTTATGATTCTTGAACCAAGTGTTAGCTATGATTAAGTTATTCTCTGTGCAAAATTCTACAAGGCGGCTTCCTCTTTCATTTCTTCCCCCCAATCCATATTCACCTACTATGTTTCCTTCTCTCCCTTTTCCTACTGACGAATTCCAGTCACCCATGACTATTAAATTTTCGTCTCCCTTCACTACCTGAATAATTTCTTTTATCTCGTCATACATTTCATCAATTTCTTCATCATCTGCAGAGTTAATTGGCATATAAACTTGTACTACTGTAGTAGGCATGGGCTTTGTGTCTATCTTGGCCACAATAATGCGTTCACTATGCTGTTTGTAGTAGCTCACCCGCACTCCTATTTTTTTATTCATTATTAAACCTACTCCTGCATTACCCCTATTTGATTTTGTATTTATAACCCTGTACTCACATGACCAAATGTCTTCGTCCTCCTGACACCGAACTTCTCTAATTCCCACCATATCAAACTTTAACCTATCCATTTCCCTTTTTAAATTTTCTAACCTACCTGCCCGATTAAGGGAGCTGACATTCCACGCTCGGATCCGTAGAACGCCAGTTTTCTTTCTCCTGATAACGACGTCCTCTTGAGTAGTCCCCGCCCGGAGATACGAATGGGGGACTATTTTACCTCCGGAATGTTTTACCCAAGAGAACGCCATCATCATTTAATCATACAGTAAAGCTGCATGCCCTCGGGAAAAATTACGGCTGTAGTTTCCCCTTGCTTTCAGCCATTCGCAGTACCAGCACAGAAAGGCCGATTTGGTTAGTGTTACAAGGCCAGATCAGTCAATCATCCAGACAGTTGCCCCTGCATCTACTGCAGGGGCTGCTGCCCCTCCACCACACGTTTGTCTGGCCTCTCAACAGATAGCCCTCGGTTGTGGTTGCACCTACAGTACGGCCATCTGGTATCGCTGAGGCACGCAGGCCTCCCCACCAACGGCAAGGTACATGGGTCATGGTAGGGCACTTATACAGGGGAGGACAAAGAATGGCAATTATTGTATGATGGACCTGGTCCACAGGGGCATATATAATGTGTCACATAATGAGATTGCTATGCGTTAATATGATAGTGCGACAGCGGGAAATTAAAATTAATTTGATTAATCTGTGGCGTAGTGCGTGTATATATAATAGAGACTCGCTTATTCACGAGCGAGAAGAATTACAATCACACTAAGGTCAATAAATCGTCGTTCATTTCAAAAAGGTACGTGTTGTTTCCACAAACGACGTTTACTCAAGTGTGATCTATTAATGAATACCAGCTCTAGAACAATTCCGACGGGAGCGTTCAGTTCTAATTAAACAATTTGATGGTTTCTTCGGAAAAGAAGTGATTTCAAGGATCATTTTTTGCCACCAATGCTTCTAAGAACTGAAGGCAAATTTGATTGTTATGGAACAGAGCCCCCACGAATATTTCTCTGCACCTTCGATTAACACTTTCAGCTTCAATACGGCATCTGCAGCAGCTGGAGCAGATCGCCATAACAACGGAAGCGTATAGTGTGAAAGCAGTTTCACCCATCGCCTTGTGTCCCACCAACGGTGTATGTATTCACTACAACAGGACGGAGACACACACACACACACACACACACACACACACACACACACACACACACACACACACACACACACACAAGGTGGCGTGCGAACATTTCAGTATAAAGGGCTCAGTATAGGCAAAATACAAATAACAGTAAGTGAAGATAGCTGACTGATTTTATAAAGCATCGGCATGGGAAGTTTGGACGTAAGACACATCAATGCCTGGGGTATACATTCGGAGTCCATCAGTGGGCGCTCAGATCCGTGGCTTTATTTTATAAGTTCATCTTACACACAATCAGGCACTGTTAGCAATTAATAGTGGAAACAACCATTCTGTATTGTGTTAGAACAAGCGAGCTGTTTATGCCGTCCCACTCTTCGAACTTCGCCATGCAGTAGCTTCCGGAGAAACTTTATGTGCAAAAGTTATATATGTTGTGATTCATCAATATTCTACAACTTTTGATTTACGGTAGTGAGTAATTTCCACATCATTTGCAGTAAATTCATACTAAGAACTGTGATTCCACACCCAATGTTTCACTTCTATGCCCCGACCTTCTTGGTAGGTTAAATCCATTGTGCACATTTCACCAGCATTAGATATTAAAGTTGGGCCAGGATTAGGAATTTTTTTTTGGTGGGGTTTAAGGGCGCTCAACTACTGAGGTCATTAGCGCCCAGTCACCGTTGTTAGAGCACATGGAATCTAGTAAAACTCAAGGGGAGGGGAGGACAACAGAAAGACCTCACAAAGATGCAGATAAAATAAGTAAAAAGGTTAGATGTCTTTGGACAAGCCAGTTAAAGTTATAAAACGCAGAACACGAGCAGCTGCTCGAGCGTCATCAGCTAAAATATCCGGTAAAGTAGATGGCAGGGACAGGACAACACGAGATTGACTAAAGCGGGGACACGACAATAAAACATGGTGCACTGTTAATGCCTGACCACAAGGACACTGCGGGGCTGGGTCACCGGAGAGCAGGTAGCGGTGGCTAAACCGGCAATGCCCAATCCGCAACCTGGTCAGAAGGACCTCCTCTAGCCGAGATGGTCGGGAGGAGGTTGTCCAAGCAGTTGGGAGCGGTTTAACTGCCCAGAGCTTGTTTCCTTGGAGGGATGACCAAGCATCCCACCACAACGACACAAGCCTCTTACAAACCTCCCCACGAACGTCAGATGATGGGACACAATGGGAGGCTGGCCGAGGCAGGAGGACTGCAGCCTTGACTGCAGCATCCGCAGCCTCATTCCCAGGCACTCCTAAGTGTCCGGGAACCCACAGAAAGCTGACAGGAGAACCAATATCAGCGAAAGAATGGAGAGACTGCTGTATCCGTTGAACCAAGGAATGGACCGGATAGGAAGCTCCAAGGCTCTGAAGAGCACTGAGTGAGTCAGAGCAGAGTACATACGATGAATGGCGGTGGCGGCGGGCATGCTGAACGGCCTGATGGAGAGCAAAAAGCTCGGCCATAAAGCTCGAACATTGGTCGAGGAGCCGGTATTTAAAGGTGGCGGCCCCGACGACAAAGGCACAGCCAACACCATCGTCAGTTTTGGAGCCATCGGCGTAAATAAAGGTGTGACCGGCAAGTCGAGCACGAAGTTCGACAAACCGTGAGCACTACACTGCAGCCGGAGTACCCTCCTTTGGGAGTGAGCTGAGGTCGAGATAAATATGGCCCAGAGGCTGGAGCCAAGGTGGTGTCGGGCTCTCACCCTCTCTGAAGGTGGTAGGGAGGGCAAAACCCAATTGTCGAAGCAGGCAACGGAAGCGGACTCCGGGGGGCAGCAGGGCAGAAGCATACAACCCGTACTGATGGTCGAGAGAATCGGCAAGGAAGGACTGGTAAGAGGGGTGGTCAGGCATAGACAACAGCCGGCAGGCATACCGACACAGCAGTACGTCGCGCCGGTAGGTCAATGGTAATTCGGCAGCCTCAGCATTAAGACTCTCGACAGGACTAGTGTAGAAGGCATGGTCGCAAAACGTAACCCCCCATGGTGGATGGAGTTGAGACAGCGTAAGAGGGATGGCCGAGCAGACGAGTAGACGAAGCTCCCATAATCCAGCTTTGATCGGACACTGGACCGATACAAGCGAAGCAGGACAGTGCGATCCGCTCCCCAAGATGAACCGCTAAGAACTCTGAGGACATTAAGGGAACGTGTACAACGGGCAGCCAAATAAGAGACATGTGGAGACCAACACAGTTTCCTGTCCAACGTGAGCCCTGAGGCACTCCGTTCTCCTGGAGGAAGACGTGGGACAATACGGAACCCACACGTACCCTAAACATTCGACCTGTTGAAAAAGGAATCAATAAAAAGGGGCAGGCGACCGCGTAGACCCCACCTGTGCATAGTGCGGAGGATACCTCGTCTCCAACAGGTATCATAAGCCTTCTCCAAATCGAAGAACACGGCTACCGTTTGGCGCCTTCGCAAAAAGTTGTTCATGATGAATGTCGACAAGGTCACAAGGTGGTCAACAGCGGAGCGGCGGCGACGAAAGCTGCATTGGACATTGGTAAGTAGCCGTCGAGATTCAAGAATCCAGACTATCCAAGCATTAACCATGTGCTCCATCACCTTACAGACACAGCTTGTAAGAGAAATGTGGCGGTAACTAGAAGGAAGGTTTCTATCCTTCCCGGGTTTGGGTATAAGAACAACGACAGCGTCACGCCAATGCATGGGGACCTGACCTTCGGTCCAGGCGCGATTGTAGGTACGAAGAAGGAAGGTTTTGCCCGCCAGAGAAAGGTGTGCCAGCATCTGAACGTGAATGACATCTGGCCCCAGAGCAGAGGACCGAGACTGTGCAAGCGCACGTTCGAGTTGCCGCATAGTAAAGGCGGCATTATAAGTTTCCAGATTCAGCGATTGGAACGAAGGTCGCCGAGCCTCTTCTGCCTCTTTCCTGGGAAGGAAGGCAGGGTGGTAATGGGCGGAGCTTGAAACCTCCGTGAAAAACCGGCCGAAGGCGTTGGAGACAGCCACAGGATCAACGAGGACCTCATTACCTGAGGTCAGGCCAGGTACCGAGGAGTGGGCCTTAATGCCCGACAGCCGGCGCAGGCCACCCCAAACGACGGAAGAGGGAGTAAAACTGTTAAAGGAGCTGGTGAAAGAGGCCCAACAAGCTTTTTTGCTGTCGTTGATGACTCTACGGCATTGCGCTCGGAGTCGTTTGTATTCAATACAATTCGCCAACGTAGGATGGCGGCGAAAGGTGCGTAAAGCACGTCGTCGAGCACAGATTGCGTCTCTACAAGCCTCGTTCCACCAGGGGACGGAAACGCGACGTGCAGAAGAGGTAGTATGAGGAATGGAACTTACAGCAGCATTGATGATAACAGCCGTGAGGTATTCGACCTGACTGTCACAACTGAGAAAATCGTGGTCCGAAAAGGTCGCCAGGGAGGAGTAAAGTCCCCAGTCAGCTTTCGGTATGTTCCAGCTTGAAGGACTTGGGATGGAGTGTGGTGCAGGAGACGAACGACACAGGGGAAGTGGTCGCTCGAATAGGTGTCAGAAAGGACATACCACTCGAACCGACGGGCAAGAGTGGTAGAACAGATCGAGAGGTCCAAGTGGGAGTAGGTATGAGTAGAGTCTGAGAGGAAAGTCGGGGCGCCGGTATTGAGGCAGACAAGATTGAGATGGTTGAAGACATCCGCCAAAAGTGAGCCTCTTTGACAGGATGCAGGAGAGCCCCAAAGGGGATGATGGGCATTGAAGTCGCCAAACAATAAAAACGGCGGGGGAAGCTGAACGATCAGGTGCATCATTTCAGCCCGACTAACAGCAGATGATGATGGAGAGTAGATGGTACAAACTGAAAAAGTAAAAGCAGAAAGAGTAATATGGACAGCTATTGCTTGGAGTGGGGTGGTCAATGGAATGGGATGGTAATAGACTTCATCCCGAACGAGCAACATGACCCCACCATGAGCTGGGATAACGTCCACAGGGGTGAGGTCATACCGCTCCGAGGTATAGTGGGTAAAGGCAGTACGGTCAGTCGGGCGCAACTTGGTTTCGTGGAGACGAAGGACGAGCGGACAGTGCAGGTGGAGGAGCAGTTGTAATTCCTCCAGATTAGATCGAATACCTCTTATGTTCCAATGTAACAAGGCCATCGCTAGTCAAAAAAGTGGGGGAACGAGACGAGGGAAGAGCTGGTCACCTCGACGGCCGCGGAGGGTCAGGTTTCGAGGGAACAATGCTGCAACCGGCGGGAGGCGGATCCTGTTCCATCGAGTCGTCACCAGCTGCGGCCGTTGTCGCTGGTTGTGTAGGAGGGGCAGCATCATTTGCCGACGAGAGGCCAGCTGAGCGCCTGGCAGCAGAGCGTCCCGGCGAAACTGAGGACGGCCGGGAGCAGCGACTCACGGATGGAGCGTCAGACGAAACGCGCCGGGGTGGAGAGGGGGATAGAGACTTCTACTTTGAGGCCTTCTTGGAAGTCCGAGGAGGCACAGGGATGGTGGGCTGGACCCGAAGAAGGTCCTCACGCGCGGGGTCCGTTTTGGAACGCCGGACCTCGGAAGCTGGGGTCCGGAACGTTTCCCCGATGGACGCCTGAGAAGAGGATCACTTCTCAGGTGGTGGGGGGAGAGGAGGAGGAGGAGGAACGGTGGCCCCTGGGGCAGAGGGGGCGGGGGCCACGGGGGATGAGGATTTGGAAGGGAGGGATTTGGGAGGCGGAGGCAGAGCCCCCTGATGGGTGGAGGAGGCGGAGGGGGACAGGATAGGGGTGAGGATACCGCAGAAGGAGTGGACACAACTGAGGCAAACGAAGTGGTCAACGTCACGGGATGGAGGCGGTCATACTTCTTCCTGGCCTCAGAATAAGAGAGCCGATCCAAAGTTTTGAGTTCCTGTATCTTCTTCTCCTTCTGATATGCGGGGCAGTCAGAGGATCTAGGCGAGTGGAGGCCAGGGCAATTAATGCACAGAGGTGGTGGGGTGCATGTATGTTCCTCATGAAGAGGACGTCCGCAATCGCCACAAAGGGGCTCAGCCTCACACCGTGACGACATGTGCCCAAAGCGCAGACACCGAAAACAGCGCATAGGAGGCAGGACGTAAGGTCGCACATCGCACCGGTAGCACATCACCTTTACCTCCTCCGGGAGACCATCCCCCTCGAAGACGAGAATAAAGGCCCCGGTGTCGATGCGACGGTCTTTGGGGCCGCGCTGGACTCGCCGGACGAAGTGCACGCCTCGGCGCTCCAGGTTGGCCCTGAGCTCCTCATCAGATTGCAGCAGGAGGTCACGATGAAAAATAACCCCCTGCGTCCTATTTAGTGCCAGATGCGGGACAATGGACACTGGGATGTCCCCTAGGCTGTCGCACGCCTGGAGCGCCGACGACTGTGTGGCGGAGGTGGTCTTGATAAGAACGGACCCTGAACGCCTCTTACTGAGAGCCTCGATTTCCCCGAAAATGTCCTCAATGTGCTGAACAAAGAACATGGGCTTGGAGGTGGCGAACGTCCCCACATCGGTTCGAGAACAGACCAAATAGCGGGGGAAATACTTCGCCCCAAACCGGCGGGCCTGTCCCTCCTCCCAGGGAGTGGCCAAGGGGGAAAGGGCAGGAGAACCATAACTAGAAACAGTACCTTTCCTTTTGAAAGACTCGGCCGCGGAGCAACCTGATACGTGTTGACGTTTCATCTGCGAAACGTCCGTCCCGATACCACCCACTCCAACAAGGGGCTCTCCCCACGGACGCCACCCAGCCTCAGTAAGGGCCACCTGGCAGGATGACCGTTGCCGAGAGTCCTGATGCTCCAAGGAAACGGGCATCTACTCCTTGGCCGACGTGGGGAGGGTGCAGCTCAGGTATCAGCAGTACGATCCCTGTGTTGTCAGGGGGCTACAACCTAGAGGGTACATGACGACCCCACCACAATGGGCTGGCTACCGTGCTGGATTTCTGGTGCCATGGAAAGTCTATCATGATCGTAGGTGCAGATGGGGACGCACTATGGGCGTAGCTTGTACAACCCATCAGGCGTTTAGGCCCAATTTGAGGAATAGTGGGTATGCGACAACGCCGGTACAATGCTGAGCGCCAAGGTCTTAGTGCACTTAGGACCAGTGGTACACCACGTAAGGTGTCCTTCCCCAAAAGGCTTGTACTTCTGTAGAATTTTGAAAAATGGAGGTCAAACACCAAGGGGGACCATCACATGGAAGGCCGAAACGGTTGAAACTCCTTTTAGTTGCCTCTTACGACAGGCAGGAATACCTCGGGCCTATTCTTACCCCTGACCCGCAGGGGGGGGATTAAGAACATGTCCGATGCAGTCAACCATACGAACATACGCATTAGAGTTCGCTATATCAACAACAAATCTGATTTATTTTCGCTCCATAAATTTCTCCGTTGATAATCGCCCTTTTAAAAATTGAATACGTCATAAACTAATTTTTAAAATCCATTTCCTTGATCATTTCATGTACAATCAATGTCTGTATGTTTGTGTTGTTTTAACTGAAGAGTACATCTGAATCCCACAACCATGCCTATGGTGGGACTCTAGCCAGTGACACCAACTTGTCGATATTCGCTTTGAGAACGACTGCAGCAGAGCGCGAAAATCGCCACTAATGGTAGAGGAGTGCTTTGGAGTCTAGTTGTGCCACTTGGCGATCTTTTCACGGCTCGCCTAATCGCAGAGACAGAGATCGAAGCTCGGTGGGCTGAACGCCACCACCTCCAGCGTTCTTCGTTAGTCTGAGAGAGGCTGGAGGGGACGATAGGCAGAGGAGCGCTACGAGATGTCGGTAATGTAGTGGCCAGTAGCGGCAGAGGCCTCGTGATGCCCGTTTTATTACACTGGCCTCCTGGCGGCAGTCGCAGAGAAGGCAGTATACAGGGTGTTACAAAAAGGTACGGCCAAACTTTCAGGAAACATTCCTCATACACAAAGAAAGAAAATACGTTATGTGGACATGTGTCCGGAAACGCTTACTTTCCATGTTAGAGCTCATTTTATTACTTCTCTTCAAATCACATTAATCATGGAATGGAAACACACAGCAACAGAACGTACCAGCGTGACTTCTAACACTTTGTTACAGGAAATGTTCAAAATGTCCTCAGTTAGCGAGGATACATGCATCCACCTTCCGTCGCATGGAATCCCTTATGTGCTGATGCAGCCCTGGAGAATGGCGTATTGTATCACAGCCGTCCACAATACGAGCACGAAGCGTCTCTACATTTGGTACCGGGGTTGTGCAGACAAGAGCTTTCAAATGCCCCCATAAATGAAAGTCAAGAGGGTTGAGGTCAGGAGAGCGTGGAGGCCATGGAATTGGTCCGCCTCTACCAATCCATCGATCACCGAATCTGTTGTTGAGAAGCGTACGAACACTTCGACTGAAATGTGCAGGAGCTCCATCGTGCATGAACCACATGTTGTGTCGTAATTGTAAAGGCACATGTTCTAGCAACACAGGTAGAGTATCCCGTATGAAATCGTGATAACGTGCTCCATTGAGCGTAGGTGGAAGAACATGGGGCCCAATGGAGACATCACCAACAATTCCTGCCCAAAAGTTCACAGAAAATCTGTGTTGATGACGTGATTGCACAATTGCGTCCGGATTCTCGTCAGCCCACACATGTTGATTGTGAAAATTTACAATTTGATCACGTTGAAATGAAGCCTCGTCCGTAAAGAGAACATTTGCACGGAAATGAGGATTGACACATTGTTGCATGAACCATTCGCAGAAGTGTATCCGTGGAGGCCAATCAGCTGCTGATAGTGCCTGCACACGCTGTACATGGTACGGAAATAACTGGTTCTCCCGTAGCACTCTCCATACAGTGACGTGGTCAACGTTACCTTGTACAGCAGAAACTTCTCTGACGCTGACATTAGGGTTATCGTCAACTGCACGAAGAATTGCCTCGTCCATTGCAGGTGTCCTCGTCGTTCTACGTCTTCCCCAGTCGTGAGTCATAGGCTGGAATGTTCCGTGCTCCCTAAGACGCCGATCAATTGCTTCGAACGTCTTCCTGCTGTCGGGACACCTTCGTTCTGGAAATCTGTCTCGATACAAACGTACCGCGCCACGGCTATTGCCCCGTGCTAATCCATACATCAAATGGGCATCTGCCAACTCCGCATTTATAAACATTGCACTGACTGCAAAGCCACGTTCGTGATGAACACTAACCTGTTGATGCTACGTACTTTATTTATTTCGAGTCAAAAACATTACAACAATATTTACAATATATACAATATAACAAATCAGGTCAAATCATAAAAGAACAAACTAAACGGTATTAGCCCAAAATTGTGCAACGGCAGCAGCATTGTCTGAAACATCAACAAGCTCTTGTGTGGAACATGATACAGGACATCTAGGACAGTTAATTAAATGTTTGGTTGTCTGTTCTTCTCCGCAGTCACACAAGGTGGAAGATTCCTTCATGAAGCCCCATTTAAACAGATTGTCCTTAGTTCGTCCGACGCCACTCCTGAGCCGATTTAGAGACTTCCACACTGTCCAGACTTGATTTCCACCAGGAGGAAGGGTCTCAGAAGGAGTCATCCAATCGTTACTGTCAGATTTTGCTGTCCACTGAGATAGTCTGGCTGCTCCAGTCCGACCGGTGAGGGGTGTAGTAGTTCTCATGAAGCTCCTCCTAGATTTGAGTCTACTAATTGGTAGCTGGTATCCATGTAGCAGGTGATCGGTGTTATGATCTGCTTTATGTCTCTCAAGTTTGGCTACGTACTGATGTGCTTGTTGCTAGTACTGTAGAGCAATGAGTCGCATGTCAACACAAGCACCGAAGTCAACATTTCCTTCCTTCAATTGGGCCAACTGGCGGTGAGCGAGGAAGTACAGTACATACTGACGAAACTAAAATGAGCTCTAACATGGAAATTAAGCGTTTCCGGACACATGTCCACATAACATCTTTTCTTTATTTGTGTGTGAGGAATGTTTCCTGAAAGTTTGGCCGTACCTTTTTGTAAAACCCTGTAGATAAGTAGCTCGCCTAGGTTGATTGTGAGTTCCTGGACTTACGGAAGCTGTTCGAAACAGTTCCCCACTGTCTCTTTGTGAACAGATAGTGTCCCCAAGGTGCTGAAAACGCTGTTTTCAGCCGAACCTGCGGCTCAACATCTATCTGGTGATAATCACTCTTCAGATCTATTGCTGAAAATTATTTGCATTGCTTCAATGTTCCAAGGTGTCCGATTTTTGGCAAACGGTAGGCGTCCATTACGGTTTTCGCATTTAGATGCCTGTAATCGCAACAAAACCTATATTTTCTTGTTCCATCCGCTGATTGTTTTGGCAGGACGACTATTCCTGCCCCCATGCACTATTACTTTCTT